>NC_062231.1:6259793-6559793 GCF_902686445.1 Sciurus carolinensis | reverse complement strand
AAGAGAGCCCCACCCTCCGCTCACGAGCCCGGAGGCACCACAACTCAGGCCCCGGTGGCCGCCCCTCCCCTGGCCGCAGAGGACAGAGCGGCTTCCTCTCCGATGGCACCCAGCCCACCACCAGATGGAGCGGCCCTGCGCGGCCCCCACAGGGAAGGCCCGGGGTGGTCACAACCGCGGTGGCCGGCACCCGCAGGAGAGCGCCCGGGGCGGCTGGCGTTTAATGAACAGCTACTATGTGCAGGGCGCCCTCTTCGCGGAAGCACGGAGAGTGCTTGCCCTGCGGCCGCCAACGCGCTTCCGAGGAAGCTTCCGTCCACTCTGCAACACGACCGTGCACCCGTACCCACGCCCGCGTGGCTTCTCGGGGAGCCCACCCTTGCCAGTGGGGGTGTGCCAGGCCCAGAGCGCGCCCTGCGGTTCCTGGAGGTCCCCCCTCCCGCTTCCCGGAATAACCCGAACCTCCCCCCAAGAGTGTCCAGTGGGCGGGCGGAGGGACCCCGCGCACCGGGACCGGTCTGCCTTCCGCAGAGCCCCAGGCCTGAGCTGCAGGTCCTGTCCCTTTCCTCGTCTAGAACGCGGCAACTCTCTCGGGAGGGGAGTCACGTCAAACCCGGAGGCCGACAGCACGCCAGGTGCGTCCACTCCGGAGCCTGCTTCCACCCGGCCTCACGCTGCGACAGCTTCAGCTTCCACCTGGCCCCTTCCTGCGGGCACGCAGGGGCACCTGCAGGGTGGGCGCTGTCACCTCTCCCTCACGGTCCCTGCTTGATAGAGAAGCGGGCAGTGGCCTCCTGTCCTGGCCAGAGATCAGAGAGGGGCACGATCTGGACTCCCGCCAGATTCCCCAGCTCAACGTGCCACCCTGTCCCCCGCCGCAAGCTGCCTGCCTGCCTGCGCACGGGCTGTGGAACCAGGGCCGCGGGGCACGGAGAGCAAGACCAGGCCCTGGGCGCGGGCCACACAGGTGCCAGGAGCACAGGAGGGGCTCAGAGCCAGGCCCTCGCAGGCCACCCGGGCTCTCGTGGCTCTGCTCCCCTGCCTTGGGCTGGGGATGTCCCCCCACACCCCTGAGCCTCAGGTGCCCCCAGGCCTCAGGCTCCGGCCACGCACAGGGCCCAGACCAGCCGGCCGGGAACCCCTCGTCCCATCCGACTGCAAACCGTCTGACTCGGCGACTGCTCGGATCCACGGACAAGTGACTTTCCTGTGCTCTCAGCTGTCCCCTTCTCAGCGGGGTCGTCTGCACCTTCAAGTCTCTGGGTCTCTTACACTGTCCAGAGCGCCTGGGGCTTTCTTCACTGCCCAGTCCGCTGCCATCCCTGCCTCTGGCCCTGTTTCTTTTTTTTGGTCCCAGGGATTCACCCCTGAGCCACCTCCCAGCCCTTTTTCTATTTTATTTAGAGACAGGGTCTCGCTGAGTTGCATAGTCGTTAAGTGGCTGAGGCTGGCCTCCTCTTGAGATCCTCCTGCCTCAGCCTCCCAAGGGCTGGGATGACAGGTGTGCACCCCCACGCCTGACTCCGGTCCCCTTTCTGCGGGGCTGGGGACAGAACTCGGGGCTCCACGCACACAAGGCAAGAGCTGTGCCACTGAGCCACACCCACGACCTCTCCCCCTCTTTTATCCCTGGCACTATCTCTGATCCAAAAGAGAAATCACCCACTGCCGTCTAGGCGGACACCACCCCGGAACAATGACGCGATGTACTCCAGTTTCAGCACGCTGGAAACTTCCAGGCCCTGAAGCACAGCAGAAGGGCCCCGTCCACCAGCTGCTGACGAAGCACGGTCGACCCAGTGAAGCCTGGGACACCTCCATGGGCACCCCTGGCAGCTCACGTCACCCCTGGAGAAATAGGCCCAAGATCACAGAGGCACTGAGGAGCAGGGCTGGCCACAGACTCTGTCCCCCTGACCACCAGGCTGAACAGCCTCCCTCTGCAAATGACCACCAGGGTTACGAAGTTCACCCCTTTCTCAGGTGTGGAAACTGAGGCCCCGGGGGTCGGAGAGAGCGAAGACCAACTGCCAATCATGACCCGCTCTGGCCAGGCCTCCTCTCAAGGGAGGGGTGACCCTTCAAAGCTTAGTAACCACCATTTAAAATAAAAGCAATAAATAATGATGATAGGTAACCTTTATCCAGCACTTACGAGGCTACCACAAAGTCCTATGGTAAAGGTTTCTTACGTTCATGTATTCAGTGCTTGCACCACCTCGCCTTCTAGCTGGAAATAAAAAACTAAACAACAATTGGTTTCTGCACTTCAAAACTGGTCTTGGGTTGGATGTGGGGGCGCACGCCTGTCATCCCAGCAGCTCAGGAGGCTGAGGCAGGAGGATCGCAAGTTGGAGGCCAACTTCAACAAGTTAGGGAGGCCCTGAGCAACTCAGTGAGACCCTGTCTTAAATGAAATATAAAAAAGGCTGGGGCTGTGGCTCAGGGGTTAAGCGCCCCTGGGTTCAATGCCCGGAACCAAAAACACAGAACACAACAGGTCTCGGGGAGAATGTTTCCATTGGCAGACAGACTTGGACGCACCCAGGATAAAAGGCGACTTTGGGGGAGTCCTTCTGTTCTCTCCCATCTGGGGACTCTCCTGAATGTTCCTTCTTTCTTTTTAACTATCCTTTTCTCCTCCCAGGGGACTGAGCCCGACCCTGGCCGCATGTGTCCTCTGGTGACGTCAGAGGCCACAGCCCTGGGCCTCGCTGTGATTACACTGGTCCCTCGGGGAGTCAGGGGACACTCATCTTTCACCCCCGAGCCCTGCTCCCTGCAGAGTGGGAGCTGCACACAGGCTGAGAGGGGGCTGCCCGCAGAATGCCACCCACACTGGGGACCCAAGGACACTCTCCCAGATGCCCCTGCAGAGTCCGGGCAAGCAGCTCTTGGGACCCACGGGGAAGGAGACAAGACACGGGGAGGCCCCAGGCAGTTGTCACCGGCCAGCGGGCAGGCTGGGACAGATGGGAACGTTTTGGACATCAGGACAGCAGGGGATGCGAAGTCCGTTGACGAGGGTGACATATTTTGCTGGCGATGACGTCATGGCACAGGAAGCAGAGCCGAGTGTCGAGAACCTAGACTCTGAAGCCAGACAGCGCGGGTCCCAGGCCAGGCCTCGGTGGCCAGTGACCTGGGCAGCGTCCGCCACCTGAAGCGCAGAGACAGCCGGAGTCCTTCCTGTAAGTGGCCCTGGGCACGGCAGACTCCCGCAGCCCGCCCTGAACGGCGGCCACGGCTGCGCTGGGATCATTGTTTTGCACTGACCTTCGTACCAAGAGGAAAAAACACGCGCTCAGGGCTTCCCATCTGTACAGACAGGGAGGGGACTTTGCTAGGGTTCCGCCTAGGGGCCTTAAGTTCAAATTAAACTGTCACCATGGCAGGAAGCCACAGATGGAGGAAATACGACGGAAAGAAGGGCACTCTCCATGAAGGAGCGGGGCAGCCCCAGCCACGGACCAGTACGGACCAGTAAGGCGTCAAAAGACGATCAGGTCCGGGGAGGAGAGCGAGCGCCGGAAAGCCAATCGGCACATCCCGGGAGTGACCTCTGGCCCCATTTCACGGATGAGAACAACCAAGGCTCAGGCAGGGGAGGAAACAAGCTGAGGCCACACAGCTGAGAAGAGGTGGAGCCCGGGTTCTGTGAGGCCCTCGGGCCTGTGCAGTTTCACCATAAGCCACCGTTTCTCAATTAGCCCAGGGTCTGGCACAAAGTAGGTGCTCAGTAAAACAATTTGCAGTGTGAATAGAGGAACGCAGGAAGGTGCGGGGTCGGGGGGGCAGCCTTGGGGTCCAACCCATCTCCCCAGAGAACGAGGCAGCTCTGGGAGGCCGGGCAGGTGCTGCCTGTGTTCAGCTGGCACTCACTCCCCAGGCCTGCCGGGCGGCCAGGTGCTGCGCTAGCGAGGCATCGGCACACAAGCCATGGCCCAGGGCTTGTTGGGGGGTCCAGGTGGCACCCCGCCCCATTTTCCAGGTACAGTCATCCATTTCTTCTTTGCAGCAGCTCAGACGCCGGGAGAAGCCAGGTCTCTGGGGCCACACCAGTTACTCTCTCCAGAACCTCCGTGGCCTCTGAATCCATTCAGATTTGCTTCTGAGGCCCGGTGATAAATCTCACCGCGGCCTCCGAGCCGCCTCTGCCCCGACCAGGCACACGCTTGTCCACGCTGGGACCTCTCCCCAGGCCTCCAGCCAGGGCCCAGCCCACTGGGGCTGTGCCTACCGTCGCCTGGCCTCTCGGGCTCACTGAACGGATATTCCATGCGTCATCAAAATCCAAAGGAAATTTACAAAAGAGGAAGAAAATGCAGCCGGTCACTGGCAGCCGGGAAGGACACAATGCTGACCTGGACAAACGCAGCGTCGGACTGGAGGCCCGGGGGCTGGCCACCCTGCAAGGCCACCGGCCTGCTCAGAGCCCCGCGGACCAGCTGCACCGTCCACCCCAGCACAGCAGGGGACACTGAGGCTCGGATGGTGTAGGTGCTGGCACGCAGATTTGGAACAAGCCCGTGTACCCCAAGCCCTTCTTTCCTGCTGCCCCGAGGAGCCTCGCATTTAGAGACCCGCCTTGCAAATCGCGATCCCACGCCCAGCAGAAACCCGCCAGGTGCGGCTCCGCGCATGCGCATGCGCACAGGCCTGAGCGCCCACAGGGCCCGGCCAATCCTTCCAGAAACACCTATTCTCCCGGGCCTCACGCTATTTGACGCTGCAGCCCCGTCATGACCGTGTTTTTGAACTGAGGCTGGGTAAATATTAGCACAGCTCGTTCAGAGTCCGACGACCTAGGACTGAAATCCCGGGGGGACCTCCAGACCAGCCTCCCCCTGGCAACATCTGGGTCCTACTGGAGGCATCGCTGGGGACATCCTGGCCAAGTCACTGCGATCCCTGCCTCGGTGTGCCCGTTCAGAAATCAAGGGAAACAGAGCCGTGCGTTGCTACGGGGTTCCGAGGCGTCCTCCAGCTCGCTACAGACTGGGGGCCTCCTGAGGTCCCTGGAGCCCGGCGGACCCCTTGTTTGGGTTTGGGGAGCGGAGATGGCCCTTTGGGAAGACTCCGGGTGGAGGGTCGCTGGGCCTCTGGAGGGCTCCCCAGCACAAGGAGCACCTGAGTCAGCTGCCACAGTCCGCAGGCTCTCCAGCCACCCGGGGCTTCCTTCGAAACCATGTTCCAGATGTTCCGGAGCAAATGGGCCCCACCTGCTCTGCGGTAATGGGCAAACTGTGGGCCCAACCGGAGCGGGGTCCTCAGTCTCCAGGACACCTGGTTGGCGCTCTGCCACCACGGAGCAGCTGAGACGCACAGGGACCTGAGCAAGGATTCCTGCAGCTGGAAGAGCTTAGAGCAGCGCCCAGAGGCACTTCTGAGAAGGGACGTGGGACGGACACACACACAAAGTGAGTCCCTAGGACATGCCACGTGGAATGGGGATCCTGGGGAGGTCTTAATGGAGAGGCGGAAAGCCCCTTGGTCTCTTGCGGATCGGAGGCGTGAGGGAGTCCAGCCAGGACACGGGCTTCTTAGCCGCGGTCGCCCTACTCTCCCTAGACTGCGGGCCCCAGAGAACAAAGGCTCAGGGTTTCCCTGCTGGGTCCCCGGTGCCCAGTGCAAGGAGGAGTATACAGTAGGCACTCCAGAAACCTCAGAGTCTTCAGACTGAGGGCTCCAACTGTTTGCCCTCCTGCCACACGAGGATGCTGGTAACAGAAGAAGAATGCACAGGAGACGGGGCGCGACAGCTGAGGAGCTGCGCGGGGTGGCGGCCACGTGTGGGATGGGGACACTGTGACCCCCATTCCCAGCCCATGCCACTGATTCCAGACAGATGGTCCTGCAGCTGCAGCTTGCCTGGCCTCCGCCCCAGATCCAAGGAGCACTGGGTCCCTGGAGCTCCCGCCCCTCTTCACAGCCCGGGGAGGGGACAGAGGGGACCTCATGCAGGCGCTTCATGGACTGCCAGGCACGTGCTCGCAGAATTCTGGAACTGAAAGATCAAAAGGCTCCAGGTGGGCTTCCCCCAGAGGGGACCTGACACAAGCGGCGGCTGTTTGCCAACAAACACCCCTCACACCCCTGCTCCTCGGAGGGGCCGCAGACGCTCGGGGGCAGCTGTGCTGGCCCGGGAGAGAGGAAATCAATATTCCCGGCACACACTCTCTCCTTCCCCATAAACACAGCCCCAGGATGCCCAGACGGCCGCCCACGGCCCCTCAAACACAGGGTGGGCCTCCCGAGACTCCAGCCTGCATCCTGACCGTAACAGGCACCCTCGCCCCACACGTAAACAACACCCCCCAGCCCGCCGGCAGCCCCCTCCCTACTCGGTCAAAACCAGCAGCCACACACAGGCCAACTTCAGGCACCCGGCACCCTGGCAGGTGGCCCTGCCAGGTGCGAGGTATGGAAGCCCCGGCTGCTGGGCACACCTGGATGGCAACTGATGGTCCTTGAACGTGCTCAGGGTCCCACTGACAAGGTGCACAAACTCAGTTGCAAGCGCAGGGTCTCCAGTAAACACATCTGCAGGACGCCACCCTGGCTGCCACCAGACACAAACAGAGCCCCACCCGCCACCCTCCCCGGCCACAAACTTCTGTCACATCCGCCACTTGCTCCCTTACCCGGACACCCACACCAGCTCCCATCCAGCGTCCCCCTTCCATAAACTCGGCCTCGCGGGAATTCTGCGCTCAAGCCCTCCCGACCCCGGGCTCTTCTTTTCTCCCCCACAGCCTCCGGGCTGCCCCGGGTCCCTTGCACACCCGCTCTAACGGGGACGCCCCGGGACGGGCGGCTCTCCCCTTGTACACACCAGGCGCCCCGTGCAGAGGGCACACGCATCTCGCACGCCCATCCCGGCATCCTCCGTTTCTGGCACACTCGAGCCGGGCAGCGGCCACCAACCCCGCACACGCTCTCGCCACCCGCGGCTGCGGCCACCCCCTCCTCCCGCGCCCGCTCGGCCTCGGCCGGCGCGGGGCCCTTACCCGCTGTCAAGCTCCAGCTCCAGCAGGGACTGGGTCCTCTCCGAGTTGCAGTGCAGGCACCACATGGCGGCCGCGGCGGGAGCTGACTGCGCGGGGCGCCCGGGACCCAGGCCCAGCGCGGCGCCGCCGACTCCCGCCGCCGGCCGCCGGAGCCCAGGGCCGATACCCCGCCGCCCGAGGACCCGACCGCCTGCCCCGCGACCACTCGCGTCCCCGAGGCCCAGGGCCTGCCGGTTCCTGCCGCTCCGAGCGCGGAGTCCGATCCCAGGCCAGCCGAGCCGGCCCCTCCGCCGCCGCCCGCCTGGCGCAGCGAAAGTCCGGGCCGGAGGAATGTGGCCCGGGAGGGGGCGGGGCCGAGCCGAGGGGGCGTGGCGCGCGGAACCAGGGGGCGGGGCCGAGGGGCGGGGCGCGCGGAACCAGGGGCGGGGCCGAGGGGAGGGGCGCGCGGAGCCCAGAGGGCGGGGCGGCCCGGGGGCGGGGCCGAGCGCAGCCCTGGGAATCCCAGGCTGGGTTGTGCATCCTGGCCGGAGCACCAGAGGCCTGGGAGGAGAACTCCAGGCACCCGCCCCAACCCCAGGGCCGTCCGGTGGCCACGTCTTCCTCCCGCGCGAATACAGAGCACCCAGCCACTCAACCCGAGGCTGCTCTGCAGGCGCCCGACTTTGGCCTCAGTTTCTAAAAACCGGCCCGCTGCTTCCCAGACGATGTGGGTGTGGGGTTCTGACGCGCCTGCCCCAGAGGAGAGAGTGGGGCCACGCCTGAATCACTCTCTGGGGAGGATCTGACGGAAAACTGCCCTTTTGTTCCCAAGCACGCCCAAGCTCTGCGTCCCCACCCCCGCGTCCGCAAGCACCCACCCCAGACGCTTGGCGGGCCCCTGCGGCAGGGTCAAAGTCATAGTAATCAGCCTTTTGGAGCTGTCTTCCTGCAACATTATCAAATAGGTGGGATTACTCTTGGCCCATTTAACAGGTGAGGAAACTGAGGCTCCGCTTCATTGGGTTAACTCTGAGGGTCCTCCCCTCACTCTTGTCTCCTCTCCCAGGCTGCTCGGCTCTCCTAGCTTCGATTCTCCATTTGTACGTCTCCTGGTTTATTACTTATCCCTGGGCTCAAGAAGGCAGGCATAGGACTCAGCACCCACATTTGTGGAATGCTGGGTCCAGGCACAATGGAAACCCCAACTCTCCTGGGCCTGCACCACCTGCGGGTGTGCTTGCAGGAGGGTCCAGGCAGCTGTCACATCCGCGGGAGTCAGGAAATCGCAGGAGCTACTAATGCAGGGGCCTCCTCTTTGCCCTTTGGAATCTTTCATTTGTAGAAAGCGGGGCCAAGCAGCCCAGCCTGCTGTAAGGACAGGGCAGTCCCTAGACCCAGTTAGAGCACCCGGGTTCCCGGCAAGAGGCTGAGGCCGCTTACTGCTCACAGCCACGTTCCTCCTCTCCGCCTCTGTGGTTTCTTTGCTACATTAACAATAAAAATAAAGCCAAAACGTGGTGGCGCGCACCTGTCATCTCAGCAGCTCGGGAGGCTGAGGCAGGAGGATCACAAGTTGGGAGGCCAGCCTCGGCTACTTAGAGAGGCCCTGTACAGAATGAAAAGGGGGCTGGGGATGTGGCTCAGGGCTTAAGCCCCACTGGATTCAGTTCCTGGTACCAAATAAATCAAGAAAGACAGAATGGAGGAAATATTTGCAAATCATAGATCCAATGAGCACCTCGTATCTGTGCTCCGTAAAGGACTCTTCCGTTCCAAGGGTAAAAGAGCAAACGACCTGGTGTTTTCCATGGGCAATAGATCCAGACGGACATTTCTCCAAAGAAGAGGTGCAAATGGCCAGTAAGTTCATGAAAAGATGTTCAAGGTCACACCAATGTCACAATGCCATTCCACACTCCCTGGGAAGGGACATAATCCAAAAGAGGGAGAAAAGTTCCCACACTCAGAAGGTTCTTGGAGTCCAGAGAACTCCCCCCGCCCAGCTGAGGCGCCTCTGGACGCCGGCTCTGGCTTCATGATCCAGGTTCTCCAAGAAATCCACGGTGCTCCTTCCGGTCCAGGGCCCCAGCACCGGGGGCGGGGGCTGGGCTTGGCAGCGAGGCTCCGGCTGGGATCTAGAGAGGGAGTTAAGACCCCGCGGAGCAAGTGGAACACCAAAGAAGGGACTCCCCAGAAACCAGACGCCTTCCCTTCTGTCGTATTGGCTTCCTGCGAAATGCGCCTCTTGCTCCTGCTCCGTCCATGGCCTGGCAGGTGGACAATCCTGGTGAGGCGGAGAAGGCCAAGGTCTCTGTGGAAGTCACCAGAGTGCACAGAACCCTGACAGACACCGCCTGGGCAACCTGCTTAGCCTTTTGAGTCTTGCTTTCCTCAAAGCATGGCTGGCCCAGGAGCCACGACTACCCTGGCGGACTCGCTATGCTGCTTAATTTAATTGAGCAAGTATTAATTAGCACTTGCTCTTTCCCTGTCTTCTGAGGCCTCGATAAGAAGGCACTGCTGCGACAAGCGTCCCCTCCTATGGTGTTATGGCAGTGGAGGAGGAAGCTGGAAGTCTGTCCAGGGAGAGGTTCCCATGAAGAGGGGGCATTTGGGGTTGGGTCTTGAAGGCTGAGTAGGAGTTCGTGTACGGGCTTGCAGAACGCAAGAAGTCAGAGAAACCTTCAGTTCCACGATCCCAGGTTTCAGTCCTCAGGTGCTTGCTTTGGCCCATCCCTGCAGTGACAGGCCACCTTTGTCCCTGCCTCCCTGGTTTCTGACAGCCTGTTACCTTCCCACGATGGCTGGTCCTGGGCCGTGTCCCCAGCCGTCACCTCCATTTAAGCTCCCTCTGTAGACGACACTGCTTGCGTAACACCAGGCATCTCGAGGTTCAGCTTCTTTCAGTTCCCCAGGCGCCCTGTGGCTGAGACTTTGGGGTTCGGCTTTCACTGTCACTTCTCCTACAAAGCCACCCCACCCTGGCGCCTGCTGTCAGTCAGAAGTGCTCCTCAGGTCAGTCCCCTACTGTCCTTTCATGACACCAAGGAGCAGTATCGTCGCTGCCAGGCAGGGCTGGGTGGCCGTCCTTCCCTCCGGCATCCTCTGTGCCTGATCTGGGGCTCGTCACTCAGAGGGGACTCAGCAGCTGGCTACTCTGGAAGGTCTGCCCGAGAGTCAATCTAGTCTGCTGCCAGCTTTTGCATTTTAAATAAAGTTTTATTGAGACGGAGACACACTCAGAGTCGAAGAGCTGCGACAGGGAAGCCGCCAGTCACCATGTTCCTATCCAGCCCCTCTCAGGAAGCGCTTGGGTCTCGTCTGAAGTAAATGGAGCCCCCTTTGAGGGGGTCACAGGTTGGCTGCAGTCACCCTAGGAAACCCCCCGTCCAGGCAGACAGACACCCCAGAGCCTCACAGAACGTGCAAGAGCAGAATCCAAACGTCACGGCGGATGCTGGGGATGAAACTGAGAGCGCGGGGCCGGATGGTTTTTGCGTACAAGGACCACAAGAGGGGACGATTCGTTATTGGGAACTAATCCTATGACTTCTGAAAAAGTCACTGAACTTTAAAAAGTCAGTGAACTAGCCAGGTGCGGTGCTGCATGCCAGCAGCTCAGGAGGCTGAGGCAGGAGGATCACAAGTGGGAGGCCAGCCTCAGCCACTTAGCGAGGCCCTAAGCAACTCAGTGAGACCCTGTCTCTAAATAAAATATAAAAAGGGCTGGGGATGCGGCTCAGTGGGTAAGCACCCCTGGGTTCCATCCCTGGTGCCAAAAAATTTCTAAAAAGTCAGTGAAACCAAAGCATTCAATAAACAGCATCACAATCCAGAAGACCTGAGGACTTCTAGCATCTTCCAGGAGAGTCTTAAAGTCCACCAGAGTTAGTCCACAAAGACCTGAACTGCTAGATGGTACCTGAGCCGCCTCTCGCGCCAGCCAGGGTTGGCGGATTTTGAGCAGGTGTCTTGCTGACAGCCACAAAAATCAACTGGCTCTGCGGTACAGCCCAGCACAAGTCCCTCTCCGCCACCGCCAATCATCGGTGTGTTTCTGTTCGTCGCACTGATGTGAACATCCTGTGTCACAGCCAGAATGCCGACTCGAGAAGGAAGCTCTGCGGACACCCCTCCAACCCAAATCCTCAGCGTACAGACGGGAAAACCGAGGCCCAGGGAGATGCTGGGATGTGCCCCGGGAACACGGGCGCTGAACCCCAGCTTCCTGCCACACTGGTGCCACGCTGGAACAGCTGGGGACCCGGGCAATACTGTGGGCCGTGAGTTTCAAGAGCACCCTTCTAACCCGCGTGCGAACGGGACTTAGTCGTGTGTTGGAAGCAGTCAAGAAACCGGAAAAGTCAACCGATCCCGTAGAAGACACGTGTTTTCAGATAAATAAAACTGTCCTCAACAGGTGCCAACTTATTTTCAAAATTTTAACCATTTGCCTGGTGCGGTGGCACATACCTGTCATCCCAGCGGCTCGGGAGGCTGAGGCAGGAGGATGGCAAGTTGGAGGCCAGCCTCAGCCACTTAGCGAGGCCCTCAGCAACTCAGCGAGACCCTGTCTCTACATAAAATATTTTAAAAGGGCTGGGATGTGGCTCAGTGGGTACGCGCGCCTGGGTTTCAATCTCCAGTGCCCAAGAAAACAAAACAAAAAAAATTCAACGATTTTTTTTCACAGAAAGGACTTGCAAATTAGGAACTTTCCTAATCTAAACAAAGTAAACGGAATGAACTTGGGAGAACATGGTTTGGGATCACCCTGAGGTCATGTGGGGTCATTTGCCCTGAACTAGCAGCTGCCCCTGACTTTGCTATGGGGCATTGACCAACGCAGGCCTGAGCTCCGTCTCGATCCTGCCCTGACTCTTACCCGCCTCCCTCTCACCCTCCATCCCTACAATACAGCCACTCCCAGAATGCACCTGGGATGCCTGCCCTCTTCGACTGCTTGGCAAACTCCTACTCAACCTTCAAAACCCGGCTCATATGCCCCCTCTTTTCGCTAAAGCCTCCACTAGTGCCCCCATCCGCAGGCAAAATGAGAACCCCTCACCTAGAATGTGGGCACCTCAGTCTAGGGCAATGACCTAAGAGGGAAAGAAGATTCTGGGTGCTGCCACTGTCCTGTACACTGCCCTGGTTCCAGACACCCATCCTGGACTGTTAGAGCCAGAGGGGTGGCCAGGACCTGGGGGGCACAGCCACGTCCGGATGAGGAAGCCAAAGCAGAGAAGGAGCAGTCCCCTGAGGCATGCTGGGTAACCGGGACCAGTCATCTGACTTCCGTTCCCCAGCTCCACCAGGAGGCTACTTTCCCGTGGTCTTTAAACAAAGGATAAAAATGCGAGTTACGCCAGGCACAGGGGTGCCTGCCAGTCACCCCAGCAGCTCGGGAGGCTGAGGCAGGAGGATGGCAAGGTGGAGGTCAGCCTCAGCAACTTAGTGAGGCCCTTAACTCGGGAGACCCTGTCTGTAAATAAAAAATAAAAAGGGCTGGGGATGTGGCTCGGTGGTTAAGCGCCCCTGGCTTCAGTCCCCAGTACTCCTCCCCAAAAGAAAAAGAAAAGAAAAAGCATAAGCCAAGATTCCCTCAGCATGGAAAATGGAGTACGGAAGTCACAGGAATCGAGAAAAAAATAGAGACCGTTGCACGCACGGGTTGGCCCTGCTACAGAGCATCCCACCTGGAGGACACTGGTTCTGGACGCAGAGCAGGGCTGATTCGCTCGAAAGCAACTCTTCAAGAGTCTGCTTGCAGCGAAGGCCATGTAGCCCATCTTGTAGAGTGCCTGCCTCTCATGCTGGAGACCCGGGTTCGAGTCCCCAGCATTCTGGGATTGTGGAAATAACAAAGCAAACCAAGAGTCTGCTTGCTCACTTTTTTTTTTGGTACGGGGATTGAAACCAGGGGTGCTTAACCCCTGAGCCACATCCCCAGTCCTTTTTAGATTTTATTTAGAGACAGGGTCTCACTGAGTTGCTCAGGGCCTCGCTTTTGCTGAGGCTGGCCTCCAACTTGTGATCCTCCTGCCTCAGCCTCCCGAGTCTGGGATGACAGGCGTGCGCCTCCTATTCTTAAATAGTGACTTCACACCCCAGGACGGCTACCAGAGGGGTCCGAGCCCAGGCCCCGGTGCGCCTCTACTTTAATGGACGGGTGAATTCATTTCTAACAAGTGCAGGGAGGGCCTCTTTCGCAGGAGGCCATTAAGTGCTCCTAAGACACCGGTACTTTCAAGTGGCTTAAACGTCCCCCTCTGCAATCTATTCATATGCTATCGATTTAAACAGCGCCCTTGGTCCTGGTGGGAGGAAGGCTTCGACCAGGGTGGGCCGACTCTACGCGTGGGGAAAGCAGAGGCCCGTGATCCTGATTCTCTCCTGGCCCGGATCTGGATCTGAGCCTGTGCGTGTTCCCAGATGCGCTGGCTCCACATCTGTTCCCACCTAATGTGTCAGGCAGACGAGGGTCCCCGGCCTACTGCCAGCTCCTTTCCCACAGAGTCCACGCAAACCCGACGGCAGTTCCACAAAGCAGAGTTGGTTTTCCAGTCTGGCCACAGAGGCCCGGAAGCCCAGAGAGGGCAAGTCATTTCCCCTTGAGACACACAGCATAAGCGATGGAGCCAGGAAAGGAACCCAGGAGATTGGAGTCTGGGTTCTTCGAATGACATCGGAGCTTCTCAGAGTGGGCACTGCAGCGGCCATGGATGCAGCAGTCTCCGCTGGGAATCATAAGAAATGTGGCTTCTCAGCCGATGGGTGACTCAGACGCTTGCCGGAGCGTGAAATCTCTGCACTGTGCTAACGTGGCTGATCCACGCGGCAGAGAGGAGACCCTGGCAGAGAGGCGAAGGCTGCGAGTCGGTGGGGCGGCCAGCAAGCCCTCCTGGCGGAGGTGATGCCTGTATTGACCAGGTGGCCCAGGGACAGAGGCTCTCCAGGTGTCGCAGACTGCACAAGTGAAGCTCGGGATATAGACCCACGTGCACCCACGTGGAGTCTCGAGTGTAGGGTGGGTGTGTTGGGGAGCCAGGTTGGGGACGGAACAGGAGCCTCATCCTGCGGGCGAGGGGGCAGCGGGGGCCAGCACAGCGCCCGAGCGTCCCCCAGCTGAGCGTTCCCAATGCCCACAGAGGACCTGGACCTAGTCACCTAACACTTTTTTAATTTTAATTTTTTAAGAACCAGGGATGGAATCCAGGGGTGCTCAACCCCTGAGCCCCATCCCCAGCCCTTTTTCTTTTTTATTTACAGACCGGGTCTCCCTGAATTGCTCAGGGCCTCCCTAAGTTGCTGAGGCTGGCCTCGACTCTGCGATCCTCCGGCCTCAGCCTCCCGAGCCTGCACATGCGCGCCCCGGAGCCCAGCAACACTTTTCCTTATGGCACGCACACTTGACATCTACTCCATAAATGAAAGAACACTCTCCCTCAGCACAAATTGAATTCTCCCCGGGAAAAGAAATCAACAAACCCCAAAGGCTGGAATACACACCTGCTTCGATCCTGTTATCGGGGGAAGGCCTGCGCGGGAGACCCGATCTGCCTTATGTAAAGCGGAGATTAGCAAGTGAAGGGCGTCCTTAATGACATCAGGCCCCGAATCAAAGAGAAGGCTGCTTTTTCTATCGTGATGCGGACTGAAGTTTGAAAGATAATTGCTAAATCAAACGGTAAGCTGGGGTGGAAACCAGGGGAGGCCGGGACCTTGGCTCAGGGCACAGTGCCCGCCCGGCCCGCGCGGGGCCCCGGGCTCCGGGCCCAGACTCTGGACACAAGACGGAAAAAAAGAAAAAGATCACACACGCTGTGCACACTGCTATCAAGTACCTCCCAACTGTGGCTCTGAACAGGACAGGGTGGGGACACTCAGTGGTCACTGACTACCTTTTTATATCTTTTATTTTTTTGGCACCAGGGACTGAACCCAGGGGTGCTTAACCCCTGAGCCACATCCCCAGCCCTTTTTATAGTTTATTTAGAGACAGGGTCTCGCTGAGTTGCTGAGGGCCTCGCTAAATTGCTGAGGCTGGCCTCCAATCTGCGATCCTCCTGCCTCAGCCTCCTGAGCCACTGGGATGACAGGCATGTGCCACCACGGCCGACCTTCTTTTATATCTTGAGCAGCTGAAGCATGCAACGGTACTATTTCCTACATGATAAATAAATGTAATCAAGTCCTTTTGGAGTGACGGAGGGACAGTAAAGATTTGGCAGACCTGACTGGTACTTTTGTCTCATGCAAAGGGCCAAGACAGCCTTGGGAGCGGAGTGAGTTTCTGGAGTCCACATGATGTGCTTTGTGTCCTGGAGGGTCACCTGGGAGCGTCTCCTGTCCTAACTTGGCCTGTCACTCATGCTTCCAGAAACCCTGCTTGGTGAGCAACTGGATCTGGGAATATGGTTTGCACCACAAGAAAGATCCCGATCTCGCGCAGATGGAGGCTGTGAGGACTTCCAGGGAGGCCGAGGGCTCCTGGCGACCCGGCCTGTTCTCTCTTACTGGTGACCACTGTTCCATCCTGAGCCTCCTGCACCGAGTTGCTCAGACCCCCGGGAGCCCTGCTGCGCTCCCAGCATCCCTTGAGGTGAGCCCTGTCACTCCATCCCTAAGGAAACTGAGGCACAGAGCCATTAAATGACCTGCTCAAAGCCACCCTGTTAGTCACAGCAGAGCTGGAATCCAGTCTGGTAAAGATGGAGGCCACCGGGAGCCAAAGCCAAGTGGTTTTTTGGCAGCTGAGAGACCCTGATCCTGGGACACAGACTCGCTCCTCCTGGGAGCCCGGGGGCCACTCGGACCCCTGGAGTCGACCCCCACCCAGCAACCCTGGTGCTACACAATCCACTGACAATTTGGGTCTTTCTAGTAATTTCCATAAATGACTGTAATCCACGTGTTAATAGCCAAGATACCGAGGTTCGGAACCCCCTGGAGTGTTAGGAACGCAATTGATAATTACGAACGCACAACAATTTGTTCAACACGACAGCTAATTATCGCCCGGGTGAGGGGATGCGCCTTGCGCACGCGCATGCGCTTCCAGGCCAGGCGGGCCGGGCGCCCCTCCCTGCCGGCGCTCTTCTGTCCTGCAAGGGTGTTCGGACCTGTGAGGAGCCATCGAGAGGGGAGGGGACCCTGCTTCCTGGGAGAGGCATGGAGCCATGACGGCCTGCGGGATAACCGAGGCCCCCAGTATATCCTGCCCACTACTGAGTTGCTTAGGGCCTCGCTAAGTGGCTGAGGCTGGCCTCTAACTTGCGATCCTCCTGCCTCAGCCTCCCGAGGTGCTGGGATGACAGGTGCGCACCTTAACGCCTGGCTTATTATTATTTTTTAATACAGACCAGTGGCTCTCCGACATTTTGTTCTCAGAATCTCTTCATTGTCTCTATTGAGAACCCCACAATTGTTTATGGGGGTTTTACCTATTGATATTTACGGAATGGAAAAATTGAAAGCGAGATCTCTTTTTAGCACAAGAGCACACAGCATCGTTGCAGGAACTAATCTACGGTACAGCCTCTAGGAAATCCCACCACAGGGCGGTGAGAGAACGAGGACAAAACAGCTTCTCGTTTTGTTGTTAGAATGCTTCCAACTGACAATTCCCTGGAGCGCGCTTTAAGAAAAATTGTCATCAAGGGAAAAAATAAAGGCTCTTAGCCTCACTCAAGCCCAAGCACCCCACGGGCACTTACCCCTGTTGTAGGAAGCGGGTGGAGGAGCCTGCTCTGGGCCCCACACGCAGAAGTAAGTGGCTGTCTTGTCCTGTCCACTCCAGTCCAGCCCCTGGCGCCTGACAGGGACCACCACGAACCAGGTGTCTGGGACACTGAGGCTCAGCCCAGATGTTCTCAGCTGGCCAGAGATGGCACTGGGCAGCTCAGGGTGGCTGAACTATGGGATCGACCCTGGTGCTGGCAGTGGATGAAACTGTGCTGTACGTACAAAGTGAGTTCTAGTCAGCCGTAAAGAAAAGCGTGATCACGACACTTGCTGGTCAATGGATGCAAATGGAGGACACCAGGCTAAGCGGAAGCCAGACTCGGAAACTCAAAGGTTGAGCCCAGAGCGGGGGCCCACGCTCATCCCAGAGGCTCGGGAGGCTGAGGCAGGAGGATCGCAAGGTGGAGGCCAGCCTCGGCAACTTAGTGAGGCCCAAAGCAACTCAGCAAGACCCTGTCCCTAAGTAAACTATAAAAAGGGCTGGGGAGGTGGCTCAGGAGTTGAGCACCCCTGGGTTCAATCCCTGGTACCCCCCCAAAAAAAGAAATTAAAGGTCCAATATTTTCTCCCAAATGCGGAAGCCAGTGTAAATGCAGAGAAGGAGGCGGGATGGACAGGATATCATAAAAGTAAAGGAAGCTCAATAATGTAGGAGATGGAGGGGCAGGGTGGAGGCAAGGGTAGGGCAGGCCATGCAGAATGGATTCTTAAAGTCACGTTGCGCGCCTGTGTAAATACGCCACAGGGGACTTCACCTTTGTGTGTCAGTCAAAAGAACCAATCACACATGAACAAACAGATGAGCGAAAGGAAGTCTAGCAGAGGAGAGGAAGGAAACCGCGGGGGAGGGGAGAGAGGGTGGTCCTGAACTGAAACCCATACAGCGCTTGTGTGACTTTGTCAGGGGGAACCCAACTCCTATGTGTGACTATAAAGCTCTTAAAAAATAATAATCAGTCAGGCACAGTGGCACACGCCTCTAAATCCCAGAAGCTCGGGAGGCTGAGGCAGGAGGATCGCAAGGTGGAGGCCAGCCTCAGTCACTAAGCGAGGCCCTAAGCAACTCAGCGAGACCCTGTCTCTAAATAAAATAGAAAAAGGACAATAATAATAATAATAAAGTTCCTCCTGATTCTCAGGCTTCAGCGCGGCCCCTGGCATGGTCGCCAACTCCACCCACGGGTGGCAGCCGCTGCTTCCCCGTGTGGCGGGGTGGGGATAAGGAGCCCTAACGTTTCCTGAGCGCCCCGACCTGGCGCACATGAGCTCCCTTGCAGGCTGCCCCATCTGTGGCGGGGGTGTGACAATCGACATCACACTGTCACCGCCCGCAGAGCCGGATCTGAGCCTCGATGCTCCAGCTCCAGCGCCCCAAGTCCCCATCCCGTGCAAAGGGTGGTTTCACCCAGCTGTCCCCAGGTCAGGCTGGTGGCGAATTTAGATCGGCTTAAAAAGCTCAGGGCACAGCTGGCCAAGCAGCTCTCGGAGGGGATGAAAGACAGGCTGGTGACAACTGCGACCGGGGCCCCCGGCGTGGGGTGCGGGTGAGGGGCCGCCCCAACCCCGCCCCCACTGCTGGCGCCCGGCTGGCTCGGCCCACCCACCAGGGCTGGGGGCTGGCGCCACCTGTCGCCCTGCCGGAGAACTGCAGCCTGGCCTGCGCGGCCTGGAAACGGAGCGGCCGGCGGGGGCGGGGATGCCCAGGCACTGGGGCGGGCGAGCGGCCTCCAGACCTCGGCCCGGCCTCACCTGCCCACCTCCTCACGGTCCCACAGGGCAGCTGCTTCTGCACCTCCCTGAGAATGTTCGGGAACTTGTCTGGAGATGAGGATAACGCTGGCAGATTTACCACCGTCCCCAGCCCCAGCTCTGTGCCTGCCATTACCAGGTGCTTGACAAATATTTGCTCACGAAATGAATTATGTCCAGCTCATGTGAGTCTCTGACCCTAAATCAGCATGCTGTCACAAATGCAGCATTCAGAGTTATTTGGTCCCAGGGACTGAACCCAGGGGTGCTTACCCACTGAGCCACGTCCCCAGCCCTTTTTCTATTTTATTTAGACACAGGGTCTCCCTGAGTTGCTTAGGACCTCACTAAGTGGCTGAGGCTGGCCTCCAACTCTGCATCCTCCTGCCTCAGCCTCCCAAGCCTCAGGGATGTGGGCGCGCGCCATGGAACCCGGCTAGATAAGCATCTCTTAAGCTTCAGTTCTGGGGGACAGGAACAGATGATAAAATGGAGGGTCTGTATTTGCACAGAGCTGTCCTGATCAGGGTGGACAGCCAGACAAAGCTGAGCACAGGGTCCAGTTCCCTACATGGGATGTCCCATGTAGGGTCTCTGATTTAAGAGGCCCCAAGAGACTCAAAAGGGTGAGGATAGTTGGGATTCCTTCTCTGCTGGGATACCTAGTGGAGTTCCTGGAGAGAGATTCTGGAAAATTAAGCCCAGGAAGTCCGCGGAGACCCTGTGTCCGGGCAGCTGTGCTTTGTAAGCACACTCCAGGCTGATTCCATCATGGACACGCAGGGCCCCTGTGTGGGAATTTGTGAAAGGCGCCCTCTTCTGGTGCAGTTCTCTCTCTGCCAACTGCTCTTGCGCAGTGCACAACCTGAACATCTGAACACTGGGAGCACCAGAAGTTCTTGGCCTCTGACACCCGCCCCAGGCAATAATGGATCCTGTTTTTCCTTTGAAGGGGCTGGGAGTCCTTCTGGTGAGGCCTCAGAGTCATGCACGCAGGGAACTGTGACCATCTGCTGCCTTCCTTTCCCAGATGCTGAGAAGAAATAAAGAAATCCCTGGCCTCTCTCCCAGGCCTCTGGAAGATTTTGACATGGACAGAGATAAGGCACTCGGAGGCCCAGGAGTCACAAGGTCGGCATTAGCACTACCGTCAACGGCTTCAGAGTCCTGAAGCTTTGAAAGCAGTTTAATTTTTAAGGCAAACAAAACCCCATCCCAACATCACAGGCGATTAGCCCAGGTGGGGGGGGGGGTCATCTGCTGCGGTCCCCACGTGGACAGTCCCTCTGCCCTGTCACAGAGGCGGCCACACGGCCTGGCCTCCCAGCCTGAGTCAGGAGCCCAAAGAAGGCCAGCGCTGGCTCAGAGTCACGCAGCCAGGCTGGGTCTGAGCCAGGTCCACAGGCTCCGCCCCCCTCCAGACCCAGATCTGCTGGGGGCCGCGGGTGGGGGAGCTGGTCTCCAACTTGAGCCTTGGGCACAGAGGGACTGTTCTTTGCTGTTCAACAGTCCCTCCTGTTTGTCCGGTGCCAGGCTGCAGCCTGCCCCCCGGGTCCTGCTGACGAGGAAAATCTGGTGCCAGCATCCACAAATATGTGTGCTTTCTGGAGCGGGGTGGAGACTTGGGTTCCCCGGCTCAGAGTGGGCGGATGCCTGGGACAGTAGGAAGCCACAGCCCAGGGGCAGAGCGAGTACCCAGGGGGCTTCCGTGAAAACACATCCGGGGTGGGGGGATGAGAAATGTATATAGGTAGCCGGATGCGGCGGCCCACACCTGTCACCTGGGAGGCTGAGGCAGGAGGATCATGAGTTGGAGGCCAGCCTCAGCCACTTAGTGAGGCCGTGAGCAACTCAGTGAAACCCTGTCTCTAAATAAAACATAAAAAGGGCTGGAGAGGTGGCTCAGGGGTTAAGCGCCCCTGGGGTCAATCCCAGGTACCAAAAAAATAGTAGATAAGTAGCCTATTTCTGATTGGATGTCCCCTCCCCAAAAGCTTTCCCCGTTTGCTCTGGGGACCGAGAGGGGACATCTGTAGTCTTCACTGCATTCTCTTTTACAGTCCTTAACACTTTTACCACAGGCCTGGGCTTCCTCAACACATATGAAATGCATGGACATCAACATAACTAAAAGGCCCAGGAAGAAAAGGGACCTCAGAGATCCATCTTCCCCATAAAAACAAAAGCTACCATTTGCTAAGCGCTCGCTGGCCGCGGGGAAGATCTCCCTTCACTTCCTTCCAGCCTCCCGGCCACCTGGGGAGGAGGGGCCTGCTAGTCCCATCTTTGCACAGCACAGACGAGGGACAGGAGCAAGGTGACAGCAGGCCGGCCCCAGGCGCTGGCTCTTGCCCCTTGTGCTGACTTTCTTCCCATGGGTCTTGCGTATTCTGGAGCCCCAGGCAGCCGCAGCCCAACTCCAGAGGAATGCGTCTTGTCACAACTCGGGGAGTCCCTCAGGGACGGGAACAGAGCCTGTAACTTCCGGGGGTGGGGGGCAGCTGGCGGTTGCGGGCCCACCCTGGTCGTAACTTGAGCAAGCCACAGGCCCTCTCTGACCCTCGGTTTCTTCTTCTGTGAAATGGGTGGCTCTTCCTACGTTGCCAGGCAGGAGTACAGAGGACCCACGCGGAGGAGCCTGGCCCATGGAAGGTCTTGGTACTGGGCCATTCGGGTCCGGATTCCAGACCTGAGCCTGGCGCGGGGATTTGGGGGGCGGTGAATCCTACCAGACCAGGCACTGGCCACTGCGGAGGGTGGGAGAGGCTGTCAGTCCGGGGGACAGACGAGAGGCACGCAACGGCCACCCCACGCCACCACGGGCAGGCGCTGGACACCAAAGACCACGCAGAGTCCCCGAGGGGCCGGGTGGGCAGGGCGCCCGTGCGCATGCGTGCGCTCCCGGGGCGCTGGGGCAGGAGCCGGCCACCGCCGTGTCCCTCTGGGGCGCCGCCCTGCTCGCAGCTGCCCCCGGCAGACCCGGGCAGGCGGAGCCTTTGCATCTTCCAGACCCGGATCCTGACCGCTGGGCCGGGGACCCTCTGCCCCTCCCTTACCTTGTCCCGCGCTCCAGGCGGAGGTCCCTTGTCGCCGCGCTCTGGAGCGCACTCGCTGCGGGTGGGGAGGGGTGGCCCCGGCCCGCCCCGGTCTGGCCAGTGGCTGGTCGCGGGTCATAAACCCTGAGCCCTGCTTAATCCACCGGGGCCGAGTCAGCGCCAGGCGGACACGTGACGGCCGCAGCCCCACGGACCTGTTTGGCAGGAGCGGCAGCTGGTGCGCTGGGGGCGGGGAGGCCGCCCGCCCTGCCCGCCGGCTCCGCAGGGCCTCCGGCCTCAGCCTGGACGCCAGGGCGGGAAAGGGCCCGCCTGTCACCCAAGGGCGCAGGGCCACCTGGCTGATAGGGGGTGTGTGTGCCTGAGAGAGAGGAAGAGACCAGACTCCAGGGGGATTCAAGTCTTCCTGGGAAAGGTGGGTGCAGGAGAGCTGCAGGATTGCAGGGCGCCGCGCATTTCTTTTTCTTTACCAAGGACTGAACCCAGCCCTGTTTATATTTTACTTAGAGAGAGTCTCACTGAGTTGCTGAGGGCCTCGCTAAGTGACTGAGGCTGGCCTCCACCTTGCGATCCTCCTGCCTCAGCCTCCCCAGCCGCTGGGATTACAGGTGTGCCGTACTGCGCCTGGTTAGGAATGAATTTCTTCAAACACCCGCATTATTACTAAGAAAGCGGAAGGCAGATTCAACTACTTGAAGAACTCTGAAATTATGAGGTCTATCCCAAGACCCCATCAGAGTGGAAAAGGGAAGCCAGAGAGACACAGAGAGAGAAGAGAGAGAGACACAGAGAGAGGACATTTCCTACAACTGACAAATGAATCTGCAACACCCAATAAATCAGAAAGTAAAAAGACAGCCTGATGGAGGCAAACGACTTGACCAGGCACTTTATCAAAGGGGAGATCTGAATGGCCGTTAAATGCACCGTGCCCACATGCCCAACCTCTTCCGCAGCAGAAAAACACAAACCCCCACCCACCAGCGAGCACAAAATGACCAAGACTGTTTGCACTGGGAGGCGGGAGGACGTGACCGGCCAGTGCTTTGTGAAGTGGAACGTATACATATTGAACCCCGAGGTCGATGCCCTAGAGAAGCTCATGCCACGTGTCCAGGGACACTCGTTCCAAATGGAAAACAACCCATGTCCTCCACAGGAGACTGCAGTGTGACACTGTGGCCTGTGGCTACAATGGGATATGATTTGTTCAGGAAGGAGCCGGGCTCAGTGGCGCAGGGATGTAAGCCCAGCCATTCGGGAGGCCGAGGCAGGAGGATTGCAAGGTGGAGGCCAGCCTCAACCACTTAGCGAGGCCCTGAGCAACTCAGTGAGACCCTGTCTCTAAATAAAATAGAAAAAGGGCTGGAGAGGTGGCTCAGGGGTTAGGCATCCCTGGGTTCCATTCCTGGGATCAAAAAACAAAGCAAACAAAAAATAATTGGCCTAAAAGGACAAAGGAGAGCAACTCAGCACAGGTGAATCTTGCAACCACCACGTTGGGCCAAAGAGCCAGAGTCAGACATGCCTGGACAGCCTGAGTCTATTTATAGGCAGCTCGAAAATAAGAAAAACAAGGTCATATTGTAAAGAGTCATTCCACAGGCCATTAGGCCAAGTTCTCTCTGAGCTGGCAGAGTTCATCCTGATCCCTCCTTACACAGGTAAGAACTGAGGATCAGAGACAGGCAGGAACTGACCTCAGGATGCACAGCACAATCGAGGTCAGCAAGACCAGGACTAGAATCTAGGTCTTGTGGAGCCCAGACCAGGGGGCGCTTGTCTTTTGGAAGGGGTCTTTCAGGCAAATCACATTTAACACCCACGGGAGCAGATTCGTTCTCTTTAGCACTTATCACTCCCTGAAATTCTTTTCTTTAGTTGTTTATTTATGTGGGTCTCTTGTCACGAATAAAATCTCTGTGAAGGTCGGGTTTGGGGTCCGTGTTGCTCCAGTGGTAACCCCAGGACTGGACCCAGAAGCCAGGACCTGAGAGACAGGCTCCATAATTGTTTCCTGAATGAGCGAATGAATGGAGCTGACGTTTCTATTTGGACTTTGAGGTCCTAGAAATCCTTGGTGGCCTCTATGATGCCCCCAAAGGAGGAAAGGAACAAACATCTGGACGATCCTGATATCCTGCCCCAGATTATTTTCTTTTTTTAAAAAAAAATCTTGTTTGAGTTGTTGGTGGACACAACACCTTTATTTTTATTTTTAACGTAGTACTGAGGATCGAACCCAGGGCCTCGCGCGTGCTGGGCAAGCGCTGTACCACTGAGCTGCGACCTTAGCCCCAGAATTCTCTTCTAATGGCCTTAGTGGGTCTGTACCATCATGACTCCATTTTTTTCTGTCTTGAGCCACATCTCCAGCCCTATTTTGTATTTTATTTAGAGACAGGGCCTCGCCGAGTTGCTTAGGGCCTCGCTTAGTTGCCGAGGCTGGCCTCCAACTTGCGATCCTCCTGCCTCAGCCTCCCAAGCTGAGATGACCTGCGTGTGCCACTGCGCCCGGCTCATGAGCCCATTTTAAAGAGGAGAAGACTGAGGCTCAGGGAGGTCTAGTGACTTGTCTAATGCTCTGCACAAAGTTGGGAGGTTGAGCAACGGCATTTGAACCCAGTCCAGCTGCCTCTAGAGAGGCCCCTTCCTCTGCGTCCCTGGGCTGGTGGGGGTGGGGCCGGCTGCCCTCTTCCCTCCCCCAAGACCTTTATGGCTGGCTTTCACTTAGAAGCTCTGTCCCACCCTCCCGCCAGCTGTGGGCGTTTGGGAAGATGCTGGGTCCTTGGGGATGAGGCCGTGGAAGCTGCAGCTCATGAGGGGAAGGGGCTTGTCCACAGTTCTCTGGATTCTGGCTCTTTGACCTTCGGACGTCCCAGGTTCAAGTTCACGTGACAGACAGGGATGCCGGTGGCTGAGCGTGGATTTCCCACGGGTGCTCACTTCCTTCCTGGCCCGTTTCAGACCTACCCCTGCGCCCCTGGATAGGCCCCACGTCTGGCCCGGCTCGACATGGGGTGAGTGACGGCCTGGAATGTTCCCCACGGCCTGCGGCGCTCAGCTCTGTGCAAACGCCCTGCGCTTAGCATTTCTACCGACCAGTTGCCTGGCGTTCCACCGCGGCCTCAGAGGCTGTAAAAATATGCAAAACGCTACGGAAAGATCGGCCCTGGGGTCCTGGCACTCGAGGGGCATCGAGAGTCCCCCTGTTCCGGAATCCTGTCACCCCGCCCGTCTGCAGTGAGAGGGGACACGCTCTTTTTCTTGTTTGGATTCAAGTTCCGCCTAAACTTAGATGGGTCCCTGGCACAAGTGACCGGGTGGCGCCTGGGCCACCATCCCACCCTCCAGGAGTTGGGCGTGGGGGCGGGATGGTGACAGGAAGGGACAGTGGGTCTCCATGTACAGAGGGGGCCGCATCCCAGGGCCAGCCTCACCCGCGCTGAGCACCCGGGATCTGTGCGCGTCAGCTGGACCCTGGGTGCACCTGACGGTAAGCGCCCCTCCTGGAGTAACGGCCCCCCTGGGGGAGTCGGGGCACACAGTGACAGGGCGCTGGGGCTGCAGAGCCGTCCAGCAGCTGAAGGGACCATCCACGGTGGCAGGTGAGCGGAGGCGGCGTTCTTCATGGTTCCTGCCGGCCGGTGAGGCTGGCGCTGTGTCTTTAGTATGAACCATTCTGCGAGCTAATGGATGAGCTTGGGTTTGGCAGGTGAAGCGGGATGGTATATGTGAGGGCCCCGGCGACCCGGTCGGGCTCAGTAGGTGCTTAAGAAACGTGCGGCTGGGATTCAGCGGCAGCCTGGGTGGGTCGGGAAATCGGACACGCGCTTCTTCCAACAGGCTGCGTGCTGATCGCTCTTCCCTTTGCCTTGGTAGCCTGGAGGGTGGAGATTCTGGAAGGCCGGTGGCTCGCCAGGGGTCTCAAGCCGGCCCCTGCACACAGCTCTCTTGCTCAGTGAGAACAGGACCCCAGGGGCAGACGTGGCTACTCAAAGCCAACTTTGGGCACGGCGGTGCACGCCTGTCATTCTAGCAGCTGAGGAGGCTGAGGGAGGAGGATCGCAAGGTGGAGGCCAGCCTCAGCAACTCAGCGAGACCCTGTCTCTAAATAAAATATATAAAAGGACTGGGGGCGTGGCTCCGTGGTTAAGCAGCTCTGGGTTCAATCCCTGCTACCAACAATCCAAAGAAAGAAATAAAATTTAAAAAAAAATTAAAAGGGGCTGGGGATATACAGCACCCCTGGGTTCAATCCCTGGTATAAATAAATAAATAAATAAATAAAGCGAACTTCCAAAAAGAAGAGACATGGGTGAAGGTGATGAAGAATGGACAGAAGAGTTTGCCAGGTGACAGGGCTGGGGACATTTGTTCCTGCAGGGGCCAAGGAAGACAAGCCAGGTGCTCTCGTGGGGAGGCAGGGTCCCCAGAGAATGCTGTACCCAGAAACGCTGCCCAGCAGTAATGATCGCCAACTCTGAGCCGCGCTGGCCTGTGGGACCCCAGGTCACACGGGCCTCACTGACGGGGTGCCCTTTCCCCGGTCTCATCCATCCAGGCAAGAAGCGCCTCGTGCAGGGAACAGGCAACCCCACACTCCAGCCCTGATTATGAGGGATCAGGACGGAGGGATCAGACATCTGGTCAACCTTCCCACCAGAGGTCAACTCGCCCCCCCTGACCGGTGAGGACCCAGCTCCAGCTTCCAGACCCCAGCCTACGGCCAGAACCAAAAACTGGCCACATGCTTGGGGGCTAGGAAGGCTCAGAGGCTTAGCCGTGTCCCCTCGTCCCATCGGATATTAGATCATGGGTGTGGAGGAGCGCCCAGGTCCCCGAGGGTCCCGGTTCTTCTGCTGGGGCCTTGGTACTCGGCTCTGGACCAGGGGGACAGGGGCGTAATGGAAATCAAAGGTGTTGTCGTGGGGACAGTAGCCATGGGGCTGGCCTGGTTGGCTGCCACGGGCCCTTTAAGAGCTTGGAGACGAGTGTCAAGTCCAGTCATGAGACAGGAGATTATTTCATGTTTGCCAGTTGTGCGGGAGCCAGGGTCCCCTGCGGAGGGGAGCTCCGGGCTCCGGCCTGGGCCCTCGGCTTCAGGGCCTCGGTGGGGTGCCGCTTCTCAGGGGGTGCTGCAGAATGGGGGACAGGCCCCCAACCCTGCACCTGCTGGGTGACCTTGGACATGCTCTCGGGTCTCTCCTGCTAGTTTCTGGGCTCCAGGACGCTCGCTCCTCTGGCACCGATTCTCAACAGCTGGGCTGTGGGTATGTGGCCACTGAGCCACCTCCTCGGGTCTTTCCGTGGGGGTCCCGGGCTCTCTGTCCTCTCTCCCTGCAGGTGGCTGCTGGGCTCTGAAGTGCGTGGCCACCTGCCAGCCGGGGTGAGGAGCTGGGGACAGGGCTGGGGCAGGGGAAGTTGATCAGAAGTCCACTGCTGGGTCCCCTCCATCCAGAGGCCCTCGAAGGGGGCTGCCCAGGTCTGCCCCCAAACCCAGACCACAGCTTCACCTCGCCAAACCGTGGAGCATGCTCAGAGCCGACCGCAGAGCCCCGGCTTCTGTCCTTGGGAGCCTCTGGCTTGGCCAGGACCAGGGGGAGGGAGGGGACACCCACTGTCATCTTTCTGCTCCGTTTGCTCCAGGAACAGATCAGCTGGGAGGTGGACAGCCTAGCCACTTACAGTGACAACCGCCTGGCAGGAAGATGAGAGGGGTTTCCCGGGACTGGCAGGGGGCAGCCCACTCTGGTCAGCTGTGGAAGGTCCCTGACACTAGACCTCTGGTCTAGGAGGGTCCTGTCCTCGGGGCACAGGTGGGATGGGGTTTCCTGCTCCACACGGGACTGGGTCCAGAGATTCTGTGACAGCTCTGGTCCCCAAGTTGGGTCCCCTAAACCTACTGCCCCGACCAGGATCCCCCACCCTGCCCAGGACTAAGAACGGGTCCCTTCCCCACGTGGCAGCAAGAGAGGGGCTGCCTGAGGTCACAGGAGAGGTCAGGGGCAGGGCCAGTTTCAGATCCGGCCCCTTTGGCTCAAGTCCCTGGACCAGGCTAAGCTTCTCCCCGCTGCTGGGCGCGTCCTTCGGGCCCCCAGCGAATTCCTGGGATGCTTCCACCTCCAACCCAGCCTCGGGCTCCGGACCCGGGAGCAATGGCCCGACTTCTCCGCGAGGAGGCAGGAGCGCGGGGTGGGGGAGGGGGAGGGAGCGAGCGCGGCGACCCTGGGGCTGGGACCGCGGTCCCCCGGCCCCTCGGGGAAGCGGCCAGCGGCATGGACGCCACGGTGGGGTACCCGCCGCCCCGCGTCCTCCACCATCGCTCCCACAGCGACAGCGAGGTTTCGGGACGAGCGGTCCGCAGAGCCGCGGAGCCCGGCCCTGCTGCGTCCTCCGGCCCGGAGCGCGACACCCGCAGAGCCCCAGCGCAAAGGGATCGGCCTCGGCGCGCCCTCCGCCCGCGGGGTCGCCCGCAGCCCCGGGCCCACCGGGCCGCAACCGAGGTGCTGTCACCGCCACTGCGGCCTCGGAACCTCCTCCCGAGCCGCGATCCCCGCACCCGCTGCCTGGGCTCCCGAGAGCCGCCTGCGCGCCCGCCGAGCTGCGGCCCCCGGGGCAGGGCAGCCCCCAGACCTCCCGGGGGGCTCCCCACGTCGCAGTCCCCGGCGACCCCCACCCGGGGCCCGGGCACCGCACCGGCCGCGGCCGCGCGTCCCCCGCCTGCCCGCCTCCTACCTCACGGGTCCGCCTGCAGCCGCCGAGCGCGCGCAGTACCCGTCCCCGTCCCCGTCCCCGCGGCGGGCGCGGCCCCAGCGCGTCGGCCGGCCAGGCGCGGGGGGTGGGGGGCCGGGTGCGCCCAGGAGCCCGCGCCGGACCCCAGCGCCCGGCCCCGGCGGCCTCCCCGCGCCCGGCTGTCCTGCGGCCCGCGCAGCGCGCGCTGTGACCTTGGCGGGTGGCAGGTCCGCGCCTGGCCTCAGTTTCCCCCTTCGGAAGGTGTGTGTGCGCGCGCGTGTGTTGGGGAGGCGGGGAGGACGGGTGCCGCCCCAGCCGCCGACGTCACCCGAGCCTGGGCAGGCTGAGGGCGCACGGGTCGGTGGGGCCGCTGCAGCGAATGAGCCTGGGAAGCGGGGTCCGCAGAGTCCAGGAGCGGAGCACGCGACCCGGGGTGCCCCAGCACTGCCGCCACGCTCCCCAAGATCTCCAAATAAACACCCGGCAAACGCAGCCTCACGCTAAGTCCCTCGGCCCCTCCCAAGGAGAACTGCACCAATGCCACTGTGCCCCCGCTTCGGCGGCCCTCTCCAGTTCACTGATGAGAAGACTGAGGCTCAGAGAGGGCAAGCCACTGACCCAGAGTCGCACAGCGCGCCAAACCCGCTCGCGTCCACCCCGGCACCACGCCCCTCCGCCTCTGCTGCAGGACACGCGCTCCTGGGTTTGGGGTGGGATGCACCCATCATCCCGCAGCAGACTTGACTCAGCGATAACGGAACGCTGGGCATGGCCCTCAGTGGCCGGGCAGCTGTCACAGAGAATGGGCACAGTCAGAGAGGGTCCCTACGGATGAGAAAGAAGTCGCCTAGACGAGAGAGGCTGGGCCTGGAAGGGGCAGGAAAGGGCCAGGGGCGCCCGGAGGGGAGTCCCTAAGGAAAAACCAGGGTGGGATTGTGCGGTGCCCGGCGGGTCCAGATCGCCTAGAACACGAGACCAAAAAGCAGCAGCGTGTCCCTCAGCAGCGGGGAGCCCGCGACCAGGTTGGAGCAAGGGCGTCAGCGGCGCAGGCTGTGCTTAGGCAGCGCCCCCTGGTGCCCAGAAGCGGCGAGACAGGAGGCCAGAGGGATGCGGCGGCCGTGGTCCAGGCTGGCCAGTGATGTCATGAGGAGACAGACCCGGGGCTGGCTACGCTGCGCTGTGTGACCTTGGGCAAGGCGCTTCCCTTCTCTGGGCTTTTGGGAGACAGGGAGGAGGCCAGGTGGGAGTGGGCAGTGGATCCGTGAGGGGACAGATAGGAGTGAGAGGTGGGCACTTTGTCCAGCACTTTCGAAGGATTATGTCATTTACTTGCGATAGAAACTATCCTTCCAGGTTTACGGACAAGGACACGTTGAGGAGAGAAAGTCCTGCCTGCATTCCCAGGGCTGCCACGCTGGGATTTCAATGCAGCCCTGTGAGGCTGCAGAGTCCAAGTGCAGTGCCTGATGGTCCTCCTTCCAACCAGGCGGCATTTATTGAGCACCTCAGGTTTTCCTAGACTATACAAGGTACTGGCAACAAATACTCAATAGTCCAGTTGCTGGGGCGGGTCTTCCCTCCCTCCTGGCAAGACATCCCTCCCTCCTGTGACATCTGTGACTGGGCTTGGAAGGCAAGGCCTGAGTTCCTCCAGCCCTGAGTCCCCCACCCCGCCCCAAGCCCCATATTGTTGGAGTTTTTTAAGAATTAGAAATTAATTTTTTAATTTAAAGGTTTTTTGTTTGTTTTGTGCTACTAGGATGGAACCCAGGGGTGCTTCAACACCGAGCCACATCCCCAGCCCTTTTTATTTTTTATTTACAGACAGGGTCTCACTGAGTTGCTTAGTGCCTTTCTAAGTGGCTGAGGCTGGCCTCCAACTTGGGATCCTCCTGCCTCAGCCTCCCGAGCTGCTGGGATGACAGGTGCATGCAAGTTTGCCTGAATAATTTAAAGATTCTTTTTCGTTTTGTTTTGCTTTTAGTAGTAGTGGGACTTGAACCGAGGGCCTCACGCATGCGAGGCAAGTGCTCTTCCACTGAGCTACATCCCCGGCCCTTTTTATTTTTTGTCTTGAGACAGGGTCTCACTAAGCTGGCCTTGAACTTGCAATTCTCCTGTCTCAGGCTCCTAAGCTGCTGGGATTCCAGGTCTGTGCTAGAACAGTTAGCTTTAAAAATATTTTTAAACACAGCACTTAAGGGAAGATAAAATGCTTATGGTTCTCATGACTAAAAATGATCTCCTGGAGAAGCCATATTTTAAAATTTTTTTTCCCCCTGGAGAATGAACCCACAGATGCTCAGTCAATGAGCCACCTCCCCAGCCCTTTTTCTATTTTATTTAGAGACAGGGTCTCACTGAGTTGCTTAAGACCTCACTAAGTGGCTGAGGCTGGCCTCCAACTTTCCATCCTCCTGCCTCAGCCTCCCAAGCTGCTGAGATGACAGGCATGTACCACTGCACACGGCACCGGATCTTTTTGTTATCGGTGGTTGGAAAGCAGGTGAGGGAAGTAAGCATAGCTGGAATTTGGGGATCTATGTGACCTGGGCCAGTCCTACCACCTCTGCAAGCCTGCCCTCAACAGATTGAACTGATAAAGTTTCCCACCCGACCTCCTTTTGAATCCCGCCAGCATCGACTGTGATAATGTGTGGAAGATTGGGGAAATCTGCTGAATAAATATTGTCATTCCCAGAAGCCAAGACAGCAAACGTTAATACATTTAACTCTATAAAAATTAAAACTATGTTAATGGAACAAAAATACCGTAAACAAGGCTAAAAAATGGTACACCGGAAAAAAGAAAAAAAGAAAGAGAAAAAACACCAGCAGCCCCTATGACAGAAGTTAACTGAGGAAAATGAGACAGAAGTTAATTTCCCTAATACATAAAGAGCTCTTTCAAATCGATAGCAGAAAGATGAGTAGCCCATTAGAAAGCACAGCACAGGATCGGGACGCGCGGCTCCTGAAGGTCTTCAATCTTGCTTGTAATTAAATGCACATTAAAGAAATACAAATTGCAAATTGTGTGCCCTTTTTTTTCTTTTTCTTTCTCCGCAAGGCTGGGGATGGAACCCAGGGTTTCCTGCATGCCAAGCAAGTGCTGAATCAGTGAGCTGCATCCCCAACCCTTTATTTCCTTATTTAATTTTATTTTGAGACAGGGTCTAAGTTGCTGAGGCTTGCCTCAAGTTTCTTGAGTTTCTGGGGTTACAGGCCCGTGGCACCACGCTGAACTTAACAAGATGTTTTCAAACACAGCACTTAAGGGAAGATTAAATGCTTATCATTTTCATAATTTAAAACAATCTCCTGGGGAAGCTTTATCTTTTTTTTTTTTTTTTTTTTGACTTGGGATTGAACCCAGGGATGCTGAACCACTGAGCCACATCCCCAGCCCTTTTTATATTTTATTTAGAGACAGGGTCTCGCTGAGTTGGCTAAGTGGCTAAGTGGCTGAGGCTGGCCTCTAACTTGTGATCCTCCTGCCTCAGCCTCCCCGAGTAGCAGGGATGACAGGGGTATGGCACTGTGCTCAGCTTGCTTGCCACTTTTTAATCTACCAAATTGGGGGGAAAAATGAACTGGTCTGAGACTATTTTTGCTTTTGAAGGTGGGAGGAGAAGGGCAACGTCAAAAAATCTTGTTAGGGCCATGTAGTTGTGTATGAAGCCCTGGATTCTACTCTCGACTCAAGAAAGAAAGAAAAAAAGATCCGAGAAGGCATCACCTTCTAGGAAGGATGATCTGTCAAAGTTACTAAAGCTATCACAACATGTGGACCTAAAATACAAGGACACTGGACACAGCTTGATGTCAAAGAGCGTGGCGGTGCACGTCTGCCATCCCAGGGACTCAGGAGGCTGAGGCAGGAGGATCGCAAGTTAGAGGCCAGCTTAGTGAGGCCCTAAGCAACTCAGTGAGATCTTGTCTGAAAATAAAATCTAAAAAGGGCTGGGGATGTGGCTCAGCAGTTAAGTGACCCTGGGTTCAATCCCTGGGACCAAAAAATAAATAAACAATAAAAAAGATGTTTTCTACATTGTGGGCTGTTTCCTAATTTTTTCCCCCTGAAAGGTCAGAGATAGATCAACGCAGTCATCCATGGTTACCTTCTGGACGGCAGAGGGGTGGCATGGTTGTATAAAAAGCTTTGACTTTTCATTTTATACTTTTCTGTGTTAACTGATTTTTTACCAAGGCCACAGGGTCCCGTAGGCAGAGGCTCAGGGGCCAATCTAATTTTCTCTTTGCACATCTGTGTCTTTCACAGAGTCAAGTACAGATGGTCCCCAGCCGAGGATGGTGTGACTTGGGGTTGTCTTGCCTTTGCTTTATGTATGATGGTGCATTCGGTAGAAGTCTCATTTTGCTGCTGCTGTTTTTACAAGGCTGGGCATTGAACCCAGGGCTGCTCGACCACTGGGCTACATCCCCAGATAGATCTCGCTAAGTTGCGGAGACCGGCCTTTACCTTGCCATCCTCCTGCCTCAGCCTCCTGGATTGCTGGGATTATAGGTGTGTGGGGCCAAACCCTGGCAGAAGCCTTACTTTGAATTTTGACCTTTTCCTGGGCTAGTGTTATACAGTCTGATGCTCCTCTGAGTTCCTGGGTGGCGGCAGTGACCCACAGCTCCCAGACAGTCCCAGAGTACAAGAAGAAACCTCCTGTCCCGCAGTGCGCTGTGTGGCTACTCAGAAGGTCCGCTGCGTGTGTTCAGTTTATGGTACATTGATTGACAGGTAATCCTGTTGCTACGGTTTAGATCTTTTTTTTTTTTTTAACATTTTTTAGTTGTTTGTTGATGGACCTTTATTTATATGCAGTGCTGAGAATCAAACCCAGTGCCTCACACAAGCTAGACAAGTGCTCTACCACTGAGCCACAACCCCAGACCCCAGTTTAGAGTCTCCAGACTCCTGTGTTGAAGGGTTGGTCCCCAGCTTGGCGTAAATGGGGTGGTGGTGGAACCTTTAAGAGGCGGGGCTTAGTGGACCTTTAAGAGGCGGGGCTTAGTGGACCTTTAAGAGGCGGGGCTTAGTGGACCTTTAAGAGGCGGGGCTTAGTGGACCTTTAAGAGGCGGGGCTTAGTGGGAGGTCTCCGGGTCATTGAGGGTGTGCACTCAAGGGCCTCTCTGGGAACATGGCTCCTCCTGCTTCCTGCTCGCCCAGGAAGTGAGCAGCTTCACTCCAACACACACTTCTCACCAAGGTGAGCTGCCTCGCCACGGGCCCAAAGCAATGGGGTCAACCGACCATGGACTAAAATGCGTAAGCCAAAACGAACCTTTTCTCTTTATAAGTTGATTGTCTCAGGTATTTGTTACAGTAACAGAAGGCTGACGAATACATATTGTAAGTAGGGGAGCACTTATAAATGTTTTTAAAGTGGATAAAATTCAATGAAGCCTTTCTTATTCCCTCAAGCTTGCTGATGAGGGGCCTCATTGAACAGACTATAATTATGACACATCCATAATTATGGCAGACGAGACTACCAAAAAGAACATGGTGTCCCTGCATGGACTGGCGAGAGGCTATCTCCAAGATGTTTTGGTAAGTGAAGAAAAGCCAGATGTCGTACAGAGATTAAACCTATATTTTTATATAAAAAATAAGGGAAATATAATATGTGCTGGTACTTGCATATATTGTCTCTGGGAAGGATGTAAAAAATCACTGGTACAGTAGTACCCTGGGGTAGGGGAAGAATAATTGGGAAATGGGGCAGGGAGGAAACTGGCTTTTTGCTGGAAGCTTCCATTTAAGTATTTTTGTATCGTATGCACATATTGCTGCTTTCATTTTATTTTACTTTATGTTTTTGTACCAGAGACTGAACCCAGGGGCACTTAACCACTGAATTTTTTATATTTTACTTAGAGACAGGGTCCCATGGAATTCCTTAGCGTCTCCATAAGCTGCTGAGGTTGGCCTTGAACTCACAATCCTCCTGCCTCAGCCTCCCAAGCTGCTGGGATGAAAGGTGTTCACCTTTGCAGCCAGTTCATATTCTGCTCTTAAAAAATTATGTTGGAAAAATAGTACTTTCTGATCCTGAATGGGGAGCTGGAAGCCCTGATTTCTAGAGCCTGCTCTGACACAAGCCTGAGATAATTCCTTGTGTGACCTCAGAAGGAGAGTGTCCCTTTTGAGCCTCAAGGTCCCCTCTACCAAGTGGATGATGGGAAGAAAAAGATAAGGCCAATGTCAAGGTTCCTGTGGCTTTGATGCCATGCCCTGGCTGGAAAAGCTGACTGGGTGTGGAACGGCCACTGGGGCGTAGGGGTGGCTCCCCATCCTCAGACTTGTGGAGTAGAGTTGAGGGTCTATGGCTTTGCATGACCTTTTTTTGGGGGAGGGGGCCCAGGGGTGCTCAACCCCTGAGCCACGTTCCCAGCCCTTTTTTATATTTTATAGAGACAGGGTCTCATGGAGTTGCTGAGGGCCTCACTAAATGACTGAGGCTGGCCTCCACCTTGCGATCCTCCTGCCTCAGCCTCCCTAGAGTGGAATGACAGGCACGCGCCACCATGACCGGCTCTTTGCCAGTTCACTGATGTGCTGTTCCTTCTTCCTTCTCCCACTTCAAGTGCCCTGCATGGAAAGTCTTGGTTCATATTTCCTCTCTGGGTTGGAGGTCAGTCCCGTGGTACAAGGACAGATGACACAACACTGCACAGCCACACGGGGCTGAGCCGTTCGTGGGGGCAGAGCCTCAAGCCGGGAAACGAAACCACTCACCCCACCGAGGGAGTAGCCTTGGCGTCAGCCCTACCTCTGCCTCCGTGCCACAGCTGACAGTAGAACAGGAAGTATCACAGGAAGCTCTCCGTGGCCCTGCCTCTCCTTTCAACCAGAACCTTCAGTGGCTCCCTACTGCCCAACAAGCCAAGGAGTCACTCCGGTGAGACATTTAAGATTCTGCACTTTCATCCTTAATTTTCATCTAGTCCTACCCTATATTCATTATTCAAAGGAAGCTTCTCTTTCTTTCTTTCTTTCTTTCTTTCTTTCTTTCTTTCTTTTTCTTTCTTTCTTTCCTTTTCTTTTTTCTTTTTGGCTCCAGGGATTAAACCCAGGGGTGCTTACCCACTGAGTCACACGCTCAGCCCTTTTTATATGTTATTTAGAGACAGGGTCTCGCTGAGTTGCTCAGGGCCTCGCTCAGTGGCTGAGGCTGGCCTCCAACTTGCGATCCTCCTGCCTTGGCCTCTGCAGACACTGGGATGACAGGAATGAGTCATCACGCCCAGCTTAGAGCAATTTTCAAAAATACAGATTCAATCATGTCCCTTCTTTGCTTAAGATTCTTCCACATAGCTCTAAGTGAGCTAAAGTCCAGTGTCTTCAGCCCGACAGTCAGAACTGGCTTCTGCCTCCCTGCCAGCTCCATCTCCAGCTTCTTCTCCCCAGGTCACGTTCAGCCCAGCCCCTTGGAGCACACCACTGCCATTTTCTGCCACAGGGCATTTGCTATTCTAGTTCCTTGGTTTCCTCCATCTGCAAAAGGGTTCTTCCAAATCAAGGAGAAAATCACACTTCAAAATTTACAAAGTCCAATTCATTAATTACTTCAAAGAAGAAGAAATACAAAAGGTGTGTAAAGATACAAAAAAACGTACAACCTAACTTAGAAAGATCAGGCAAAACGATGAGACACCATTTTTATCCATCAATGGGTAAAAATTCCTAGCACTGTCACGTTTTAGGAGAGAGTACTGAACCCAGGGGTGCCCTCATCCCCAGTCCTTTTTGTATTTTATTTAGAGACAGGGTCTCCCTGAGTTGCTCAGGGCCTCGCTCAGTGGCTGAGGTTGGCCTCCACCTTGCGATCCTCCTGCCTCAGCCTCCCGAGTCACTGGGATGACAGGCGTGCCTCACAGCCCCTGGCTAAGTTTTTGTGTTTCTTTCTTCGCTGAAGTCTAAACCCATCCTTTCAATCCAGTTCCCAAAATGTCACCTCCTCTAGGTGTCATCTTCTTGGCTCCCGCAGTCTCCTCTGTATCCGAGACAGTGCCAAGCACAGGGCCAGGCAAGAGTAGGATGTCTATAAATGTTAGCTATTAATGATCAAAATCACATCTGCCACCGTTCTGTGATCATCGGCTGATGGCTCGGGTCTCCTGGCCAGAAGGGGCCTGCAGACAGGGATGGCGCTTGCCTCAGAGCCGCGCCCAGGGAACAGACAAGCAGCGGGATTAACAAAGGGCCTGGAGCCGCTCTGCTGCGGAGAGGGACGCTCTGGAGGTGAGGCCTTCACGGAGGGACGGTGGCGGACACTGGGTACCCCCCTTGCCAGGCAGGCACCCACACGATCCCGTTCTCCACGACCCTCTGAGAGGGGTGGCCCCTCCACTTCCCCAGGGAGAAGTCGGTTCCTCACCCTCCCCATCTGGGCCTCGACCTTCCCGTCTGATACAAGGGCTCGTATTTATAGTACACGAAGAACCCTTCCGGCTCAACAAGGAGATCAGGCGATTTAAAAATGGGCGAACGTTCTGAAGAGGCTTTTCGTGAAAGTCCAGGAAGCACACGGCCATCGAGGAAATGCAAATCAAAACCATGACAAGACGCCCTTTCATACCCTCGGAGACGGCTAGACTCAAAGACAGACAGTAACAAATGTTGGAGAGAATTTGGAGACACTGGACCCCTCAAATCCTACTGGAGGGAATGGAAGAAGGGCCAGTTACTTTGGAAAACACTTGGGCTCTTTCTTAAAAAATTAAACACAAGCCGGGCCACAGGGGCACACGTCTGTCAGCCCAGCGGCTCAGGAGGCTGAGGCAGGAGGATTGCAAGGTTGAGGCCGGCCTCTGCAATTTAGCAGGAGGCTAAGCAACTCAGGGAGACCCTGTCTCTAAATAAAAAATAAAAAGGGTTGGGGATGTGGGTCAGTGGTGAAGCATCCCCGGGTTCAATTCCTAGTAACAAAAAAAATAAAAATTAAAAAAAATAAACAGAGTTACCATGTGACCCAGTAGTAACTCTTCTCCTAGGGACCTACCCAAGAGAAATGAAAACATACATCCACGCAAAATCTTATTTGCAAATATCAACAGCAGTACTATTCATAGGAGCCCCCAAATGGAAGTGATCCGTACGCCTATCAACAGGAGCACGAAAAGTCTATCTATACGATGCTCCATCATGGCTGACCCGGAAACCCTCATGCTAGAAGGAAGGGAGCAGACACACAGGGCTGCGTGGTTCCATTCGTACGAAATGCTCAGAGAGCCATATCTGTAGAGACGAAAGGTTCAGCCAAGCACCATGGGACGCTGACAAGTTCAAGGCAGATTCAGCAAGTTCACGGTCAGACTAGGCAACTCAGCAAGAGCCTGTCTCAAACTCAAAAGGGCTGGGGAGGTAGCTCAGTGGTGAAGCACCCCAGGTTCAGTCCCCAGTAAAACACACACACACACACACACACACACACACACAATCTGTGGTTGTAGGGACGAAGGATTGGACAAAGGAATGAGTGAAACAGGCATAAACCTTCTTTGTAGGGTCATGGTAACAATTTAAAATAAAATTGTGTTGGGCACAGTAGTGTAATCCTAGAGACTCAGGAGGCTGAGGCAGGAGGACCGCAAGGTGGAGGCCAGCCTCAGCAACTTACTGATGACCTCAGTTACTCAACGAGACCCTGTCTCTAAATAAAATATAAAAAGGACTGGGGGCGTGGCCCAGTGGTTAAGCACCCCTGGCTTCAATCCCCAGTGCCAAAAATGAAATAAAATAAAATAAAATCACAGTGATGGAAACACAACTCTCTAAACATACCAGTAACTGTTGAGTGAATTTTGTAGTGTGTGAACTATACCCGAAAAAAGATTTAACAAAAACAGGATGGAGCTGGGGTTGGGGCTCAGTGGTGGGGCACTTGCCTAGCACACGTGAGGCACTGGGTTTGATCCCCAGCGCCACATAAAAAAATAAAAATTAAAAAAATAAAATTATAAACATATGATGATTAAATGCAGTGAAAGATCTTAGATCGGGCCAACAATTGGACAGAAAGGACATGATTGGGACACTGGCAAAATACAGGTTGCATATTAGATCTGGGTTTTGTGCACATGCTGATTTTCCATGGTTATTGGCCATGGTGGTTTTGGAGGCTGTTATGGTGCATTTTCTGTTGATCTATTTTTACAGGCTGGGGGTGGAACCAGGACCTCACACAGGGCAGCCAGGGTTCCGCCGGAGCTTCCCCCACCAGCGCCCGCCTGAACTTCACCTTAGGAAATATGTGCAAGTGGTTTTTCGGGGTAAAAGTCAACCCTCTGCATGCTCGTAGTGACCTCTCAAATAGTTCTAAGAGAAAACAAAATGTTTTTAAGAGAAAAATTTGGCGAAATGTTACAAATGATGAAACACGGGAGAAATTTGTTTTCATTAAATTATACTTGCAACTCTTTTTTTTTTATGTTCTTGTTGTTCTTCTTCTTCTTTTTTTTTTTTTTTCTGGTACCAGGATTGAACCCAGGGGTGCTTAACCACTGAGCCACCTCCCCAGCCCTTTTTATATTTTATTTAGAGACAGGGTCTCGCTGAGTTGCTTAGCACCTTGCTAAGTTCTGAGGCTGGCCTCCACCTTGCCATCCTCCTGCCTCAGCCTCCCAAGCTGCTGGGATGACAGGTGTGCGCCCCTGTACCCAGCTTCTTGTAACATTTAAAGAAGTCGCACGTAGGGGTTGGGATTGTGGTTCAGTGGAAGCGTGCTCACCTAGCAAGCGAGAGGCCCTGGGTTCCATCCTCAGCACTACATAAAAATAAAATAAAGGTATTGTGACCACCTACAACTAAAAAAAAAATATGTATATAAAAAAGAAGTCACACATAATGAAAACTGTATATAATGAGAATAAATCCATGGACATCGAAAGGAGAAAAACCAAAGTCCCTGGGGGGCACCCCCCCAAAACAAGTTTGCTGGAGTCCAAAGAGAAGAGCCAGCCAGAGAGAGGTCAGAGGGCACGGTGTGGGGTGCTCTTACAGTCATGCATCCATTCATTCACCCAACGAAGTGTTCACTGAGCACCTACTATGTGCAGGGAGACTCGGCCATGAAACGCACACACAAGAATCCCTCTCTCTGCTGCTGGGGTGCAGCTGGGGTTACGGGGAGGTTCCTGCAGCAGGAGAAGTGGGTGTAGACTCCCCTCATCTCCGTCCAGGTCCCAGCCTCCAATGGGACCCGGCATCCTGGACTCCAGACTCATCTCTGTCCTCCACTCCAGATGTAAGGAAATCAAACTCCGTCCCCACAGCTTTTGGACACTGGAGACCACAGACCGAGAAAGTCATGCTATGGTCTGGATGTGGGTGGGTCCCCAGAGATTCGCGTTCTGTCCGCTTGATCCCCAGGGTAACAGTATCGAGAGGTGGTGGGTCCCTAAGGGATGGTGGAGGCTTTGAGAGATGGTGGAGCCAGGTGTGGTGGCGCATGCCTGTCATCCCAGCAACTGGGGAGGCTGAGGCAGGAGGATCACAAGGTGGAGGCCAGCCTCTGCAACTTAATAAGACCCTATGTTAAACAATGAAGAGGCTGGGGTGTAGCTCAGTGACAGAGTGACCCTAGATTAGAGAGAGAAGGGGGGATTAGATCACGGGGGCACCACCTCCAAAAGGGTTACAGCAGTTCTTGCGGGACCAGTCAGTTCCCGAGAGTTCACGGTGCGAAAGCAAGTCCACCCCATGCTCGGGCCTCTCAGCTCACCTGTGGGCAGCCAGGGGCGGGAGGAGGGGGGTCACCAGACGTTGACACCGTGCTGCTTGGACTTTCCCATTACCAGAATCTTGCGGCAAATGTTTCCCAGCTGTGGTGGGGAACCCAGGGGGCGCTCAACCACCGAGCTACACCCCCAGCCCTTTTTACGGTTATTTTGAAACGGGGTCCTCCTAAATTGCTGAGGTTGGCCTCGAACTTGTGATCCCCCTGCCTCAGCCTCCCTTATTGCTGGGACTCCAGGTGTGTGCCACCCGTTGCCTGGCAGACCTTTTTCCTTGATAAAGTCTCCAGCCTCGGGTATGTAGTTACAGCAACGCAAAACAGACTAGAGCCCCGAGCAGAGGGTACGTGCAGGGCCACCCTGGGGAACAGCTCAGAGGGGCGTCAGCAGGAGCAGGCGGGAGGGAGGGGGCTGGGGCCTGGGTGGGCGGAGGGCTGTGGGGAGCAGGGGCCGGGCAGGGGGTGCAATATCCCGGAGGGGTCCAGCCACAGTGCCAGCCAGGTGGAGATCCCCTCCCGGCCGCAGGCCCTGCTGCCTCTGAGAACCTTCCAACTCCTGCAGCCTCGGGGATTCCCAAGCGGAGAGTCCCCGAATCCCTCCCGAGGATTCCGCCTTCCATATGGACACCCAAGGCGGCTGGCAGACCCAACAGATAGGACGCTTCACACATTCGCATCTTCCAAGCCCAAACAGACGCTGCCGCCATAAGTAAGATTCATCGACTTCAGATCCCTCGTCAGTGGGCTCTTCGTGGCTCGCTGTCATCTCCTAGGTTTTCAGCCGGGGATACTAAGCCTCGCGTGCGTGGGAGAGGGCTGCGTGGGGGGCCTGGGTGTCTAGTCGCTTGCAATTCCTGAGGATCAAATGCCAACTTCCACGCCTGCCAGCCCAGCTGCTCGGGAGGCTGAGGCAGGAGGATTGCAAGGTGGAGGCCAGCCTCAGCAACTCAGCGAGACCCTGTCTCTAAATAAGATAGAAAAGGGCTGGGGAGGTGGCTCAGGGGTGAAGCACCCCTGGGTTCAATCCCTGGGGCCAAAAAGAAAAGAAAAGAAATAGCCCCCTATGGCTGGTGGCAGCTTCCTGGGCAGCTTGAGCCGCAGAGGCTTACTGGCACTTTCAGGGCCACCTCCATCCCCAGCTGGGGTCTGAGGGCCCCTTTGTCACCGCACAGGCTGCAGGGCCTGGACAAGTGTCTCCTCCCTCCTCTGGTCTGGCTCCGGGATTTGCCCCTTTGAGGGGAATCTGAGCGGACTGACTTCTGGCTTCATGCGCGATGGCTTTAGCAGCCATTCCCCTCCCCCACCGGGTGACACCAGAGTTCAGCGGAACCCGTGTGAAACACACCAGTGGTTGAGAGCACACGGCCACAGCTTCCTGTGCTTGGTGCTCAGACGTGGGCCTCTCGGCAGAGGCCGGCCATTTCCTGTGCCCGGGGTCACCTGACTTTCCGCGGTTAACAGACCGCAGCGGTAGTGACAGCTGCGCCACTTGCCGGTTCCACCTTCACTCTTGGGACACGCCCTCAGATTGTCACGTCTGGAAGACGGATGGCCGCGGCTGGGCCCCTGGAGGTGGTGGGTGATGGGGAGAGATTGAGATGTGCGAATTTAATTCCAGGGACAAGGGAGAAGAGAGACTCGTTGCCTTCACAGCTTTGGGCCAAACCAATGCCACCATCATGGCCAACATTGACGAACAGCCCCACATCCCGAAATGAACATTTAAAATCCTTCAGTTATGCGGGACACGGTGGCACACGCCTGTCATCCCTATGGCTTGGGAGGCTGAGGCAGGAGGATCGCAAGGTGGAGGCCAGCCTCAGCCACTTAGCCAGGCCCTGAGCAACTCAGCCAGACCCTGTCTCTAAACAAAATATAAAAAGGGCTGGGGATGTGGCTCAGGGGTTAAGCACCCCTGGGTTCAATCCCTGGTGCCAAAAAAAAAAAAAAAATTCTTGATTCAAAATCCCAGGACGCAGCTCGGTGGCAGAGTGCTTGCCTGGAACACCGAGGCCCTGGGTTCCACCCCAGCACTGCAAACCACAAACCAAAACCAAACAAACTCCAAACCCAGCCGGGGATCGGACCCCTCAACCCCAATCAACCCAGGAGCGACACGCACTTCTCCTTATGGACACTGTCCTGCGCCAGGTCCCCCTGCGCCTGGTCTGACCCTTCCTCTCTATAGCCGGCATGGGCTCCCTCAGCTCTGACCTGTGGACATTCTCCTCCTGCTGGCAGCTGGGGCCGGGTCCCAGGACCTGGTTCTTCTGAGCAGCATTGGTACTGGCTCTGTAAACCCCAGTACCTCAGAGATCCCTCAGTCCCAAGAGTTTTGGCGTCCAACGTGCCCAACACACAGTCGCCATCCACTGGCAGAGATGAGCGGAGCCATGTTAGACCTCCCAGCCCGGCTGGCCCTTCTGGAAGGTCAGATGGAAGGCCCGGATCTTTAAACCCACACCTTCATGCAAAATCACAAATGAACCTTGCTACAAAAAATAAAAATTAAAAAATTAAAAACCCAAAACAGTAAAACGACATTGGATAGTTTGTTACGCGGCAAAACTAGCTATAACACGCACGCGCGCACGTGTTCACCCAGGGTGACCCAAGATCAGCCAGTTCAGCACTTCTGAGAGCCTAATGAAGACTCTGAAGCTTCTTCACGGACGTGAAGAGAGAGCCTACAGAGTGGGAGGAAATCTTTGCCACCTGCATCTCAAATCCGGCAATAATCTCCAGGATATGTAAAGAACTCAGAAAACTAAACACCAAAAGAACAAAGAACCCCGTCCATAAATGGGCTAAGGAACTGAACCCTTCACAGAAGAAATATGATTGGTCAACAAATATTTGAGAAGATGTTCTGCATCTCTAGCAATCAGAGAAATGCAAATCCAAACTACACTGAGATTCCACCTCACTCCAGTCAGAAGGGCAATTACCAAGAAGACAAGTAACAACAGGTGTTGGCGAGGAAGTGGGGAAAAGGCACACTCATCCATGGCTGGGGGGGTTGCAGATTGGTGCGGTCACTCTGGAAACGAGGATGGAGATGCCTCAGAAAACTTGGAATGGACCCACCATTTGACCCAGCTATCCCACTCCTCGGTTGATACCCAGAGGACTTAAAATCACCACACGACAGTGACGCAGCCACATCAATACAACAGCTGCATTCACAATAGTTAGATTGTGGAACCAACCTAAATGCTCTTCAACAGATGAATGGATAAAGAAATTGCGGTATATCTACACAATGGAATATTACTCAGCCTTAAAGAAGAATGGAACTATGGTATTTCCTGGTAAATTAATGGAACTGGAGACTCTGATGCTAAGTGAGATAAGCCAGTTCCCCCAAATCAAAGACTGAATGTTCTCTCTGATGTGTGGATGCTGACCCCCAATAAAGGGGGTGGGGAATAGAAGTCCATTGGATGAGACAAAGGGGACTGAGGGGCAGGGAGGGGGATGGGAGTGGGAAAGACAGTGGAATGAAGGGGACGGAACTCTCCTGTTCACATATGGACACAGGACCAGGGAAGCTCCACGTCACATCCCACCACAAGGATGGGGGCTCTGAGGGACTTGCAGGATAAAATGGCCCAGCCTCCTCTGGGGCCCTCTGCCTCCGCGTCCTGCAGATGAGGAAACGGACCAAGAGGCAGCAGACGCGCCCGAGGTCACCCTGGCTGGTGAGCTCCTTGGCCGCCGGCCCTGCGGCGGTGGGAGCCGGCAGAGGCTGCCGGAGCGTGTGGCCGGGACCGCGTGCTCTTGGAAACCTGGCCCTGGTACACGCGAGGCCATCGCGGCCCCCGGCGAGCTGTCCGCCAAGAGGCCACCTTTGACGACATGGGGCACCCAGACGGGCCAGGGGAGCCGGCTCTGCAACTGGCCCGGTGCATTTCACCTTCCAGGTGACAGGGCGGGGGTGGCACTGGCTCTGGGGCCAGCGGCGTCGGCAGGGGCGGGGGACACGGGGCTCTCTTCCCACATCGTGGGACCACCCTCCCAAACCCGAAGGAAAGCTCCGTTCTGGGTCCCCGTGCCGATGCTGCCCTTCCTGGCTGGCGAGGATGGTGGGCATGTCACTTGGTGGCCGAAGTGTCCCTGGCTACAAGATAGGTGGCTGTTCCTGCTTGATAGGATTTGGGGTGAGGAGTCCGTGGGTCGGGGTTGGGACCATCCCTGGACATAGGTCAGAGCCTGACACTCACCCCCGTAAAAAACATGTTACAGGGCACAGCGGTGCGCACCTGTAGTCCCGGCGAGTCGGGAGGCTGAGGCAGGAGGATCGCTGAAGCCCAGAAGCTGGAGGCCAGCTTGGGGAAAACATGGAGGCAGCATCTCAAAAGCAGAACAAAAAGAAGATTCAAAAGGAAACGGGCTGGGGGTGCGGCTCAGAGGTAGAGGGCTTGCCTAGCACACACGGGGCTCTGGGTTCCAACTCTAGAAGCGCAGAAAAGAAAATTCCCATTTTCCCATGTCACTGTGTCTCATGTTCTCCTCGTCCTCTCTGCCCCCCAGGGACTGAACCCAGGGGTGCTTAACCACTGAGTCACATCCCCAGCCATTTTTATGTTTTATTTAGAGACAGGGTCTCACTGAGTTGCTTAGGGCCTTGCTCAGTGGCTGAGGCTGGCCTCCACCTTGTGGTCCTCCTGCCTCAGCCTCCCCAGTTGCTGGGATGACAGGCGGGTGCGGCCTGTGTCACTTCCCCCTGCTACGACGTTGTGTCCTTGTGTCTTTTCTGCCCCCTGAGCCCCCAATGCCAGCACCAGGAGGAAGGAGGTCTACCATCGATGTCCTCAAGCCTTTGGCCAGTGCTCAGCACCCAGTCGGCGCTCGGGTGACTTATGGATGCGGCTCCAGGGCAGGAAGGGCAGTCGGTCCCCACAGGAGATGTCTGCCTGGCCGGCCAGCACGGGACAGGCCTACGAGTCCCGTGCTGAGGGCCGGGTGTTAGGCCAGCCTCGCTCACCTCCGCCTGAGGGGGTGGTGGTGATAATGGACCCATTTTCCAGATGAGGCAGCTGAGGCCCAGAGGTGTGAAGTGCCTCGCCTCAGGTCGCACAGTTTGTTCAGGGCGCGGCGGGCCCTGGACCTGACCGCCTTAGGATCTGAAGGTCTCCCCGCCCCAGGAGGCCGAGGCCGAGACCCCCAGGTCCACCACACGAAGAAGGAATCCTGCCGCCGACCAGGGAGCCATCTGCAAACGTCGATCCGAGGCCGGGCTGCCCTTGTGCATTGCCCGCCCCGGGATGCAGCAGCCCATTCCGAACTCTCCGCGTTAGTGACCCTGAGATCAAGGCCCCGGCATCTAACTGCCTCAGGTCCTTTGTCCTGGGGGGTGTGTCCGGGATGACCTCAGACAGGGTGCGATATCAGCAGGGAGGCCTGCGGTCAGGGGGCTTCTAGGGCTGAAAGCGGAAGTGAGGTGTGGCCGCTTCCCCACCCCGCCCAGGCCCCACCCTGGCCCCCAGCCAGGTGGCCGGTCACCTCCCTTTGACCACTTCCCCCGGAAGTTCCCTGGGAAGTGCCCCCCCTCCCCGTGGCCACAGGGGCCGGGGATCTTCAACCCTCACGTTCTCCTGCCAAGATCGCTCCGGGAAGAACCCAGGAGGCGCGACGATTACCATGCATGCCCGGCGTGTGTCTGTGTCCCCGCCCAGGACACGGACATCCTTATCTACTTATCAACAACGGAACGTAGGCTGAGAGTGGATTAAGAACAAGGGGCGCCAGGCGCAGGGGCGCACGCCTGTCATCCCAGCACCTGGGGAGGCTGAGGCAGGAGGATCGCACGTTGGAGGCCAGCCTCAGCCACTCAGCGAGACCCTGTCTCTAAATAGAAAATTAAAAGGGCTGGGGAGGAGGTGGCTCACCCCTGGGATCACAGGCATGTGGTCACCACGCCCAGCTTCAACGATCGTTTTGAAGAGCCTGAGTTCCAACTGAGACCGTTTCTTTCACTTTCGGGGTGGCGACCAGGGACATTTATTAAGTGGTGCCCGGCCTGGCCGCTGGCCACGCCCACATAGGAGATCGCTCAGCCCTGATCGTGGGGCACGTTCTCGTGACTCTGCAGACAAGAAAAAGAGGTCCCAGCAAGTAGCAGGAGCTCCCTGCCCGGGGACTCCCAGCGACCCGGAGGCCTGCAGGGCCCTGACCCGGGCCCACCTCTTCCCACTGGACTGCTCGAGGCTGGGACACTCGGGGCTCAGAGCCCAGGACCCCGCTGGCTCCCTGTGGCTGCTCGTGAGCAGGTGGCTGTCCTAGCCACGGCTCCCTGGGGACTCTGGGCTTCCCACCTCCCCGGCCCCCGGCTGTGACGGGACCTGCTACGTGGCCCGCACCGGGTTTTGGTTTCGGGTTGACTGCTTGGTTCTGCTCTCGGTGCGGCCGGACCCCCGGCAGGGGAGGCGTCTGGACACGCCCGTGTTTGGGCGACCGTGACTTTCCTGCAGGTCCTCAACACGGGCGGCGGAGCCCGCGCAGTGGGAGCCCCCAGTTTGAGAGTGTGGGGGACATGACGTCTCATTGACGCACAGACACAAGTGCTCCAACCCTGAATCCAGAAGCGTCCACGGCTCATTCCCTGCAGAGTGGGTCCAGGAGCCTCCCGAGGCTGTGGCGAGCTTAGTGGGAATGAAACCACAGCCAGAGAGTGCCAGGCATGCAGTAGGTGCTCACTAAGTGCCCATTCTTTCTTCACAGCTATAGCTGAGGCTATCTTTCTTTTTGCTTTTTCTTTTCTTTTCCTTTTTAAAAAATCTGAATAGGACTGACTATACGTGGTGCAAATTCCAAATGTTTTTTTGGTCCCAGGGATGGAACCCAGGGGTGCTTAACCACTGAGCCACCTCCCCAGCCCTTTTTTTATTTTATTGAGAGACAGAGTCTCGCTGAGTTGCTTAGGATCTTGCTAAGTGGCTGAGGCTGGCCTCCACCTTGCAATCCTCCTGCCTCAGCCTCCCGAGTCACTGGGATTACAAGGGTGGGCCACCACGTCTGAGTCTTTTCCTTTTCTTTTCTTCATTTCTTTTCTCTTTTGACTGCTGGGGATGGAACCCAGGATTTTCCTGCCTGCACTGAGCTCCGCCCCAGCTACTGGGTCATCTTTCACCATCATGTGAGCTCGCTCCGGACACGGCGCAAACCCGGCTCCTGATTTTGGACTCAAGTCAGAAACTCCAAGAACGGAGCCCGGCCCGGTTGGCTCCACTGTGTGGGATCCTGAACTTGACCTCAGGGTTTCCGCTCCATCAATTTGCGTTCCCCAGACCATGTCCTCCATTGTCATCGAAATGGAACTCAGCGGCCGCCGCCTCCAGGAAGCCCTCGGAGAAGACCTTTGCTTGAGGAGTCTGATGTCCCTGCTCTGGGCATTGCCCCCCGGGGCTGACCGCCCTGTGTGTTAACTTCCTCTTTCCTCGTCCCACCTCCCCCGGGGCACTGCGAACATCCTCAAGACAGAAACAACATATTGCTCACCGCAGCCTGGCTCCTGCGGCTAGCCTGTCACAGGACTGGTGACGACCGAGCCGAGGTGCTTTCTGAGCCTTCACTACGTGCCAGGTACAGAGTCAGGAAGGCTCACGCGGGAAGCACCTGCTTCAAAGTCAACCCGGCCGACGAGAGCAGAAAGTCCCGATCCGCTGATTTGCACCCCTTGATCTAGCCCTTCCTGAAGGTGGCTCACCCCTCCCGGCTGTTCCCCAGACCCGACCCGGGAAGGCAACCTCTCTGTGACCTGTCCCTACTCCCACACCCAACCTGCCTCACCCGTCTCCTCCCTCTGGTGCTGCCCAGGGCCCAGCGCCACTTGGGAACCGTCCCCTCTCGGCCCTGGGGACGGGATCATTTCAGAAAGAAACGAAAGAAGCTGCCGTTGTCAGCGGTCAGCTGGCTCCTGACGGCGGGGTGGGGCGCGCGCACCGGCCATTGCCAGAGGGGGAAGGGGCCTGACGAAGCTTCCCCGTCCCTCTGCCCTGAGTTCCCCCAAGTTTAGGCTCTGAGGGGTACAGAGCAGGCAGCCGTTGGCGGTGGGGGACACGGTCCACCAGGCAGTCCGGGGCTGCCCTTCCCGGCCGCGGAGGGGACACCTGGGGGCCCAGGGTCCCCGCAGGCCTGTGCGCCACCCGGCGGAGCCACAGGTGGCCGAAAATAGCTCCAAGAAACAGAGAAAAACCCCACCGCAGTCCCGCGGCCTTGACCCCAGCAGGCGCCCCGACGGCCACCTGTCACTGAGTCCCCGGCCAGCAGGGTGGTACTCACAGTGTCCAAGGGGAGGGGACGGAGGTCTCCGGGAGCCTGGCCGCCTGCTCAGCCCCTGGGGACGCAGGTCCTCCCCACGGCAGGTCCCGGCCTGTGACGTCGCCCGACTTCCTCCCAGCTCGGCGGCATCCAGGAAGCCACACCCGGGTCAGGGTGCCGGGCACCCGGTCCTCGCCCGCCAGGCTGCCCTCACGGCCCCGCCCGGCCCCGCGGGCTCCTGCAAGGCCTGGCCGGTGCCAGTGGCCTCGCTGGACAGGCCGGCCATGAATAATGCAGGGCCTCCGCGGCCACCCCGGGCCGATCGCGTTTCGGGGCCACTCGAGTTTCGGACGAGCGGCTTTGTAGGGAGCGCGGCCCCAGCTGGGCTCCGGCCACCTGGCCACTGCCTCCTGACTCGGGGCCCGCGGGGCCTGCAGGACAAAGGCGGCAGGACAGGTGGCCCCCAAGAGAGGCGCCCTACTTATGTCGACAGCAGCTACAGGGCCACGGGGACCCGGGGCGGCGGGGACAGGGCAGGGTGGCCAGCCTGGTCTCCTGCTGGCCAAGAGGCGCTCTGGGGTCTCCAGGCCTCAGCCGCCCCAGACCCCAGCACCTGGAGAGCGCCGTCCCCACTGTCCCCAGACAGCCCAGGCTCCCTTCTTAGGCCCCATAAGGGAGTCACCTGGTCCCTGTCCCAGTTCCCACTAAGGCCCTTCAGCTGTCCATCTTCACAACTGGCCACCACCTTCCATCTGTCACACCCTCCCCGAGTCCCCGGCCCTCCCTGCCACGCTGTCATGCCCTCAGCAGCTCCGGTGAGGACACCATGCCCAGCCTCCCTACCCCGATCTCCCGACCTCCTCAGCAGCAATATCGTTCCACAGCTCCAGGCCCGCCCCGACCTCAGGGCCTTTGCACCGGCTGGGCCTGTGCTTGGATGGCTCCTCCCTCCCGCTCACCCCCGCCTGTGGCTGCCGTCTCTTTAGACAGTTGGCTCTTCTCTTCCATTTTTGTGGGGAGGCGGGGTTGAACCCAGGGGGCTCTGCCCCTGAGCCACATCCTCAGCCCTTCGTATTTATTTATTTTTTATTTTGAGACAGGGTGTGGCTGAGTTGCCGAGGCTGGCCTCAAACTCACGATCCTCCTTCCTCAGCCTCCCAAGTCCTGGGATTGCCGGCGTGCACCGCAGTCCTTGACCTGTCCCCAACCTTTTAATCTTCTTCTTGGCACTGAGCCCTGCCTGAGGCCCTGTTCGCCTGTCTGTTTTCTGTGCCTCTTTTCTCTCCCGCCTGAACGGGAAGCTCTGCCCACCCTCCTTCCTCAGGGCCACATGCACAGGGCGCTGCACGTGAGGCCAGTACACAGTAGGTGCTCAGCCAAGGACCTGTGACACCGAGGCGAAGTTCTTCCCCGTGCGCTGGGGTGATGGTGTCCCCGTCGTCTGCGATTCTCTGAGAGAGGGCCGCACCCTGCGTTAGTCACCTGACCGAGGACCCTGCTGTGGGCAGGAAGCAGGGTCCCTCTGCACAGTGGGGCGGCGGCCCCCACGGGGTGGGTGCTGCCTGTGAGGACGTCCCCCACACCTGGCCTTGGTGGCAGACAGACACGGAGGCCTCTGCCCCTCACTCGGCCTCCACGGAGAAGCCCAGCGGCCGAGGAGCAGCACGGGAAGGGGAGGAGGTGACGCTCCCAGGCTGAGGGGCGCGTGTGACCAGGAGAGAGAATCGAGCGTGTGTGGACAGTGCCCGGACCACAAGTCCCCTGTCCCTCCTCCACTCAGCTCTCGGCTCTGCCCACGGGGGACAGGGCAGCCCAGGGGGACAAGTGGGGTGGCTTCGCTTTAGGGAGTCCAGGGCAGGGGCAGAGGAGGTGGCCGCCCAGCGCAGGGCTGGGCCCGTGTGGGGGAGGGGTGTCCCTGGGCGGGAGGGGCTCCGACTCAGAGCCCCCGGGGTCCCTGAGGCTGGGGAGTGCGCCCCGGTTCCAGGCGGTGTCCCCTGCGAGCCCCCCGCTGTGGGGCACCAGGTGGCGGACGGTCCCTGAAGCCCCCGCGGAAGCTCTCGGAGCCGGGCTGCCAGCTGCTCCCCAGCCCCGCGGTCCAGATGTGGCCACCGTGGGGGAGGGGCCCGGACCTTCCTGGCCGCCCGTGACGTCGACGGCCAAGGCACACGTGGCACCTGCACCAGCCGGGGCAGGCTGCTGCGCACCGTGTCACTCGACCCCACGGGTGGCATCTGCGAGAGAGAGGGGCTGAGCCAGGCTTTGGCCTCAGGCCGGCCGCTCCCAAGTCCCTTTCTTGGCTCTGTCCCTGTCCCAACCCCCACGCTGACACTCTGGCGGAGAAAAGGGACGGGGCAGGTGGCAGCTCAGCCCCCTGTGGGAGCCCACGGGCCCAGAGAGGCCGAGCCACCTGCCTGAGCACACCGCTCGCCACCTACCGGGCTGGCTGGCGCGTTCAGGAGGTGGCCCTGGGCCGCGGGGTCCCGCTCAGGGACAGGCCCCAAGCCAGCGTCCCAGAGCCCGGGGCCTCGGGCAGGGGCAGGGCTGGCTGGCCAGCGGGCTCGGCGCTCACCTCCTCTTTTCCAGACGCCACGGGAATCTGAAGACGCAAGAGGGAAACTATGTGCCGTCCCCGAGCAACCCGGGCTGTCCCCGTGGCCGCCAGCTCCGCCGCGGCTGCAGATCTGCTGATTCAGGTCCCCCGGCCGCGGGGGCGGCGGGTGCCGCTCAGGGCTGGCTCCGTCTGTCTGCAGGGGTGGCCCTCGTCCTCGGGGCGGGGACCCCAGGAAAGCAGCGCAGGTCCAGACGCAGGGCTCCTGGAGCCCAGGGAGACCCGGCTGCCCCAGCCCAGCGCAGACACCTGGCATTTAGGGCGCTAAGTGGGGGTTTGGTAAATGACGGGGCCACGCCCGCCCCAGCTGCCCAGGTGGCAGGTGAGAGCCCCCTGCGGGGCTTCCGCACCCCCACCCTCGCCGGCTGGCCCACTTCCTGGCCACCCCGGCCGTGGACACCCAGGGGCTCCGCTGCACAGCCCGGCCGGGTGGGTGGCCCTAGTTCTGCCCATTGGACGGATGGGGAGACTGAGGCACAGGGAGGCAGCTGCTCTGCCGGGCTCCACAGGCGCCTTCTCCGAGACCATCGGGGCCCATCCGGCGCTGGGAAGCGGTCAGGGCTTCCACCCCGCCAGTCGTGGCGGGGCCTCCCCGGGCTGGGCCCGCTGCCCTGAGGTTTGCAGAGCAGCCAAACCCCGGAAACCTCCGGAGGGAATGAGATGCAGGAAAATCCAGCCGTGGTCACTGGGAAAACCAGCGTCAGGCTCTTTCCAAAGCACTGGGACTCACCCCCTGCTGGCCGGGCCCCCCAGTCATCCATGCGAGGAGCTCCATCCCACTGACTCAGCGCAGCGCTGAGCTCGGCCCCTCCACCCCTCAGCCCGCCAGCATCCCCGTCCTAAAGAACACAGCCCTGGCTCTATCCGTTCCCCCAGACCTGAGGCTCACCGTCCCTGGGCCCCCGCACTCCCAGCTCACATCAGAAACAACAGTGGCCCCTGAGATTACGGTTCTTATTAGAGGGACAGTGGAGCCTGTGGCTGGATTTCCCCTTTCCCTTTGGCTACCAGGAAACTCAATGATCTTTACCTCAACAGAAAGACCTCAGGACCCGGCACATCTGTAGTCTATCACCACCATCACCATCACCATAATTATTGTTATGAGTATCATCATCAGTTATTATCATTATTTTACCCTGGGTCATGACATCCTATTCTGAATTGTGCTTTTCCTGATCCCAATTTTTTTTTTTTTTTTTTTTTTGGTATTGGGGATTGAACCCAGGGGTGCTTCACCCCTGAGTCACATCCCAGCCCTTTTTATACTTTATTTAGAGACAGGATCTCACTGAGTAGCTCAGGGTCTCACTAAGTGGCTGAGGCTGGCCTCCACCTTGCGATCCTCCTGCCTCAGCCTCCTGACCCGCACCCAACCTGATGTTTCATTAATCATTTTATAGTAGGTATTTCCTGTAGGCTGTCACATACATTTTGAAAAGGAAGGAAGAAAAGAAGGAAAACAGGAGAGACAGGAGGAAGAAGGAAAGAGGGGAGGGAGGGAGGTTTGTGTGCGGAGACTAGACGTGGAAAGCAAGGACACCCTTCAATCCCTCACCTCTGAAACACAGGCCCCTAAGGACCAGCATGCCCTGGGGGCATCTATAAGACAGAACTGTTCCAGGCGTGGCCTGAGAGCCGCCCGTATGCAAATAAGGGGGCGGGGCCCTCTCCAGAGGAGGCGGCCCCGCCTTGCCTGAGGCCCCCTGGCCTCCTGCTCTCTGGTTCGAATCCTCCTCCGGCAGCTCCGCCCTCCCCGCCCACTCCCTCCCAGGCCCGGGCAGGGGTCGGGCAGCCCCCGAGGAGGAGGCCGGGGGAGGACAGCATGGAGGTGCCAGGTCCTGTTCTTTGTACGCATCGCCTCCTTGAAATGCTCATACGGGCCTTCAGAGCCTCTGCAGGGGCGTCTCCGGCCAGAGAGGCACAGCGAATTCACCAGCAGCCTTAAGCCCCAGCAGCCCGGTGCCTGGTTAGGCCGGAGCTCTCAGCACTGATGACCGTGTCCACGGTCGCAAGGGGTCACCAGGCTGTGGGCTGAAGGGAGGAGTGTGAGCCCCATTTCAATGGTGCCCGACAAACTCAGAGAGGTGAGGAGGCAGGGCCAAAGTCACACAACGGAGCCGGCTGCTGAGGGTCGACGAGCCGTGTACCCAATGCTGGGGACCCGCGGACGCTGTACTGGCCCAGGGGCCACGCGGGACCCCAGCCGAAGCCAGCACGCTCCCTCGCCCCCCTTCCACCCTCCTCCCTCCGTTTCTCCCACGGGCGCTGGGTGCAGCCTTTCCTGCGCTCCACCTCTGCTCCCTCCTGAGACTCGCACAGCCACCTAAACCCAGGAGGCGGCGGAGCCAGCCCCACACGCAGGACCCCGGGGTACCTGAGGGTCCTCACGGAGATGCAGTACTTCCACATGAGGCTCCACACGGCGCGGCCACCGCCCTTCATTCCTGGCGTGGTGGGGAGAGGGGGGCCCAGGGGCCGCGGCCGCTGCCCTCCCGGCCTGGCTCCCCTCTCCAGCTCTCAGGTCACCTCCTTCTTCATGGTGGGAAGAAGAAACAAAAGGTCCCAGAGCCGGAGGGTCCTGGCTCTCTCAGGCCAGGGCAGGTCCCGGCCACCAGCTCTGCTGTCCCCGGCCAGCGCCGGCCGCGTCCATCTGCTCTCCGCCCTCCCGGCGAGCGTCCCTGGCGCCCCAGGCCCCGTGGCTCCGGCGCAACCTTGCACCCGCCGCCTGCCAGGAGACGGTGGCCGCGGGCCAGGGGAGCCGTGAGTCACCAGCCGGGGCGGGACGGGCCAGGGGCGTCCGCGGTGCGGGGATCGCGGGGCTGGAGAGGGACGGCCGGGCGGGGAGGCGGGCGAGGGCGGGACCACATCCTCCCGCGTCCCCAGAGGCCTGAACCCAACACCCGCCCCAGGCCAGGCCCGCCCACCCGGAGACCTGGCCCAGACGGGGACGAGCCAGGGCGGCCCTGCCAGGCTGGCGGGGCGCAGGCGGCGGCCACAGACTCCGCGCCCCTGGGGTCTCCACGCGGCTCAAGAGGGGTCCTGGCCGTGTCACTTGGCTCTGAGCCTCTGGTGACCGCAGGTCCCTCTCCAACCCAAGCTGCCCCTCTCTCTGGTCAAGGTGGGGTCAGGGGCCCTGGGCGCAGTTGGCGGGGCTGGCGCTCGGTCGCCCTGTCCTCCCTGTGGCTCCATCTCACAGGTGGGGACACAGAGGCCCAGACCTGGGGAGCGGTGCGGGGGACCAGGTCCAGGAGAGGCGGCCTGAGGGACAGAGCACACGCCAGCCTCTCTAGGGGGGCACTGACGGGCTCAGCCCCGGGGGCGGCTGAGGGAGGCAGGGAGGCTGGTCAGAGCAGCCTCCACCCAGGACAGCTGCTCCCAGGCCCAGCCCAGGGCAGGAAGCTGGGGCTTCCCAGGCAGAGCCCCTGGGGACAGTGACTCAGGCCCACACAACCCACTTCTCCCCACCCACGGCCCCAGGGAGCTCCCCAGAAGGCAGGTGGCGGGGCCCTTGGCACCACGCACAGCTGTCCCACCCAGGGGACACCGGGCTCCTCTCCACCCAGGAACCCTGGCCAGCTCGGAGGACTGCCACCTGCCTGCACGCAGGCCCAGGCTCTAGGTCCCCTGCTGTCAGATTCCAGCCTCACTCGGGCAGAGGTGAGCAGCGGCAGGCTTGTCTGTCCCCCGCCAAGGAAGCAAGAGAGGGTTCTGGAAAGGCCGGGCCTCCCCGGGGCTCGGGGGCTGATTCCCCCAAGACGCCACGAGCCCGCTCCACTGACCGCAGGCGGAAGGGGCTCCTGCACACCCTGGGGACCAGTCTTCACCGCCCTTCAAGGCCACCCAGGCCCTCAGGGGACCCCACTGACCGAGGGGAGGTCTCCCTGGACGAAATGGCCTGTCCCCTCACCCTGGCTTGACCTCCTTCTCAGGCATCTGGTAAGGTCCCCCTGCAGGCTTGTCTAAAATGTCCCCAGAGGAGACGTGTCCTGGGGACCTTCTGTGGGTGGCAGAGCCTTTCTTTACAGGTCTCCCCCGCGCATGCCCGCGTCACACCACCGCCACCAGCTGGCCACGTGCTGGCCGCAGCCTCAGCACCCAGTCAGCCTCCACACACAGAGCAGCCCTGCGCCCCTCCGTCAGCCCTGCCAGCCCTGTCCACCCCCCACCTCCCGCCTTCCAGCACCCCACCCGTCTGTCCATCCACCCACCCATCCATCCATCATCTATCCATCCACCCACCATTCATCTGTCTGTCCATCCATCCGTCAGTCTGTCCATCCACCCATCCATCCATCGTCTATCCATCCATCCACCCATTTGTCTGTCCGTCCGTCCATCCATCCATCCATCTGTCCATCCATCTATCCATCAGTCTGTCCATCCATCCATCCATCCATCCATCCGTCAGTCTCTCCATCCATACGTCCATCCATCCATCCGTCAGTCTGTCCGTCCATCCATCCATCCATCCATCCATTCATCCGTCCATCCGTCCATCCATCCATCCACCATTCATCTGTCCGTCCATCCATCTATCCGTCAGTCTGTCCGTCCATCCATCCATCCATCCATCCACGTCCATCCATCCATCCATCAGTCTGTCCATCCATCCATCCATTCATCCGTCCATCCATCCATCCATCCACCATTCATCTGTCCGTCCATCCATCCGTCAGTCTGTCCATCCACCCATCCATCCATCGTCTATCCATCCATCCACCCATTTGTCTGTCTGTCCGTCCATTCATCCATCTGTCCATCCATCTATCCATCAGTCTGTCCATCCATCCATCCATCCATCCATCCGTCAGTCTCTCCATCTCATCCATACATCTATCTGCCAGTCTGTCCGTCCATCCATCCATCCGTCAGTCTGTCCATCCACCCATCCATCCATCGTCTATCCATCCATCCACCCATTTGTCTGTCTGTCCGTCCATCCATCCATCTGTCCATCCATCTATCCATCAGTCTGTCCATCCATCCATCCATCCATCCATCCGCCAGTCTGTCCGTCCATCCCCCCATCTGTCCACTAATCAGCCATCACCCACTCCGTCCTGCTCTGTGAGTCCCTTGTCTCCACCCCCGCACCCCGGGTCCCCGCCCGCGCTAGGGACCTGCCCTGCCCGTCACCAGCGTGCGCTGCCCCGGGGCCTCTAGAGCCAGGCTGCCGCTCAGCCCTGGGACAGAGACTCTGGCCTGGATCCAGCGCTGGGGACACTTCTCACCCAGCCGGGCCAAGTGCTTGTCACGTGCGCCCTCCGGGCCCACTTGGTGACGGGCACCGGTGGGGCAGGCAACTGCTGGACAGGAGGAGAGAACCCTGGCCTGGAGGAGTCTCGGGTAGGGCTGGGAAGAAAGCCGTGGACCAGAGTCCCTGGTGAGCCCTGTCGCCGAGCCCTGAGGGCCGGGCCTCAGGTCCTTGCTGCTGCTGGTGACCAAGTTCCCCCTTTACAGGTGGGGAGACCAAGGCGCTGGACGAGCGCGTTCCCAAGATCCCGCGGGGCAGGGCCTGATCCTCCCCAGTCCCGGCCTCAGCCTGGGGGCTCCAGCGGAGTCTGAGCGCAGAGGACTCCAAGGCCCCGGAGCAGGAAGCTCAGTGTCCCCTACATGAGCCCATCCGCCGTGGCCGGGACCCTGGCAAGAGAAGCTGTCACAGAGTCGCGTTTTCCACTGGGGCGGCCTGGCTGCTCTGGGGTCCCCACCAGCCCTGAGGACTCTCAGGATCCGCCCCTGGGCGGCGCTTGGCATGGAGCCCAGGGCCCCGCAGATGCTGCGCCAAGAGCCACAGCTCTGGGTCTGTCTCCCCATCTCACGAATGAGGAAACAGAGGGTCCGTTTTCCTGAATGCCAACTTCCTTATCACACCCGTCCTACAGTGGCTTCTCCTGGTGGACGGGGTAGACTCCTTATTCACCTTGGACTCCCCTGTCCCCATATGAGTTCCCCATCTTTCTGTCCCTCTGCCAAACAGGAATAAGAATCCCAGGTGGCCCATGCCTGTATTACAGCCTCAGGAGGCCGAGGCAGGAGGATCGCAAGGTGGAGGCCAGCCTCAGTCACTTGGCAAGACCCTGAGCAACTTAGCCAGATCCTGTCTTTAAATAAAACGTAAAACGGGCTGGGGATGCGGCACAGGGGTGAAGCACCCCTGGGGTCCATCCCTGGGACCAAAGAAAAACAAAAACACCGCAGCGTGGGCAAGGAAGTCAGCCATGCTGGGCGACGGGCAGGCTCAGCAGACACATGATCTACTGTGCGGCTCTGAAGGTTCCCCTTCCCCAGACAGTCCCCTCTGAGTATGTTTCAAATTTCCAGCCATAAAAAGTTAAAAGCAGGGCACAAACCCGTCAGCTACCTGGCAATCATGCTTGAATACATTTCGTTTAAAAGGAAACTTTATATCACTCCCCTCGATGGAAAAGCAAGGTAACCACGAAAACAAGGCAGCAAAGTTGCTCGGTGTCACGCAGATACTGTTTCCTGCCAAAGACGCTGGCCCGGCTGTGACACAGCAGCCCCTGGGGGGAGGAGAGAGCCCGTGCTCACAGTGGACCACCTTCACAGGAGCGCTGAGCATTTTGTCAGCCTCTGTTTCTCCTGGGACAGAAAGTGAAGAGGAGGATCCTTGGGGGCATGGGACAGGTTCACCCCAGCTGAGCTCCTGGGCTCCTACCTGCCTCCGTCCTGTAGCCGAGAGGGACTCAGCCTCTGGAGCCGTTTGGGATTTTCTACATCACACGACCTGGGTACAGAAGAAGAGACTGAGGTTCGCAGTGGGGCAAGTCCGTGGCGGGGGAGCCAGGAAGGAGAGGACTCTGGCTTTAGGATCTGCTGGTCTTTCCGTTGCTGGTGGACATTTACCGAGCGCTTTCTGTGGGCCGGGCAGAGAGAGCGCCAGGGGATGCGGGGCGGGAGTGACCTTGACCGAGACCAGCCGAGTCTCGGAATCAGGGGACGAAAGACAGAGGCTTTCCGAGGACAGGAAGCTGTCACTGGAGGTGGCCCTGCAGCTGAGGCCCCAGGGAGGGTTGCAGGAGAGGCTGGGGCCCGAGGACGGGGACCCGCCCTCAGCCGCACGCGGGGCTCTGTTTCAAAGTTGGCATTTCAGATTCACGGGGGACGCGAGGAGGTCCAAGGAGCTCCCAGGCACCCGCCACCCAGAGTCCCCGCGGACGCAGCCCCCGTCTCGTCAGCTTTGTTCCTGTGCCCGCGCTCAGGTGTGGACACGCGCTCGCACACGCCAGCACACCTTCTGGTGGGCGTGCGTTTGGAGGAGGTCACCCTTCCCAAGGCCCTGCCACCTCACAGGGTCTGTGCCACCAACGAGGACGTCCCCGCACCAGCCCAGCGCCAGCTCCAAGTTGGGACCTTGACGCGGAGTCCAGGCAGCCAGGAGGCCCTGGACCCCCAGTGGGGCGTGTGGATGTCCAGAGGGAGACGCGTGCCCGGGGCCGCCCCCTGCGAGCAGGAAGCCCAGGGCTGGCGGGGGACCCCAAGCCACCCAGAGCTGTCTTCCGCCGGCCCATCCCGCAGGATGCGAGGGCCAGCGACCTGCAGCCATGTCGGCACCTGATGGGCCAAGAGAAAGGTGTGCTCGTCTGGACGCCCCACCAAAGCAGCCTCCGCTGCTTCCAACAGAGCGGATGTTAATAAAGCCAAACTGTGGGGACACACACCTGTCATCCCGGCAGCTCGGGAGGCTGGGGCAGGAGGATCGCAAGGTGGAGGCCAGCCTCAACCACTCAGCGAGACCCTGAGCAACTCAGCGAGACCCTGTCTCTAAATACAATAGAAAAAGGGCTGGGGAGGTGGCTCCGTGGCTAAGCACCCCTGGGATCGAAGTCCCCCCTGCCTGTCACTCCCTAGGCCTCATCCGCCAGCCCTGCGGGCACCCAGGAGCCTCCGGCCTGGAAACTGCAGCCCTTGGGAAACGGCTGGTCCCACTGCATAACAAAGCAGGCTTGCAGGACGCGCCACAGCCTGTGTTTATTTTGAAATATGACATTTTGTTTACTTGATCGGTGGGGCTGCTTGGCATCCCTCTACATTCTGTGCCCGAGCCGACGCTTCACGAGCCAACGGCAGCCACGCGGCATCGGCAGAGAGCACAGAGCGCGTGGGCACGTTCTGCTCCGCAGGGTCTCGCGGGAGCCACGGAGGGGTCCTTGTCCCCTGGCGGGTGAAGACAGAGGGGTCGTGGACTGGTTTGCCAGGGCTGAATGGGACCCCCAAGTTCCTGCGCTGGAAGCGTAATCCCCAACCCAACCGCCCTTGAAGAGGGTTTTAGGTCGGAGGGCTCTGCCCTCAGGACGGCGGGTCTGTTGGTGTCCCCCACCCCAAGCGCTCTCCCTCTGCCTTCTGCCGCCATGACACAGCAGGAAGGCCCTTGTCACATGCCGTCCCCTTGATCTTGGACTTGCTGTTTCCGGAACCCAAGAAATGAATCTCCAGCTGGGTGCATAGTGCACACCTGTGATCCCAGTGGCTGGGGAGGCTGAGGCAGGAGGATCGCAAGGTGGAGGCCAGCCTCAGTCACATGGCAAGGCCCTGAGCAACTCAGTGAGATCCTGTCTCTAAATAAAAAACTAAAAAGGACTGGGATGTAGCTCAGTGGTTAGGCACCCCTAGGGGTTCAATCCCCGGTATCGAAAAGAAAAAGAAAAAAAGAAAGAAATCTGTTTTTTGCAAATTATCCAGTCTCAGGTATTTTTGTTAGACCAACATGAAATAGACTAGACTACAGCGAAGGACCGCAGATTTGTGGCTTAAACAACAGAAATTTATTTTCTCATAGTTCTGGAGACTGGAAGTTCAAGGAGTCCCCAGGGAAACGGTGTCCCCACACACACACACACACACACACACTTATGCATACATGTGTATGTGTGTGAGAAAAACAGAGAGAGAGAGAGAGAAAGGGAAATAGCCTATGTGACTCCAGAGGCTGACAAGTCCCAAGATCGGCAGTCGGCTGGAGGCCCAGGAGAACTGATGGAGTCATTTTGGTCTGAAGGCTTCATGCTGGAGACCCGGGAAAAGCGAACCTCTCTGTTCAAGTCTGAAGGCAGAAGGACCCTGCCTGCCTGATGTGTTACCTCCAGGACTCTCATGGAAGAAGAGTCCTTCCTGGGTCTCTTGGTTCTACTCAGGCCTTCAAGGGACTGGATGAGGCCCACCCACAGCACAGAGGACGATCTGTCATGGGGCCTTCAACTGTTTGGATGAGGCCCACCAACACCATGGAGGATGATCTGTTATTCAATCTACTGACCCAAAGTTCTTTTCATCCAGGAAGACCCTCACAGACATTCACAGGATAATGTCTCATCAAGTCTCTGGGCCCTCTATGGCTCAGTCCAGGGGACACGTAGAATGGACACATAAAATGGGCCCCAAGTTCCTTGTCTTGTAAAGACATCAGCCAGATGGATTAGACCCCACCCTAATCATCTCATTTACCCAAGATGTGATTTCCAAATCAGGCCACCCTCTGAGGGAGTGGTGGGTGAGGACGTCAACTTAGGACATTTGGGGGAATACCAGCGGAGCCCTGGCAAGCCCTGGCAGGAGGGGGGACTCTGCTCCTGAGCGCTCAGACCCAGGCCCCTGCCTTTCTGGGGATTTGGAGGCTCCTGGGTTGGCATGACCTTCCCCGGGCTGGCTGACCCGTCCAGCAGATGGCTGCCAAGAAGCGACAGAAGCGCCCACAGTCACCGGGATGGCTGCATCTGGCCTCTAGGTTCAGCAGTCATCAAAGGCCACGGGTGTGGGTCAGTGAGAAGCCAGCACCAGCCGCACCCGGCAAGAGGGTTCTCCTGGGTCGGGTCTCCAAGAATCCACCTCCACTGTCCCCGCCCCACTAGACAACTGTGGTTGACACAGAAAGAGGGTCACCAGCGGAGAAAGGCCAAGATGAAAGCTGGCCTGGCCTGGAGCCCACTTGGCCCTGAGGTCGGCTTGAAATGCCCTCTGGGTTAGGAGCTGCTGATGGAGGCCAGGCTGCCCCTGCCCACCCTCGGGCTTCAGGTCCTGCCTCTAAACTTGGGCTGCGCTGGGCTCTCAGGGATTGAACGCAGGGGCGCTTAACCCCTGAGCCACCTCTCCAGCCCTTTTTATGTTTTAATTAGAGGCAGGGACTCGCTGAGTTGCTTAGGGCCTCACTAAGTGGCTGAGGCTGGCCTCCAACTCGTGATCCTCCTGCCTCAGCCTCCCAAGCTGCTGGTATGATAGGTGAGTGGCACAGCGCGGGACCCGGATGCTTGCTTCTTTGTGCTTCACTGTTTACGGTGCTGAAGAGGAACTTCCCCAAGTCCCTAGCAACGGGTCACTTGGACCCTCTGGTGCATTTCTCACTCCCACCCACTCCAGGGCCTCGCTCCGGTCTGGCCAAAATGCCTGAAATAGAAGGACATGGTCACAGGGACGTCGGCCATCCTGTCCTGTCCGGAACACAGGCTCCTTACTCCCACGTCCCCCCAGGGAATGGCCTTTCCCATCCAGAGCGCAGGGCTGGTGACCGGGAAGTTTGGAAGCCTGCCTGTGTCTGTCCCTGCTGGAAGCCAAGGGGTCCCTGGAGACGCCCCCCTGCTTCCCACCCCACCCAGGGAGGGCCCATCAAGGCCAAGGGGCGGGGCCTGACCTGACCTCCACCAATCCAGCTCTGTCCTGAGACAGGCCAGCTTGAGGGGCGGTGCCAAGACTGATTGGCAGCTGGGAGCCCAGCCTGGGGGCACCAAGCAGCCCACGCTGCCCAGGTCCTTACCCGCTTCTCCAGCTTCCTGCTGAGCCTCCTCCCCGCCCACCCCTATCCCCCATTTTTTGGTACGCGGGGTTGAAACTGGGGGCTCAGCCTCAGCCACATCCCCAGCCCTTTTTCTATTTTATTTAGAGACAGGGTCTCAATGAGTTGCTTAGGGCCTTGCTAAGTGGCTGAGGCTGGCCTCCAACTTGCCAACCTCCTGCCTCAGCCTCCCGAGTCACTAAAATGACAGGTGTGCTCCACTGTGCTTCACAAAACTGTAGATTTTACGTTATTTGTACTCTACCACAGCTTTTTAACAGTTGCAGATCGCCATCTGCGCATCTAAAGTTTTATGAAACATATGACACGACCATTTGCATTAGCAAAGTTACAAAAATACGCCTGGGGAAATATAAACACCAGACCCTTTTGGGTGTGCCCGGGTTCGGCTTCGGGGATCAGGGCTGGGGACCCGCTACCACTTCGGACGTCAATTTCGGAAGCGCCATACTCCCTTGCGTCTGGTCTACTTCATTAATGAAAGCTTCCAGCCATCCGTCGGGTTTGGGGGACCTGGGAGAGGACTCTGTCCCCCCAGAGCACACAAGGGCCCCCCGACGGCCCTGCACCGGGGCGGAAGGCAGAGGCAGCCTGCGAGCGTGCTCTGGTTTCAGTCTGCGGCTCAGCGCCGCCCCCGGTCCCGGAGCCCCGGGATGATTCTAGATTAATTTAAGATCATTAATGAGGAATAATTACCGGCTTCGGGCGCCCGGCACACCCTCCGTTTAGAAGTGGCTGCTCAGCCTCCTCTGCCAAACACCCTTCCACACACTCCCCTGAGTTCGGGTCGCCGTCTTAAAGAGCAGAATGTGACATCAGGCCAAGGGCTGGGTCGCCCTCCCGGAGCCTTCCTGCCAGGGCACCTGCGTGGCCAGTGACCCCTGCCCAGTGCGGGGCCTTCAGTGCGCTCCCCGCGCTGCCCCCGGACCCCCCAGAGCCACAGGGGGGCCTGGCCTCCTCCTTGGCCCAGGGGACAGAGCACCCAGCAGGCTCAGCGGGACGGGGCCTTTTCTAAGCTCCCTGCCAGCGGGAGGTCTGGCACCGAGTTCCTGCCCTCCAGTGGACGCGCCCACAGTGGGGACAAATATGGATGGAAGGGACGCGGAACCCAGCCTGGAGCGTGCCACTTCCAGAGCGCCTGGCCAGGCAGCGTGTGACCTTCCCAACAAGAGGACCGTGAACTCCCGGCAGCACCGGGGACTGGCGGGGGGACTGAGGGCAAGTTAGTGCCTCAGTTTCTTCACCTGGGAAATGGGACAGTCACATCCTGTGTCATAGGGTTGGTGCCTAGAACAGTCTTTTTTTCTTTCTTTCTTGGTCCCAGGGATTGAACCCAGGGGTGCTTAACCCCTGAGCCACCTCCCCAGCCCTTTTTATATTTTATTTAGAGACAGGGTCCCGCTGAGTTGCTTAGGGACTCGCTGAGTGACTGAGGCTGGCCTCCAACTTGCGATCCTCCTGCCTCAGCCTCCTGGGATGACAGGCGTGCGTCCCCGCACCCGGCTGAGAACAGTCTTGCGTGTAGCAGGTGCTCAGGGGTCTGCCTTCTTTTTTAGCCTCCATCCCTGACACTTCGGCCTCACCTTGGACCAGTTCTAAACCCACGCCAGGCTCGGTCTTCCTCCATGACTTTGGTAATCGGATCACTTCCACCCTTCAGTCTGGAAAAATCCAGCCCCTCTACCCAGGCACCACTGCCTCCTGCAGGAAGCCCTCTTTGATTTCTCCCAGACGGCCTCCCTCATGCAGCTGGCTCCCGGGAGCCACCTCTATCTGTGCCCCATCTGTGACTACTGAGACTTGTTGGTGGGTCTTTTCCCTCGGTAGGCTGGGCGTGTCCCAGGTCCCAAGTGTCTGGGCCACAGTGGGAACTTGGAATAAGAAACCCCCACAGTGGGTGGGAAGAGGAGGCTGGCTCTGTTCTGCCTGGAGGCTGAGCCAGGCCTTGGATCACGGGACCCCCAGAATGTGACTCTCAGCTTGTGGTCCACTAAGACCCTCCATGGACTCCCCACGGACGGCACGACAAAGCCCAGCCCTGGCAAGCACCCCTTCCCAGCTCCGTGGATCTGGTTACCACCTAAGCCACCTGACTTCCTGTCCTTGTGCCCCACTTCCTCTCTGCCCATCTTCCCCACCTGAACCCAGCTGAGCTCCTGGGCCAAGTCTTTGACTCGTGCCTTGTCTGGCTGACCCTGGGGGTCCTGCGTGCCCCAGGACCTTGGCATCTGCATGGCCCCACGCTGTGGACCCTCGGGGGAGATTCCGTCTCAGCACAAAAGAGGCCTGAGTTCAGATCCCGCGGCGCGTCCCCAGCTCCGTGCCCGGATGTGTGAGCCCCGCTTGGCTTGGCCGGGGCTGGAGCTAATCAGATGCAAGCTGGGCCTCTCTGTCTCTGGCACCCACCCAAGAGCGGGGACTTCCTTTCTACGGCTACCGTGCGACCCTCGGCGTCCCCCTCTTGGGAGAAAGTCCCCTGGAAGAGGACAGAAAAGCTCCCACGCTTTCCCGGAGTCGCCCGAATGCTAATGGCTGCGGACCTCACAGGGTGTGAAATTGGGAAAAACGCCTTCCCCCAGAAGAGCCGCAGAAATTTCCGCCTCAAATTCTTTAATGACATGCCCTTAAAGGCGACAATGGCCTCGGCTGGGCGGTGCTGTCCTACTGGCCTGGGCAAGGGCTTTTCTTGACCAAGCGGGGCCTGTGGACACACACGCATACACTCAAGGTCACGTACGTGAACACCAGGGCTTGTGCCATGGGTAGCCCCTCGTCACTTCAGGGAACAACCCTCAAGTCCCGCTACGGGTCATCCGGTCCAAATCAGTCGGGCAACTGAGGTTCAGAGAGGGACATTGACCTGCCCAAGGTCACACAGCAAGGGAAGAAAGCTGAACTTTGGTCTTCTCACCCCCAGGCTGGGCTTCCCCTGAGTCTGTCTTCCCAAACCTGAGATCCACAGCGGCCACCAGGCTAGAGGGGCCAGGGACCTCTGCACCTGCCTGACTGCCCTCCTGTGGGGTCAGCACTGCTCAGGAGCCCTGCTCTCGGCTCTCAGACTGACCCCAGCAGCGGGAGGCAGGGACACTCAGCCCTTGGCCACCGAGCAACCCAGGGGACCACGTCCCGTTTCAGGATGGGAGAGAGAGGGTGGACAAGAACCGTGTCAAGTGCCACAGCCGCCCCTGGCCAGCAGCAGGGACCTGCGCCCAGAGGAGGCAGCCGGGCGGGTGGGCAGACTCGGGGTGAACTTCCCGCGGCCGGGCTGCGGAGGGTGGGCTTACCTTTTGTAGGCCCCGTGCAGCGGCTGCAGGCACAGGATCTGCCCGTACTCCAGGCAGAAGGCTTTGAACTTGAGCATGGTCACTTCTGGGTCTCCAGCCGGACGCACGGCCGAGGCGCCTCCGCAGAGACACGGGGCCGGCGGGAGGGAGGACGGGCCACCAGGGCGACCGGCTCACACGGCCTGGCCCGGCCCCGCGGGCGGCACAGTCCCCGCCTCCAATACAAAGAGCGCCACACAAAGCGGCCTCACGCTCGGGCCCCGCCAGGCGCGGGGTCCCGCGGGCTCTGGCGGCCGGTGCTTCTGGGGGCTGCCGTGGGGTCCCCGGGGCAGGCTGGGGCTGGGCTGCGCTCTGGGGGTCCCCGGCCCGCCATGCCGGGGGCGCCCGAGGGTGGGCGGCAGCTCTGAGAGTCTGTTTTCCCGGCCGGGTCCCAGGGCTGGGCGGGCACCTGCCTGTCCTGGAGTGGCCGGGACAGGGACGTCCCAGGGGAAGAGTTGAGACAGAGACCGACGCCGGCCTCCCCGGGCCGGACCGGTTACGCTCACGTTCGGCGGGATCCGGGTCTGGCCTGCGCCAGGGGACACTTACCACAGAGCCACATGGTGCCTGCGGAGGGGCAGCTCCCTCCGAAAGGCAGGGAAGAAAGACGGACAGGGCCGCCCAGCGCCACCACGGTTGCCAGGGCAACGGGGACACATTGATAGAATCTAAAATGGAACCGTGATGACAGCTGCTGATTGGCTGCCGGGACGGGACTCCCGTCACTAAGGAGGTGGGGGGGGGTGCCGGGGGGAGGGGCCAGGGCCAGCCAGGGGCACTGTCGCCCAGGCCTCCAGGTGGACTCGGGGGCCTGGCGGATCTGAGGATGATCCCGGGGTCCAGCCTCCCTCCCCCGCTGCCCTTTGGGCTGCTCCCTGGCTCTTCCTTCACTGCCTGGTGGCCGTTCCCACACCCCAGTCACCAGGGAACTTAAAGTGACCCTCACAGGGTCCTCCGGCTGCTCTCAGAATAGAGGCCACGCCAGGTGCCCTGGCACGTGCCTGACATCCCAGCAGCTCGGGAGGCTGAGGCAGGAGGATCGCAAGGTGGAGGCCAGCCTCAGCCACTTAGCAAGGCCCTGAGCAACTCAGCGAGGCCCTGTCTCTAAATAAAATAGAAAAAGGGCTGGGGAGGTGGCTCAGGGGTTAAGCACTCCTGGGACCAAAAAAACCCAAAAAAGAACTAAGGCTAAAGTGCCGACGCAGTGGCTCGCCAGGTACCATGACCAGGCCTCTGCTGACCGCCAGGCCTCCCTGATGCTCAGCTACGCGGCCCAGCCCCCAGTCCACACGCTGCTTGATGTCCTCCACTGGACACTCTGGAATGACCCTGCTTATCCAAAGTAGAGGCCACTGCAGGACAGACTGCATCCACTCCCCAGTGCCCGGCCCAGTCCAGGGTGGCCACTCAGTCACGGTCGGCGGAAGACACAAAGGGCCTTTGAGCACCAAGCACGCCACGCTGGCCGCTTCGGGCCTACTGACCCCACTGACACCTTTCATTCCCACAGGAGGCCTCCCGATCCTTCTGCTCCTTGGCAGATGAGGAGACAGAGGCTCAGAGAAGACCCCGTCCCTAGAGAGGAGCACAGGGAGCTCTGGGGACCCCAGCCAGGAGGAAGTGACGTCACAGGCCATCAGGTTCAGGCCACCAAAGTGTTCTAAGTGTCCTGAGCGAGGCTTCCAGCTGCCAGAGCCAGGGTGGGGGACCCAGGGGCCTGACCCCACTCCATGCCAGCCACAGCTCGCTCGCCTGCCTCTTTGGAGAGCCTTTCCTCAACCTGTCGTCTGCAAACTTACTGCTTCTAGAAGGCCGGTTCCCAGCCGGAGGTGACTTTCGTCACAGTGCCCTACCACTGGGGACACCTGGCAAAGTCAGTAGAAAGGTTTGGGTGTCACATGGGGGTGGGGTGGAGGCCGGGAAATCGGGTCTGGAGAGGCTGCGACCTCGAGACCTCGCGACGCGGCAGTGGGGTGGGAGGGAGGCGGGGGCAGCCCCACTTGACAAGGGGACAGAGAGCAGACCGGTGGCAAGAAGACAGCGCCTGCAGAGGGCGAGGCGCCTGCCGGCCAAGGTGGTGCGGGCAGGGCCGGCCGCCCCGCCCCTCGCCCCGCCCCTCGCCCCGCCCCTCGCCGCTCTCCCCGCCCCTCAGCCCGCTGCTCGCCCCGCCCCTCGCCCCGCCCCGCCCCTCACCCCGCCGGCTCGCCCCGCCCCTCACCCAGCCGCTCGCCCCGCCCCGCCCCTCAGCCCGCTGCTCGCCCCGCCGCTCGCCCCGCCCCGCCCCTCACCCCGCCCCGCCCCTCACCCCGCCGCTCGCCCCGCCCCTCGCCCCGCCCCGCCGCTCGCCCCGCCGCTCGCCCCGCCCCGCCCCCGGGACAAGGACATCAGCTTTCCGCTCACGCCTGTGGCAGAGGAAGCCGGCTGTGCCTTTGAAAGGCACCAATTACTGGCTGGGACCTTTGTTTCTGAGTTCCCAGGCTGCAGGGCCTCCAGACGCTCTGTGGGGGTGGAGCGGGCCTGGCCCCGGGCACCTTCACCAGGCGGCCTCCAAGGGGCCCTGGGGAGCCAGAGGGGGCTCCTGGGGGCCGAGTCCTGGGTCTGGCACCAACGCGCCTTCTAGGTTGCAGGTGTCAGTTTTCCCATCTGTGAAATGGGAGCACCGAGCCGGCTCCACCTGTGCAGAGCCGCTACGAGGACGCAGGAGCACGCTCCACATCTCTGCAAGATGACAGAGGGGGCAGAACCCACGGAGCACCTGCCTCCTTGCTGTTCTACAAATGTGCCCTGCGTGCTCTCCCTCAGGGCCTTTGCACTGCTTGGTCCCACGAGGCTCTTGACCCTCCTTTCCTACTAGGCTCTCGTTACACGGCATGTCCTCAGAGAGGCCTCTCCTCGCTGTCCTTCCAACACTCTGTTCCTTTCCCGCCAACTTATTTCCCTTCCTAGTCCTTATCACCAACATATGAAAAGTTAATTTCTGCCAGGTGTGGTGGCGCACGCGTCATCCCAGAGGCCGGGGAGGCTGAGGCAGGAGGATCGCCAGTTGGAGGCCAGCCACAGTCACTTGGCGAGGCCCTCAGCAACTCAGGGAGACCCTGTCTCTAAATAAACTATAAAAAGGGCTGGGCGGGGTCAGCCAGCCCCACAGAGCCCCGTCCACTCCGCTCTCATTCCAGAACCTTCCCTGCCTGGCCCCCATCAGGGTGCCTGTCCAGCGCGCCGGGGGTCAGGCAGGTGGAGCGGCCCTGCTGTGGGCACTGGGGCTGGGCTCTGAACCTCCTTCCCTGGCGCCCGGTCACCCCTGCCCTTCCCAGGTCCCCACGGCCTGTGTTTTCCTGGGGACGCTCCATCCTGCCCTTCCAAGAGGGAGCAGGTCCCCTCCTGGCCCGGTGCCCAGTGCAGAGCCCGTCTGCGTGGCCACGTGGGACACAGTCCCTAAGCCACGCGCTTCCAGGACCCCGCGGGCGCAGACCCAGGGACGCTGCCTCCACTGCGCAGGCGCGAGTCCTTCCCGGGAGGAACAGACCAGCTCCGTCCAGGACGTCAGGAGGACGCACGGAGGCCACGCGCCTCAGGCCCCGGGGTCCACCCGCAGGGGCTGCAGACCCAGGCGACCTTGGCTTCCCGCCCGCGTTGGGACCCCGCTGCCATGGGGACGGCCTGGTCCTCAGGGGCCCTTTGGCTGCAGCCTGATCTTTGGTTGCGCCCCAACGTGGGAGGCCACCAGTCCTCAGGGGACATGTCATTTCATCCCTTTTGGTCCTTTGGCTTTGCTCCTGGGGTGTTGGTGACGGAACCCAGGGCCTCGCACGTGCTAGTCACCCCCTGGGAGACCCAGCAGCGGCACCCCTGGTCTTGGGGGGCTCTGGGGTCAAAGAGCAGCGCTCCTTCCGCCTGGCTGCCTGGGGGGCCCGCCCGGTGCCCTCGCGGAGCCCGCGGAGACAGTACCTGTACCGGTCGGTGGAGAGGCTGCTTCCGGTCTCCAGCGAGCTCCTGGGTGCAAAAGGGAGACAGGGTTACGCACGGGGCGGGGGTCCTGCCACTCAGGCCCCCGGGGGAGCAGGGGAGCTCAGGAGTGTCCCCACGCCCGCCACCTCCGCCCAGCGAGCGCCTCCAAGAATCCATGTGCTTTCCTCGCTCCAATGGGTCTCCGGCCACCGAGGGCCCGGCCAAGGTCAAGTCCAGCTGGGGAGGCTGGGGCTGGGGCTCCGGGAGAGGACGCCCCAGGGCACGGCCAGGGAGCTCCCAGGACTGGGGCAGACTTTATTTAATGCCATTTCATTTTAATTCATCATTATTATTGCTATTATTATTATTTGCAGGGCTGCGGATGGAACCCAGGGCCTCCCACAAGCACCTGACCATGGAGCTCCGTCCCCACCCTTGGCTGGGACTTCAGCTGGGGTACATCTGACCAGAGACCCCCGCGCTCCTTCCCCACAGGCTGTGCCAAGAACCCTTAAAGGCCCACAGGCCTCGGCCCCACCAGCCTCCCTGCCAGGGAGCCCAGGAGCCTGGTCCCCTGCCCAGAGACTCCGTGTCCAGCTCTGGATCTGGGCCCAGAGCCTGGGTCCAGTTTCGTTTCTTTGATGGAGTTTTGGCTGGGGTGACGGGGAGTGGCGGGGAAGGCGGTCACTCGGGACCAAATTCTGGCTTCACCCCGGAATAGACCAGAGCTGGAGCCGATCCCTTCACCTGACAGAACCTCAGTTTCCTCGTCTGTAAAAGGGAACAGCAGCAGTGGACCCTCCAGGGGGTGACTCATGCATCCAGGAGGGCTCAGGAAATGGGAATCTGTAAGCTGCAGAACCAACCTGGGCGCCCTGCAGCACACGACGGGATCAAGAAGCGGTGGTACAAATCCACAGTGGAATATTACTCAGCCATCAAGAAGAATGAAATGGCGGCATTTGCTGGTGAACGGATGGAGCTGGAGGCTGTCATGCTAAGCGAGATAAGCCAATCCCAAAATACCAAAGGCCGAATGTTGTCCCTGATATGCGGATGCCGACCCACAATGAGGGGGAGGAGAACAGAAGTTCAGTGGATGAGACAAAGGGGACGAAGGGCCAGGGAGGGGGATGGGCACGGGAAAGACAGTGGAATGGAGGGGACAGAACTTTCCTGTTCACATATGGACACACGACCAGGGAAACTGCATGTCCTGTCCCACCACAAGGATGGGGAGTCCCACTCCGTGTGTGACGTCTCAGAGTGCACCCTGCTGTCACGGAGAGCTAAGAGGACACATTACACACACAAAGAGGACGCAGGAACCCACTTCACTCTGCCTGGTCGCATGCCCGTGTCCTGCATCTTTGAGGCCCGGGTGACTTCCCGTGGCTGAGCCCTGTCCCTGCCCCTCTGGGGACACCTGGAGGACAGCAGACGCGTCCCGGAGACATGCCCTTAGTCCACACCCAAGGCCACCCTGGCTTCGGTATGGACGGCCTCCTCTCGGCTCCAGCGTCCCCTGCGCCCCTTCTCCCTGAGGTCCCCTCACCCCCGTGGATCCAGGCCTGGTCACTGGGGGCTGGAGATGGAGCCCACGCGGCGCCGTTGGAGCTCCTGTCCTGCACTGGGGCTCGGGCGGGATCCCCTCCCCGACCCTCTCTCCCCGGGCGGCAGATGAGAGTCCCTCGTGCCACCCTGGCTCCAGGTGCCGTCCCCAAGGAGACTCCAGCCCAGGGCCACCTCCTCCAGTCCCGGCTGGGGACACAGAGGACAGCCCCTCCCCGGGCCAGGGGCTCAGTGGCTCTCAGTGAGGAGCTATCAGTCCCCGGCTGGAGGGCTCCGCGTTGGCAAGTCCATGCAGGACAACATCGAGGTGTCCCCCCTGAGACGCCACAGCACGGGTCACCCAGCCACCCCGCCACCTGCAGCTCCCGACCTGCACTGGTCATATCACCCCAAGACACGGACATGCTGGCCCGTAGCCGAAGCCACCCGGGTGGTAGGAGCTTCTTCCAAATCCTTCGCGTCTGACCCTGACCCTGGCCTGAACCTTAGGAGACCCCTGGAGTCCCACCCCCTTCACAGATGCTGAAGGCGAGGCTCCTGGGGCCGTGGGTAAAGCCCCATCCCATCCCCCATCTCCACACCCAGAGCAAACTCCTACTCACCCTGCAAAACCCTGCGCAGACGTCAACTCCTACGTGCCGCCTCCGCTGACAGCCTACTTCACCCGGCTACCCGAGGACCCTCCTTCCTTCCTGCGTCCTTCTCCTCTGTCTTCTGTCCCCCACTCCCCTCATAACACCAAACATGGTTTGAGCAGTTCCTAAACAGCAGGAAGTACAGGGACCCTCCCCCGGTCCCCAGCAGGGTACAGGGACACTCCACCATGCTGGACGGCCAGTTCCACCCAGAAAGAACCTCGCTGAGGTCCGTGAGTGACGATGGGGATCTGTGGTCACGATGCCCCTCCTGTCCACTGTGCCCTCACAGTGACACGGCCTCACTGGCCTGCAGCGTGGACACAGCGTGACCCCCCATGGCGGGTGCTGGGCCTGCCGAGGCACCTCGCTTCTCCCCACCTGCGTCCCCGCCCCGCCCTGGGGACTCCTTGGTGGCCTCAGCCACTCACGGTTGGTTGCCCCATGTCTAGTGACCCTCCAGAGAGCCCAGCTAGGGTGGGCCGCACGGAGACCCTCCTTGGGCCGATCCCTGGGTGCCAGTGGCCTGCCACCTCGGCCACCACAGGGTCACCGCCCACTCTGTGCCCTCCTGCCTCACGGGCTCAGCTGGGCTCCGTATGGCCAGGGACGGGCACAGGCCAGGCTGCAAAGGCCCCTCGCAAGCATATCTGCGTGTGGAACCCACCGCTGGGCTCAAACCCCAGTTCTAGACCCCCAAAGTCTTTGTCCTGGGCAGAGACGACCCTCCCTAAGCCCCACGGGGTTGCTGGGAAGAAATGAGATCTTATCCACCAGGAAAAGGTGCTTTCTAAACCAACAGGTGCCAAGGACACATGTCCCAGACACACGGCTGTCACTAGCCCATGGACCAGAGATTATATGGAGACGCGAGAGCTAAAAGACCTGACTTCTACAACTGAGAGGAACGGGGTTCAAATCCCAGCTGGGCCACATATTGGCAGTGTGACCTCGGGGAAGTTAATAAGCCTCTCTGTGCCTCAGTTAGGTTTCCTCATCTGTAGTGTTTCAGGAAGATTCAACAGGGTAATACTTTTTTTATTTTCTTTCCTTTCGTTCCAGGGATTGAACCCAGGCGTGCTAATCCCTGAGCCACATCCCCAGTTCTTTTTATGTTTTATTTAGAGACAGGGTCTTGCTGAGTTGCTCAGGACTTCGCTGAGTTGCTGAGGCTGGCCTCCAACTGGCGATCCTCCTGCCTCAGCCTCCTGAGTCACTGAGATGACAGGTGGGTGCCACCGTGCGCAGCTCTGGAGATTCATCTAAATTGTGCCAATCGGTAGTTGATTCCTGTCGGATACTGAGTAGAACCGCCTGGCACAGATGTGACCCAGTCCATTAAAGCATATACCCACTGAAGGGAATGACAGATTGGGTGGCGAATGTCCCCAGAGGCCAGTGTGCTAAGGCTTTGTTCCTGGAGTGCTGCTCTGTGGGACCCAGGTCTGTCCCCCTTTCTCTCATGACTTCTTAGCCATGAGATGCTTGATTCTCTCTCACCATGCGTTCCCGCCATAACCTGCTGCCTCAACTCAGGCCCAAAGCAATGCGGCCAACCAATCATGGACAGAAACCTCCAAAACTGCAAGCCAAAATAAACCTCTCTCCTTTTCTTTTAAAATATTTTTTTTTAGTTATAGATGGACACAATACCTTTATTTTGTTATTTCTACGTGAGGATTAAATGCAGTGCCTCACACATGCTAAGCGAGCGCTCTACCACTGAGCCACAAATCCCAGCCCAAACCTTTCTTCTTTATAAGCTGATTATCTCAGGTATTTTGTTACAGTAACAGAAAGGTGACTACCTTAAAGGGCATCTGGACATTGTCTGGTTTCAAAGTCATAATGAACAGAACCACTGTGAACGTTTGGTTTGTTTCTTTGTGTCAACACAGATCTACATTTCTCTGAGCACCCAAGGGCGCAACCGCTGGGTCCTACGGTTTAAGAAGAATTATCAGACTTTTCTACAGGTTCTGCCCCACGTATACTCCCAATAGCAAAGGGTGAGAGGTCCAGTTTGCCCACATGGAATTCCTGGGTATTCCATGTTTGGTCCTTTGGATAGAAGTGTAAAAAGTAGCCATATGTCACTGAGCTTGATTGACTGATCGCAAGGCTGGAGATGGAGCGGAGGGTCCCAATCACGCTAAGTGAGCATCCATCACTGAGCTGCGCCCCCCGTCAGAGGGTAGGGACTTGCCTGGCGTGACCGGCGTTCCCTTAACTTTGAATACTACTGACCACCTTCTCCTGCGTCCCTTGGCCACCCTGGTATCTTCATGGGAGAAGCGTCTGGTCCCCAGATGGTCTGACAGGAAATCAGCGGAGCCCCAGGGCCTTCCGATCTTGGGAAGTTCTGCCGGGTTTACCACGAACACGCGCCCTGCCCTGAGACCCCTCCAGGACACTCTGTGACGGAGGGGACAGGCGGGGTCCAGGCTGCCCTGGGAGCCCGGGGGCAGGACGTGAGCTCGCAGTCCCTGCCGGCCGCTGAGCGGGCTGACCCTGTGGTTTGCAAGGGGCCCTGGGGGCGTGGGCACCCCGGGAGGGAGCGTGAGGCTGTTTCTGGAACTTTCCTTGGTTTCCTCCCTGGCCGGGCTCCCCTCCCTCTTGTTAAACAGTGACCTCATACGGTCACAGCGTCAGCTGGAGAAATAACCATGGAACCAGCAAGAAAAACAGAGCACCCGCCCTTCCAGCTCCCTGGGGTCACCTGAGGGACTTTGTGACCATCGTAGGATGGCTTCGAGGGTGGCCTGTGCCTGGGGACACACACACGTCTCCAGGGCCGCTTCCCACCGGCTGTTCCTGCGGCCTGGCTGGGCCCAGGTCCTGCTGGGCGTCGGGTGTGGCTGGGGCTCTGCGTCCACCCCCGGGAGCGGCTCCTCAGCGGGGCCTGTGTGTGGCCAGCTGTTCCTTTAGGCCCAGTTCCTGGAACCGCGGGGACGCCGGGGAGGTGTCTTTAAGGCCCTGGGCACACGGATGGCAAGGTGCCCCTACCCAGGGCCGACTGAGTGCTGGCGATTCTCAAGGTTCCAGAAGTTTCTGTGGGTGCCCCCCCGACCCTGCGCCAGCAGGACGAGCTGCCGTCGGCCCCGCCCAGGGCTTCTGAGGCTCCAGGACCTGAGCCAGGTCCCATTCGTCACGTGAGTGACCTGCCTGAGCCTCCGTTCCCCCGTCTGCAGAGGGAGGCACTCAGCCTCCCTCAGAGGCCGGAGGCACGCTGGGGGCCACACGCCCCGGGTCCCCCTGAGCGAGGCCACAGGGGGCTGTGGCTCTCCTGTCCGGCTCTGGCCACAGACAGCTGGGCCTGCGGCCTAGACGGGGGTGGGGGCCACCGTGGGCACAGGGAGCCCAAGTCTCTGCTGCGGGGCGGGGCGGCGGGCGGAGGGCAGCTTTGAGAGGCCTCCCTGGACAGAGGTGTGCGGGGAGCCCGGGCTGAGACCTGCGTCCAGCTCCTTCTAGGCCTTTCTAGGCCTTTCTAGTCCTCTGTTTCCCATGAGCACCAGGGGAGGTTTGTCTAGGTGTAGGGGGTGGGGTGTCTGGGGCCACCATGGGGCAAGACGACATGCCCCCAACCCACCGACCACCAGCCGCCAGCCCGCAGAACCCAGTGCACCCCGAGCCCCTTTTTTTGTTTGGTCCCAGGGATCAAATCCAGGGGTGCCTAACCACTGAGCCACATCCCCAGCCCTTTTAAAATTTTTTCTTTAGACACAGGGTCTCACTAAGTTGCTCAGGGCCTCGCTAAGTGGCTGAGGCTGGCCTCCAACTGGCGATCCTCCTGCCTCAGCCTCCCGAGCCGCTGGGATGACGGACGTGCGCCGCTGCACCCTGCTTCCACATCACGCCCTCCGAGAGCGGGGTACTCCAGCACCCCACCCCTTTATCCACAGGCTAGTGACCCAAGAACGGCAGACTGTACCGAATCTAACATATACTGTTTTTCTTACATGCTTCCTGTTCATTAGGTAATATTTAATTTTTACAGTAGTCACATTAAGAGATTAACCACAATAACTACCAACCAGTGGAACAATTATAATAATAAACTAACAGAAGGCCTTTAAAACTTATGAAGTGTTGTTTATTTCTGGAGTGTTTCCATTTAATTTTTTTCTTTGTTTTGGGGGGGGGTACCCGGAATTGAACTCAGGGTGCTTAACCACTGAGCCACATCCCCAGGCTATTTTATGATTTATTTTAAGACACGGTCTGACTTAAGTTGTTTAGGGCCTCACTAAGTTGCGGAGGCTGGCCTCGAACTTGTGATCCTCCTGCCTCGGCCTCCTGAGTCATTAGGCGTCTGCTATCGTACCCTACTGTCCATTTAACAGTTCTGAACCCTAGAGGATCATGGGTAAGTGAAACCACAGCAAGTGAAAACCATGGGTGACAGGGGATGACTAGAAATGCAGTTCATGCTCGCGACCCCTGTGACATGAGGTCAGCTCGTCTCTGCTTTACACACGTGGGAACTGAGGCACAGAGAACTGTCTGCATGTGTGCTCAGAGCTCAGGGTGATGTGGCATGGCCCAGAAAGACACAGCCACCACCCGTGTGGGGCACAGAGTGTGGTTTAAAAATCATATAAACACATCCAGGTGCGGTGGCACATGCCTGGCTATCCCAGCAGCTTGGGAGGCTGAGGCAGGAGGATCGCAAGGTGGAGGCCAGCCTCAGCAATTTAGCGAGGTCCTGAGCAACTCAGCGAGACCCTGTCTGTAAGTAAAATATAGAAAGGGCTGGGGAGGTGGCTCAGGGGTTAGCACCCCTGGGTTCCATCCCTGGGACCAAAAATAAGTTAAAAAATAAACACACAAGCAACATAAGGTGTCGTCATCTGGCTCAGAAACTGAAACCCCCCTCAGTGACTGGTCAGGAGGCCCGAGGAAGCTCGGCGGCCAGGGAGGGGCTCCCGGGGGAAGGAGCAGGGCACAGTGGCGGGTGGGCATTGGAGGTGAGGTCCCGGGGCAGGTGCACTGTGGACACCGGCGGGGGCGCGGAGGCCAGGCACGCGCTGTGGGAACAAGGCCTGGCTTAGACAGAGAGGCCAGCCAGGCAACAGAACCTTCCGGAAGGCACCACCAGGCCTCTGACCTCTTCTGCCACTCGGTTTCTCCGTGACGCCCCCGGGGTCCACCAGCGCGGTGTCCAGGCTCCGGGTGTGACTGACCTCCCCCAGGCTTGCAGTGGCCTTGGAGCCTGGCGCAGCTGTGCCTCAGGGCCGGGGTCCCAGCCCGGGAGCGACCCTGTCCTCCTTTCTCCAGGCCCAATCCTCTCGCGAGCAGAGAGGCGCGGGCAGGGGGCAGGGCAGGGCCTGTCGTCCCCGGGGTCCAGCTTCCCAGACCCCCACGCCCTGTCCTGCAAGAACGCCAGGCACCAGCAGTACAGAGCCGAGGGAGCGTCCAGCACACTCCCAGGGGTCCCCCCGGCCTTCCTGGAGGGTCCTTCCCAGGTTTTCAGGACGGTGCGACCTCACCCCACCCAGCGGCCTGCGAGGGGAGCTTGGGTTCCTCGTATCACTTGTACAGAAGAAGAGCCTGAGGTTCTCAGTGGCCCCTCTCTCCCCAAAGACTTTCCGCCGGCCCTGCCCAGCTGCAGACCTGTGGGGCTCTGCCCCTGTCCTCTGCTGTGGGTCCCCACTGGCTGCAGGCAGCCCAGGCCGCTGACCTCCAACCACAAGAACATTGTGCACCCACCCAACCTCAGGGCGGAGGCTTCTGGCGGATGATTCCCTGAGACCAGCATTCCTTCCGCTGGGGCGTCCCTTGGGGTGTGTGGACAACACCCCACTCACCCCGCGCCCACTGTGAGCCGCAGGGCATCTGCAGCCTGTGAGTGCAGAGCGCGGGGAGCCAGGCCAGCCCGGGCGGGGAGGGAGCTGGTGGGGAGCTTGCGGGGGACCCAGAGGCAGGACCCTGCCGAAGCCCAACCCCGGGTCCAGAGGGCTGGGGCAGGATCTGGAGAGGAGCCGAGCCGCCAGGAAGCCCGCGGGGGCGAGCACGCCAGCTACAGGATGGCCGGGCAGCAGGCCCGGTCCCCGGGCTCGGGATTGGGACAGAGCCTTCTCCGGCAGATGGCAGTGGCCCGGGGTGATCTCGGCCCACGGGGAAGGCTGGTGGCTGCTGGCAGCAGCAAGAATCCTGCCTCGGCCAGGGGCAGAAGGGACAGTGTCCCCCCAGGGCATGAGCGAAGGAGGCGGTCCCAGCCTCTGACACAGACTCTTCCTGGAGTTGCTTCACCCTTTGGTGGCAATGGGGACAGGCCCTGAACCTGACTTCCACACTAGGGATGGACCCCAGGGGCGCTTAACCACTGAGCCACCTCCCCAGCCCTTTTCTGTATTTTACTTCGAGACAGGGTCTCGCTGAGCTGCTCAGGGCCTCGCTAAGTGGCTGAGGCTGGCCTCCACCTTGCGATCCTCCTTCCTCGGCCTCCCGAGCTGCTGGGATGACAGGCGTGGGCCACCGTGCCCGGCTTGGGTCTCTCCCTGGATGCCTTCCCAGAAGAGGGCTCTGTGAGCTGGGACGTGCTGGGGGACGGAAGCGCGGGTGATGTTAATTCCATCTCAGGATCTCGGGCCATCAGCAGCCTTCCGTGAAAAACTGCTCTTGCGTAAGGATTTGGGAACGACCTATTTTACAGTTGGGCACGTGGGGACAGCAATGGCAGCTGGCAGGCTGGCCTCTCCTCACACTGTTCCTCTCCAGGAAGGCTCAAGGCAGCCAGAGAGGGTTTCCCCTCCCTGAGGTGCTAGGAGAGAGGACCTGAGGTCAAGCTGCAATAAATCAAGAGTTTTCTTCTCTTTTTTCTTTTGTTTTTTGGCACCAGGGATTGAACCCAGGGGTGCTTAACCCCTGAGCCACCTCCCCAGCCCTTTTTAGATTTTATTCAGAGACAGGGTCTCGCTGAGTTGCTCAGGACCTTGTTGAGTGGCTGAGGCTGGCCTCAACTTGCGATCCTCCTGCCTCAGCCTCCCAAGCCGCTGGGATGATGTGCCAGCGCCCACGGCAAATGAAGAGTTTTCTTGGGTAACACGTAACTCTTAGGCAGTTTTTTTTTTTTTTTCTAAAGATAACATCACTGGAAAAAGAGGAAAGATGAGATCGCAAGAAAAAAAGGTTCCTGTTTGTAACCCCAGCTGACAGAGCAAGAGGAAGCCGTGCCCGCTTCGGAAGGGGGAGGGAGCACTGGACCCGAGCATGGCATTACAGAGTTGGCACATGCAGCCCCAGGCCCTCCCTGTCGCCAGGTTCCCAGGGACTCAGACGCTGAGTTGGTGCTGGGTCAGCCACCTGGTGGGGGCGCTGGGGTCCTCTTGCTGCTGCCCGCGCCCTGGCTTGGGGCCCAGCTCCCCTGCAGCCTGGGCAGAACCCCATGTACATCTGAACCTCCCTCCTCAGTGCCCAGTGCAGCCGCTCAAGGAGAGCGGGCCTCATCTGCCCTATGCCAGGGGTGATTGAGTGACATGGCTGAACATTCGCCACTTGGCGTTCTGCTGGCTTTGGAGCTAGTCGCTCTCAGGGCTGCCTGTGGGGTTCAAGATGCTGAGGGAGCCGGACGCGGTGGGGCACACCTGTCATCCCAGCAGCTCGGGAGGCTGAGGCAGGAGGATCGCAAGTTGGAGGCCAGCCTCAGCCACTTAGTGAGGCCCTGAGCAACTCAGCGAGACCCTGTCTCTAAATAAAATAGAAAAATGGCTGGGGACGTGGCTCAGGGGTTGAGTGCCCCTGGGTTCAATTCCCAATAGCCCCCCAATTTTTTTAAAGGAGCTCAAGGGTCAGGAGTCTCCAGATGAGAACCTCTACAAGGGGACAGAGCAAGCAGGACAGTCACAGAGTGCTGGAGGCCCTGGACCCAGCCACGCTGCAGTCAGACCTTGCGCTTTTGTTCACTGACAGCCTCCACACAAATCCCCTGCGACTTGTTTCTGTCCTTTGCCATCCCAAGGCTCCTGGCTGACGCATTCCCTCAGCCCCAGCCTAGCTTCTTATTCCTTCCGGCCGCTTCCATTTCTTACGTCCCCACACGCCCTAAAACCTCCCCCCTGTGCTGGAAGAATCCGGGGGGAAGGGAGAAGAAGAATATGCAGAGATTACAGAAGGACCTCCCGGAGTCCTTATCACCGCCCACAAATCAGAACTGTCAGCCTCATTTTACAGAAAAGGAAACAGGTTCAGAGAGGGTGAGTAGTCTGCCCGGAGTCACACAGCCATGGAGCAAGAAACAAGGGTTTTCAGCGGAGAAGCTCCTTGGGGACATGGGAAGAGACCTCGATGACCCCCCACATTTGGATCCCCCGTCAGATCTTGGGGAGCTCCTCTGCGGCCCCGCCCCTCCCCCTCAGGCCCCGCCCCGTCTCCCCCACCGTCTCCGCCGGGTTCCTCCGTCCAGAGCCCCGTCGCCACGGCGGAGATGGCGAGAAGCCCTTGCTTCCCTGCAACCTTCCCTTCCAGTTGACTGGTTTCCATTTTTTGCCTTCAAAATGGCATTTGCAGGAATGCTCAGCTTGTCCCTGTGGCAGCTGCTGCCTGCGGAGGCACCGAGCACGTGGCTGCCTTGCCGCTGACAGACGTGGCTGCGCGGCGGGGCGGGAGCGGGGCGGGAGCGGGGCTCCCTGGCTGGGGCCTGGCTCTGGGGGTCCCCGCGGACAAGGAGAAGGCCCTTGCTCTGGGATCGGCTGATGTCTGTGGCCTGAGGGGCTCAAACTCAGAGCCTCCGGGGCTGCTCAGACCTCAGCCAGTCCCCAAAGCACTTCTGTGACTTTTCTTTCTGTTTATTTATTTTTTGGGGGTCCCAGGGACTGAACCCAGGGGTGCTTCACCACTGAGCCACCTCCCCAGCCCTTTTTCTATTTTATTTAGAGACAGAGTTGCTTAAGGCCTCCCTAAGTGGCTGAGGCTGGCCTCCAACTTTCGATCCTCCTGCCTCAGCCTCCTGAGCTGCTGGGATGAGAGGCATGGGCCGATGCTCTGTCCTAGTGTGGCCTTTCTGAGCGGGGAAAGCTGGTCCCAGTGGCCCTGGTGGGGCCTGACCTAGGGGAGAAAGTGTCCAGTAGTCACACCTGTCAGGGGGCTTGGCAGAGGTGGGTGACCGTGATCCACCTTGGCACTGCCTGTCCCCTGGCCCGCAGGTGCCGGGACTCAGCCCGCAGCCCTGGAGCCGCGGTCGGGGTGGGGCGGCTCTGTCTGGTCCTTGGTGCCAGCCCAGCCCCGCAGGACGCATTTTAAATGCACTCTGGGACGTTTTAGCTTCCTCTGTCGTGGTGAAATGTAATCCCCGGAGGGCCTGTTCCGCCGTCCCTCCAGCACGGTAGAAAACCCCAGGATGGGGACGCAGGACCGTCCACCTTCCATTCCCATGTGATTTGTCACAACCATGTGACGAGGACAGGACTGAACCCCACGGAGGCCCGCTGTCAGCGGACCGTGCAATCGGGGAGCAAGTGCTTCCAGGTCCCCGCTGACCCCTGCCCACCAGCGTCTCGGGGCACAAAGAAGCAGCACCTTTCAACTGTCCCCAGTGCAGAGGAAGGCGGGTGAGGCTCGGTCATGGCCGTGCCTGCCATGCACAGGGTGGGCAGCTGAGCCGGACGGGCCTGGCCGGCCAGCAGAGGCCTGCCCAAGGCTTCCAGAACATTCCACAGCCCTGGCTTCTGCAGAAGCCATAAAGGAGTGTGTTCTCAGGGAGCGCAGGAGGAGAGGAGAGAGGAACACAGACAAGTGAGCGGTGTTGCTGCCAGGATACGGGCATGGCGGTGTCTCTCAGCCTTAGCTTTCCCCAGAGAGGTGGGATCAAGAAGCGTTGTCCTGGCCTGGCGCGGCCATGGGGAGGCCGAGGCAGGAGGATTGCAAGGTGGAGGCCAGCCTCAGCAACTCAGCGAGGCCCTGAGCAACTCAGCGAGGTCCTGTCTCTAAATAAAATATAAAAAGGGCTGGGGATGTGGCTCAGTGGTGAAGAGCCCCTGGGTTCAGTCCCTGGGACCAAAAAAAAAAAAAAAAAAGAGCCGTCCCTTGTTATCCCAGATCCGAGGAAGCTCCTTGCGTAAAATAACGCGGCTGCACGTGACCTACAAACGTCCTCCTATGACTGCACATCACCTCTCGGTGACTCGCCACCCGACCAGATGCCAACAGGCAGTTGTTACCCTGTCCTGGTTGGGGGGAAATAACAAGGAAAAGCTGGGACGTTTTCAGAGCGGACGCCACGTCACCAGCACGGGGACCAGCCTGCAGCTGAGTGACAGAGAGACGCTGAGTACCCGGAATCGACCAGGGCCGCCGCAGGGCGCGCACGCGAGTCACCATCGATGCGGGTGTAAGGAGACCACTTGGCCAGTTTTGCTTTCTGGAACTTTCTGGAGCGCGCCCCCCCCTTCCTTCCCCAGACCTTCCGACCATCGCTGGTTGAACGCGTTGATGAGGAATCGGGGCCCAGACCTGGCCGACTCCACAGTCCGCTGCCACAAAGACCCGTCTCGGGACACCCTCTTTGTCAATCCCGCAAACTTGGCACCAAAGCCCCCTCCCTCCTAATGAAGTCCGCCCGCCGTGCGCTCTTGCCACCCACACCTGACAGCAACGTCAACAGAAGGCCTGCGTGTGACAGCGCAGACGGAAGAGGAGGAGAACTTCACAATGGAACGAGGCTGGCCTCCGACTTGCGATCCTCCTGCCTCAGCCTCCCACGTATCTGGAAGTGCAAGTGTGCAAGTGAGCGGTGGGCAGGCCTCTCCCACCAGGCCCAGAGAGAACATCGGCTGCCCGCCCGGTCTCCAGACAGCGACCGCGAACCCTGGGCTTTGCTGGCGACTCTGGTCCCCTGAGGGACACTGTCCTTGGTGACACGCTCTGAATGGTGACAGTTCTTGGCAGAGTTCCGAACACTTCAAAGGCTGATCTTCCCTCGACTGCAAAAGCAGTTACATTCCTGGAAAACGCGATGTATATTCAAGTCACACGAAATACGTTCCGTGGTTTATTTTTATTTCTCTTGTAGTACCAGGGATTGGACCCAGGGGTGCTTCGCCACTGAGCCACATCCCAGCCCTTTCTATATTTTATTTAGAGACAGGATCTCGCTGAGTCACTTAGGGCCTTGCTAAGTGGCTGAGGCTGGCCTCCAACTTGCGATCCTCCTGCCTCAGCCTCCCAAGTATCTGGAATGATAGATGTGCACTCTGAGTGTCCCTAAGTGGAGACTTTAAGTGTCTCAAAGGCAGAACCACAAAGTCCCCCTGCTCTCGGAAAACCACACCGTTTTCTTTCTACAATAAGGCACATGAAATTTCGCACAGATTTTCTGGAAGGACCCAGAGAAACCGGACACGGCTGTGGCCTCTGGCTGGGGGACAGGGATGGGGGGACACATCTGCACTGTGCACAGACTTTCTTGGTACTTTATAGATGCATCCTCTCAGTTTTATGGTGAACACAAAGACGGCAAGAATAGATACTTTCTTTATTAGCTCGACTGCATCATCAACTCCCGTCTCTGTTTAAGAAAGGATAAGTCAAAACCACAGGGAGATACCTCTTCATGCCATTAGATGACTTATTTTTTTTAAAAAGAAAAAAAAAAAAACAGAAAATAAGCTTTGACAAGGATATGGAAAAATCTGGAACTCTGGAAAGACAAAACAGCTCGGCTCCTGCAGAAGACAGGAGGGGTTTTTATTTTTTTATTTTCTATTTCTTTTTTTGGGTACGAGGATTGAACCCAGGGTTGCTTAACCATGGAGTCACATCACCAGCCCTTTCTTTTTAAGTTTTGAAACAGGGTCTCACTAATTTGCTTAGGGCCTGGCTAAGTTGTTGAGGCTGGCCTCCAACTGGTGGTCCTCCTGCCTCAGCCTCCTCAGTTGCTGGAATGACAGGCGGGCATCACTGTGCCAGGTCTTTAAAAAAATTTACGAGCCCGCCATCCGGCCACCCCGCCTCTGAGGACACACGCAGGGTCTGAAAGCAGGCCCTTGGACGCGCCCGTGCACCACAGCATCGCGCAAAATGGCCAGCGGGGAGCCCACCCAGGCACGGACGGGGGAACCGGTGGATGGGCAAAACGCGCGCTCTCCTCACAGAGGCAGGCAGCTCTGACGCGTGCATCTGAGAGACAGGCCTTGGGGACATGAGGCCACGCTAACTGAGCCATCACAAAAGCACGGACGCTGTGGCGTTCCACGCACCCGAGGCGACTCGCAGAGACGGGGAAGGATGGAGCTGACGGGGGCTGGGGAAGGGGGATGGGGCTGGTGTGGAACGGGGACAGAGCTGCTGTTTAGGGCGACGGAGAAGCTCTGCAGATGGAAGTGACGACAGCGACGATGTACTTAACGTCACTGAGCTGCACGCTCGAAAATGGTCCAGGCGGCAGGCGCTGTGCGTCTCATATCCCAACTTCACTTAATTAAAAAAATTTGGGGCCCCAGTGACATTCCCCCAGTGAACTCAGTGGCTTCACCCCTGAGCCACACCCCCAGCCCTTTTTATTCTTTATTTGGAGACAGGGTCTTGCTAAGCTGCTGAGGCTGGCCTCCACCTTGAGATCCTCCTGCCTCAGCCTCCCGAGCTGTCAGCTGGCATAATAGCCTGTGGCCCTCTGTCCGGCTGTATCCCAACTTTTAAAAAGTTGTTGGTGCTTTCCTAGGCCAAGTCCCACAAGGATGCAGGAAACAAAAGCAGGGCCTTGTGGGTAGCCGGTGACAACAGAGGGGCCTGTACTATGGCAACAGGGAGGGTCCGGGATGGAGGTGCTTGGAGAGGGGACCAATTTGTCTTGGAGAGGCAATAGGACTGAAGCTGGGTGTGGTGGCACGTTCCCAGCGGCTGGGGAGGCTGAGGCAGGAGGATCGCAAGGTGGAGGCCAGCCTCAGTCACTTAGTGAGGCCCTGAGCAACTCAGGGAGACCCTGTCTCTCAATAAAATATAAAAAGGGCTGGGATGTGGCTCAGGGGTTAAGTGGCCCTGGGTTCAACCCTTGGCACCAAAAAGGAAAATAGCAAAGAGGCCTGAGGTGGCCCCTGAGGTCTGAGGAGCTGGGAGGCAGCCTCCGCCTGGCGAGGACCAGCGTGACGGCGTGAGCTCCCCAGCGGCATCAGGGTCAGGGGTCAGGGGCTGCAGGGCTCTCTCAGGTGCCTTCTTGGACGGCCGCTCCAAGTGGACAGGGCTGGCCAGGCGCATGCGTGGTGAGCGCTTCACCAGGTCTGGTGGGGGAGCGAGGTGCGCGTGGACTGCGGGGAGCTGAGCGGAATGGGCGGGCCAGGCTCCCGGAGACCTGCTGCTCTGGCTGAGCCGGAACATCCGAAGTGGCCTCAAGGGTGCCCAACTCGTCCCTCCTCAGCCTCTAGTGTGTCCAGGATAACACAGAGCGGGGAGCCTTCCTGCCGCTCTGGTTCTGATAAGGTCATGAGTCCAGAGAGGGCAAGAGGCCTGCCCAGGGTTGCACAGCATGTCGGGGGCGGAGCTGGGGCTCAATGTCCTTACCCTGCTCTGTGAGGCCCCAGGAAGGCCAGCAGCTCAGAGGCCGAGGGGCAGGGCCGTCACCCCTTGTGCCCAGGAAGGAACTAGAAGGGGACACAGAGTCTCCCGGGGGAGCGTGAGGGAGAGAGGAAACAGGCCGGGTGCGGGAGGCTGGGAAGGGGCACGCGGAGGCCACCCCTTCAGCAGGCCCCGAGCCGGCCAGGGGGTGGCTTAGTCAGCACCAGGGACAAAGCCTCCCAAGCCCGCTGACAGTGACAAAACGGGTCCGACCAAGCATCCCAGCAGCCAGGGCGGAGCAGGCCGGGGGCCTCAGCGGGTACCAGCCAGCACAGGGAGGCACCGAGGGAGGCCAGAGGACGCGGGTGGGAGGCGCTTCCCGGGCCAGGGCTTGGCCTGCTCACGGGTCCACAGAAAGCCCTAGAAGGTGGAGTGTCCGCCCTGAAGAGGAGAAAGCAGGGCCCTGCCCTGCCGAGGGTCCCGGAGAAGCTGCTAATGGCTCGGGACATCCTGCCCCAGGGCTCGGGCTTCCTCAGGGGCTGAATGAGAACCTGCACGCCGCACCTGTCCTCACGGGCCCTCGGCGGGTGTGAGCCCAGCCTCCTGTCGGGCCTCCGCCAGGTGAGTCTGATCCCTCCCGAAAGTTCACCCCAGCACCGGCCTCTAAGTCTGGCATTGTGACAGATCCCCTGCCAGCCTCAGAGAGATGGTGGTCAGCACACTTGCGTCCTAGTCTCACCCAGGGCTCAGGCCGCTGGATTTTCAGGGCCCAGGTTTATACGGACCCTCACGGCTGCGAGGCCCCAGTGACATTCCCCCAGCCTCTCTGACCCTCAGTCTCTTCTTCATATCTTTAGCCTCTAGCATTGAAAAAAAACAAGGCCTTTACCCAGGGCCTCTGAGCTGCCTCCAGCCTCTTGACTTCTCTGCCTCCCCTGCCCTGCTACCGCCAGCCTGCTCCTCCTGGCCCCACCCAAGTCCCTTCTGTCGCTTAGCTGTGCCCAGCATGCCCCTCCACATGGCCTCTGCACTGGCCCTTACCTGTGCCCAGAGTAGACTTGTCCTTTCTGGTTCCTCCTACTCACTGGGAGCTCAGGTCAAAGGTCACCTCCCTCCCTCCCAGTCCAGGCTACTCTGGATCCATTCCCACTGGACCTCCTGCCTGTCGGGCACGTAGTAGCTGCTCAACGAACCCGTGCTGAATGCAGAGAGGCGGGCCGGCCGGTGGGCCTCGGCTACGCATGGCAACCTCTCTGGGTCGCCACTGAGGGCCTGCCTTTTCTGGGGCCGAGACTGACAGAGACGCGCCGGCAGGCTCAGGAGCAGAGTCGGGCGCTGCGCGGGTCCTGCCTAACGGCCACTCCGACAGCTGGTGTGCGGGGTGCGGGGAGGGACTGCTGGCCGCCGCAGCTGACGTGGCCTGACAGTGGCTCCTGGGCCTCGGCCTCTGCCCGCCCGTCCTGCGCTGTGGCCTGGGAGGGGCCTGGCAGGCCTCAGGGCTGCCTCCCACCCGCTGAGGCCGTCTCTCCGTAGTCCAGGGTGCAGCTCAGCCCCCACCCTGCTCTGCGTCCTCCTCCCATCCCTGCCCTTGGCACCGTGTCCCCGTGGTGGCTGCTCACCTCTGTCCCCCTCGGAAGGCAGAAGCGGCTTCGTGCCCAGCTGCGTCCCCTGCACTGCAGGACCCGGAACTCAAGCATCCCACACGAGTTTCCTGAGCATCTACTATGTGCTCGGCCCGGAGCGTGGAGCCTCTGCCCTGAACAGCTGACCTTCCAGTGGACACGCAGACCGACCCGCACACAAACAGGAGGCGCCACAGCAGGGCGGTGGGGACGTGGCACGGGAGGGGTGACGGACTGCCGGGGTGGTGGCCCAGCCCGAGCCCAGGAGGAGGAGAGGGCGTGGGGACAGCGCCAGGCAGTGAACGCAGGGAGGGATGTGGCGGGCGTGGTGGGGACACGGGAGCAGCCCTGCGTCCGACCTGCCCAGCCCCTGGTGACCCCCGCGCTAGCCCATGTCCCCTGTGGGAGCCCGGGACGCGCCGTGCCCAGGAAGCCCGAGCTCCGCCTTCGCTGCCATTGGTGGCGACGAAGAGGCTGCGGTAGTTACGGGTGGACGCGGGGCGGACCTTCAAGACCCGGTGATCGAGCTGCCCGCCGGTCTTGACCTTGGTTGCTGGCGAGCGGGACCCAGAACGGATTCCTGGGGACACGCCTCTCCTTCCTCCCCAAGCTGAGGGACCCTGGGCATGGCACGCGGGGACACGGTGGCCAGTCTGTCAGGGCTGGCGCGGGGCGCGTGGCGGAGCACCGCAGGGCCAGGCGTTCAGCAGGAAGTCCCGATGCCCGTCAAGCTCCTCCGCCAGCCTCAGTCCCCCCTGTGAAACGGGCCAACGACGCCCCTGTGCACAGCAGGTGGGGCCACCAAGCGGGGCCCCGGGGCGCCAGGAAGCGCCGAAGCCCAACGGGGCAGCTCGGACGGGCTGCAGACCAGGGCCCGGCGGCCACGGAGGTCAGGCACCCAGGGGCACCCGGCCCACGTCGGGCCCCCCCGGAAAACCCCAGGGTCAAGGACGTCCCAAGGGCAGGGCTGGAGGAGCCCGTGTGCTGGCCTGCGGAACCCGGGTGGGCCATCGGGGGCGCGGCAAGGTCTCCTCCCGGCCTGTGTGAGGACAGGGCCAGGCTGCAGTCCAGCCAAACGTCAGGGGACAACACGGGGGGGGGGTGGCAAAAGCAGCCTCGATGTCGTGGTCCCCAGACTGCGGGAGACGGAGGGCCGGAGGGGAGGCCCGAGGCTCAGCCGGCAGGGAGGGGAGCCGGGGCCCTGAGTCCCCCGCAGGCCGGCGGGCCATCCAGGTGGCCTCCATCCATCAGCCCCCACGCCAGCGGCCAGCACAGACGGAGGCCAGCCTCAGGGAGGACTCCCGGAAGTGGCCACGGGCTGGCCTCGGCGGTGCCACCACCGAGAGCGGCTGCATCTGAGGGTCACCAGCCGCAGCCGGGGACAGCAGATCCTGGGGGTCCAGCCCCTGCCCCATCACGCCCCGGCGACTCTGGGAGCTGGGACCCAGGACCGATCGTCATGATCATCATCACGGTTATTATCGAGTCTGGGGGAGACCCCCCCCCGGGAGCCCGCCCCCGGTCCAGGGGAGACCTGCCGAGCCTGCGTCCCCACCTTGAAACGGGAGCGCTGTCCAGCCGTGGCGGCCAGCCGCCCGTGACCCAGCACGGAGGCCAGGGGCTCCCCAGGGACACGTCACCTTTCGCCCCATGACAGCCCCTGGAAAGGTTGGGCGCGTCTCTGTCACCAGGCTCCTGGGCCCAGGCCAAGGTGTGGCAGGCAGAAGCCAGCTGCCGCAGGACCTCGTCCTGGGACGGGGACGGGGACGGAAGTTCCCAGCCGGGAGAGGTTTTGACTGTGTGCTTCCAAAAGCGCAGCCGGGGCCTCCCACCCCAGTGACAGCCGCGGGCTCTCCTGCTCAGGAACCAGGAGGACGGGAGCCAGCCAGGCACGGGGCCCTGCCGCGGCCCAGGGGGCGCTGTGGCTTCCCGAGGGGCTCCCAGCCCCTTCCCTGGCCTGGGGGTCGGAGAGTGGAGGGGACTCGGGTGTCTGCACACACGGCCCCGGTCTCCCGTCCCCCGTGCGGGGGGCTGAGCCCAACCCAGGAGGGGCCTGCCCTGCGCTCTACCCGGCAAGGGCCGAGGTCCCTCGGGAGCCCCTAATGGGCCTCCCGCCACTGGGCAAGGGGCCCAGGGCAGCTGGAGACCTCCTTCCGGTGACTTCAGGTCTCAGAGGAGGACACGCAATGCCACAGCGCAGAGCCCAGAGGGCTGCGAAGGAAGCTGGCATCTGAACCCCGCTGCCCCGGGCAGCCCTGGCTGAAGCGAGCACGGGCTGCGTTTCCATAAATACCCAGCCCGTGATGTCACCACCCTGGGCAGGTCTGAACAGCTTCTGCTGCCAGCCCACACCACACCTGGACGCCGCAGCTGGACATGGGTGCCACCCTGCTGGGGGGCTGGGCTGGACCTTCCTCTGTGCCTGGGGGACACAGCCCCCTGCCACGGTCCCAGCCTGCCAGCTGGCCTTCCTGGGGTCATAGCTGAGGTGGCAGGCTTCCTGGGTGCCCAAGGTTTTTCCCAAACAGGTGGGTTGTGGGGGATGCCCAAGGCCACAGGGGTGGCCTTGGGTCTGGGGACTCTGTGAATGGACTGGGAAGGGGACAGGGGGTCCCGGAGCCAGACGCATTTCAGTCGGAGCCAGACCTGCTGAGTAATTGCCTTTTGCTCGCGGTCACCAACAAACACCTCTGCGGCAGGGGACAGAGCGCCTGCAGGGGCCGCCCGCGCCCTCCCCCGCGCAGCCCCTCGCTCCCCAGGGACGGAGCTGCGGCCCCGCTGGCCCTGGGCTGCGGCCATCGACCTGTCACCCATACTCACAAATAGCGTCTTCGGCAGGCCATGCTGGCGAGTGCGCGGGCCCTGCTCGCTCTCCGCCTTCCTGGCTGGGGAGGCTCGACGGGGTGCAGAGCGGGAGCCGCGCGGGCGGCAGCGGCGAGCTCCCCAGGGGTCCTCGGGCGCAGGGCTCACACGGCGGTGCCCGGCAGCCTGCGAAGACGTCGAGTCACCATGGTGGCCGGGCTGGGCGGGGGCGGCTGGCCGGCTGCTACCTGGGCCCTGCTGCCGAGGCGGGATCGCCCCTCCCGCAGGCGCGGGCGGCGGGGCGCGGGGAGGAGCGGGCAGGACGCGCGGGGGTGCTGCGCCCGCCGCGCTCTGGCAGCATCCGGAGGAGGCGCGGGCGCGCAGCAGCTCCCGCATCCCGCTCCCGCGGAGCCCCGAGTGCGGCCGCGCTGGACCAATCGCCGAGGCGCTCGTCGCCATAGCAACCGCAGCATCAGGCGCGGCCGGCCTGCGGCGCTCTCGCTGCACAATCCCGCGTCCGGCCGGCCGAGCGCCCCGCGCCGCGCAGCCGGGAGCGCGCAGAGGCCCCTTCGCGGCCCGCGCAGGAAACCTGGAAATCTGTTGCTGGAAGGCACGCGGGCGACCGGGACCAGGCTTTCCAGGGCTGGTTCTCCACCTCTGGCACCGAAAGGCAGGCGACGCCAAGCGCACTGAGCTCGTGCCCTGGAGTCAGGCCTGTTCCAAGACTGGCTCTGCCCCTGAGGGCCATCAGAGCTTGGCAAGCCACTGGTCTGTCGCCTGGGAGTCTTGACGGTGCTACTGTTTAAAAATGGGATCCTAAGAGCGACGTCGCCGGGTCGGGGAGGGCTTCCCGTATCTGCCTAACAGATGGCACAAAAGTTATCCCACGTGCTGGGCAGGACCTAAAGGGATTTGGGGTCAAACCGGATGAGTTTTTGGATTTCGCTGTGGCGTCTATTCCTCCCGCCTGTGATCCTCAGCGCCTCCCATGCGCCAGGGATGCCTTTGGATGACCAAAACGACCATGAACGGGGCAGGCAAAGAATTCCCCTTCGTTGCGTCTACATTCTCAGGGGGAGATGGGAAATAATCATGTCATCAAGTATATAAGTTTGCATAACAGGATCGAGATACAAATAAGCAGAAGAGATGGAGAAGGAAGGGAGAGAGAAAGGCATGGCGGAGAGAGGTCATGCATTAGATAGGGGTGGTCAGGCTCAGATAGGCTGAGAACCCCCGAAATGAAAGATGGAGAGGAGGGGCGTTTCAGGCAGAGGGAAGAGCTTATGTCAAGGCCCTGGGGCAGAAATGAGCTTGTGTCAAGGTCCTGGGGCAGAAATGAACTGGGTGGATATAGGCCCCAAGGTGTAGGGGCAAGAAATTCCCATCCGTCCTCCCCTTCCAGAATCATCTTTTCTCACCCGTTGACCTCGCTCTTTCTACCGGATTATCTGACCAGTCTGTCTGTTTCTGCAAATCAGGAATCTCAAACCTAGCTCAGAGGTATAGATGATGATAATTTGCTATGCGTTATAATCCTCTTGAGGTCCCTTCCACTTAGCCGGAAGTCCACCAATGGCCCCAAGTCCCACAGTGCTGCGGGGTGGTAAGATCAGAGCAGTTTGGCTCCAGAGTCCTGCCTCTTAACCAACTGCAAACTTGCCTCAGGCAGAGGAATATGCGAGAAAGAACAAAAGAGATGCTGGATGCTCAGAGGCCAGTTCTTCTCTCTTCTTCCCACTCTCCCTAGACATTTGGGTCTCCTGAATGTCAGGAGAAGGTCAGGAGAAGGGTCAGGAGAAGGAGTGACACTACGTCTTTGAGTTCTTTTACAGTGGAAGAAATGGACATCAGAGAGGGTGAGCAATGTGCCTGAAGTTGCACAGCCAAGAGGGAGCCGCGGTAGGGCTATGACCTCATTCCTCCGGTTCTGGGCTAGCCCGGTGGCCCAGGTGATCACTCAGAAGGGCCCTGGGCTTCCTGATTTGCAGGTGCGTCTAGGAGTGGCCACCTTCCTGCGGCATGGCCGCGTCCCCAAGAACAATGCTGTCACATGCATGATTCATGTTTCCGTGGGCTTGACACGTGTCTCCTCCTCCCACCTCACGAGATCTGAATAACAACGCCGCCATCAGGAGGGCGGGTGTGTCGGCTTCAGGCTGAACCGCAGCGAGGTCCCAGCGGCTTGGAGGGGGGGTCCTATGCTCATTCCCATTTTACAGAGGCGGAGACTGAGGCCGAGGAGGGAGGACAGTCTGCACCAGCCTCCCTTTGCTGGGCTTCCCCTCTTGCTCCTGGGGGCCGTGACATCCGTCTGCCCGGCCACTGCTTCTCGGGCACCCTCCCTGATGAACCCGGGCGGGCGCTGCGTGTTCTGGCTTCTGACTCTCGGGGTGTGCACGAGGAGGCTCCCCAGAACCGCAGGCTCAGATTCCCGCTGGCTCTCCGCCTGGGGACCCATGGTTGATGGATCCATCGGGAAGTGACAGGGTCAGCAGAAGCTGGATGGAGGGACTCCTCCAGGGGGCCTCTCGCCGGCCACTCCCCAGGCCCTTGCCATCAGCATCTGAGGGTCAGGTGGTCCGCCAGCCGCCGGATGGGAGGCCTGAGGTCCTGAGAGGGCCCAAGGCCGCGGTCGGGAGGTGACTCTCTCGGTTGCCTGGCGTTGCCGGGGGCTGCTGCCCCTCTGGGCGGGCTCTGGGCCTGGATGACCACCGGCCAGCTCCGCAGCACCTTGACCCCAGGGGAGCAGGGAACTCCCGGCTCCGCCACCCTACCAGCTGGCTTTCCCATGGTAAAACCCCAGAGCCGTCATCTTTGAGTCTGTTTGGATCTCAGAGTCACAAATCCTTCAAGTCCTGGCACTTCGTGTCCTTACTGCTGAAGCCTGACGGCAGAGAAACAAAATCTGAGCCGCACAAATAACGAGAGCCCCAGCTGGGCGCCGGGGCACTCGCCTGTCATCCCTGCGGCTCCGGAGGCTGAGGCAGGAGGATCGCAAGGTGGAGGCCAGCCTCAGCCACTTAGCGAGGCCCTGAGCCACTCAGCGAGACCCTGTCTCTAAATAAAATGGAAAAAGGACTGGGGACGTGGCTCAGGGGTTAGCACCCCTGGGTTCAATCCCCGGTACCCCCAAAATAAAACGATTGACATGAACACCTATGCTCCCCCAGACCACCCTGCCCTCCCCGTCTGTGGGGGTGGCTGCCGCCATCCGTCTGAAGCGCGTCCTCTCAGCCTACGGAAAATGGGAAGTGGCCCCTGGACCCTGCACCCTTTACATTCGCCAAGAGGCCCGAGACCCCACCACCCGTCAGGAGAAAGGTGTGTGAGGAACATTCTGGAAGCCTGGGAAGCCGGGGGCGGGCTACCTCTGCGGTGCCTCCCACCACCCGTCCCTGGTCCTACCCCGCAGCGAACTCGCGGGTTTGCTCCATCTAGAACCTTCCCTGGGCCACCCAGGAACTTCACAGGGGCAGGAGCACATGGCGGGTCCCCTTCTGCCCGGGTCCCGGCCTGCGTTTGCTCTGGAAGGCTGAGTGGGGGATCTGGCCACAGACCCGCAGGTCAGGGACCCTTCTCGTCTCAGGCGTGGCTTGGGTCCTGGACGGGGCGAGGGCCCTGCTCCTCTGCCTCCTCCGTCCCCTCCGTGCAGGAAGCCCAGGGTGGGGACGCTCTCTGCAAACCCCGGGGGCCTCTGCAGGGGCGCAGGGGGAGAAGGTCAGGCTCCTGCCCCGTCCAGAGCCTGGGAGGGGCTCCTGGGGGAGCAGAGCAGGAGGGAACCTGAAGGGGAGGAGGTGCCGCTGCCCCAGCCCTTGGACAGCCAGGAAGCTGCAGTGCAGGGCGGCCATGAGGCTGGAGCAGAGCCGATGGGTCCGAGGGCTCCTTCCCTCACCACGGGTGCCCTCTCCCTTCCCCAGCTCCACCCAAACCCTGCAGCCTCAGCAGCCTTACAGCCTGGTAGTTGAAACCATCAGGCACCCAGGCCCAGTGGTGCGCGCTTGTGATCCCAGCGGCTGGGGAGGCTGAGGCAGGAGGATCGAAAGTTGGAGGCCAGCCTCAGCCACTCAGTGAGGCCCTGAGCGACTCAGCAAGACTCTGTCTCTAAATAAAATCTAAAAAGGGCTGAGGAGGTGGCTCAGGGGTTAAGTGCCCCTGGGTTCAACCCTTGGCACCAAAAAAACAAACAAAAAAACAAAACAAAAAAAACCCAGACCTCAGCCTCCTCGGGTACCAACGGTGGGACTTCAGGCAGGTGACACCCTTAGCTCCATCATCTGTCACAGGGCGCCCACCTCCATCTCTAGGTGGCATCAAGTGAGGGCACACACATCCAGCAGTCAGGCCAGGCCTGGTCCAGCCGTGTCCTCTGAAGCGTTAGCAATTGGTCGCCGTTCCTGTTTTGGGCCAGGCTGGGCCGCTGGGAAGTTCCCAGCCTTGAACTTGACGGGGCCCTGGAGTTAAGGTTCCCGCCCGCCCTCTGCAGCTGTGAGGCTGGAACCAGAGCAGGGGGCTGTGCCCAAGTCCCACCGGGCTCCTCCTGTCATCTGTCCGGAATTAACATCTGTTCTTTTTTTATTTTTTTCCCAATTTAAAGGGATTTTCTCCCCAACACCAAAAACCAAACCAAAACAAAAAACAGAATTGGTGTCGCCCAAAACTTGCCCACGTAAAACAACAAAAAAATACCCTGGAGAAACCTGTGAGTCAGCCTAAGCTGAGTCATGCTACAGTAACAAGAAACCCCTCCGAAGTAAATCAATGGAGCAACTTTCAATGGGAAACAAATTTCCTGTCACAATTGTAAACCGCGCACTTGAAGTGGGTGGTCCCTTCCCGCCACCAGTGAGCAACCGGATAAACGTGGTCATGAAAGGAAAATGGCACTGCTGTGTGCCCGGCTGCCCTTGTTCCTCAGGGTGGCTGCCCACCCTCAGTCCTGGAGGCTCCAATGGAGCCAGGAACAGGCACAGGACCGCAGCTGGGCACACAGCAGTGCCATTGATTAAGGGGCACTTAATCCCTGAGCCACCTCCCCAGCCCTTTTTAGATTTTATTTAGAGACAGGGTCTCGCTGAGTGGCTGAGGCTGGCCTCCAACTTTCGATCCTCCTGCCTCAGCCTCCCTAGCCGCTGGGATCACAATCGTGCAAGGACCGAACTTGAACTTGAACTTGAATGTTCAGATGAGCTGGCACTTTCTGTGGGACCCCCATGAGGAGACAGCCTGCTTGGGAAGGCAATGGATAAATGGAGAAGCCAGACTAAGAGGAAGAGAGAGATGGGTCTCTGTGTCATCAGCAGAGCCCCTGGAGCCAGCCATGCCTGAAGCCTACCAGTTTTATCAGCTGCTATTCCCGTTTCTCATTCAAGGCAGTTGGAAGTGGGTTTTCCATTAGCTACAGCCTAGAGCTCTAATACCTTCTCATGGTCATGAGAGAAGCTGTCCCCACTTATCCACGGGGCTATGGCCCAAGACTGCCAGTGGACACCTCCAACCAAGGGTAGGACTGAACCCTATGTCTAGGTCGGGGGTTGGGGCTCAGGGCTAGAGCGCATGCCTGGCCCGTGTGAGGCCCTGGGTTTGAGTCTCAGCACTGCCTATTAAATAAAATAAAGGTCCACCGACAACTAAACGCACATTTTTTAAAAAATAAAAAACTGAGCCAAAAACTGAGTAATGTGTCTTCCTAAACACGCATCCCTGTGATAAAATTTGATGTGTGAGTCAGGCACGGACACTAGCAGTAGCTAAAAGGAAAGTAGCGGACGCACAGCTGGGCGCAAGGAGAGGATTCCACTGTGCTCCTCGCAGGGCTCGATGTGGAAGGTGGACCTCGCTTCTAGAACTTTCCATCTGACAATTTTGGACCCCCGTGCCCGTGGGGGAGGGCATGCTGCAGATCCTCAGGGCCACCGTGGGAGGACAGTGACCGTGTGCGGCGTGCGGCTACTGGGGTCCAAGGCAGGAGGTCGGCTTCCCGGAGGTGTTGGCCCAGGCCAAGCGTCCAGGAGGGACGTGGCTGTCCCCAGCGCTCCTGTGTTCCCGTGGCATGTCCAGGGGTCCCTGCCCACGTCGGCCAGCGGGTGGATCCACTTGATGGACTCCCAGGCGGTGACTGAGGCAGATGGGGCGCGACCTGGGGGGACAGGCCTTGTCCCTGGCTCCTCCCGCGCGCTCCGTCTGTCCCTCCCTCCTTCCCGGTGCCTTGGGAGGCGCTGTCCTTCGCCAGGCCCTTCCGCTGGGATGCTCTGCCCCTCTGCAGGCCCACCAGGGCTGGACCTCGGCGGTCCTGAGCTCGGCCGGCCTCTTCCTCCTCCAGGTCGCTCTTGGCGGGCATCTCGGTCACGGTGACAGAAAGCTCACAGGGACAGGTGTGACTCACAGGTGGAATGGCACATGCGAGCCAAGGAGGTGGTGAGGCAATGGAGGGTCTGCCCAGGTCCAACCGGCCGGGGTGCGTGGGCCTCACTGAGGGCACTAGGGAGCCATGGCAGGTTTTCCGAGCAGAGGAGAGGACTGGCAGGTTTGTCATTACACAGATCCCTTCTGGGGGTGCCTGGAGGTGAGACGCAAGAAGCTAGGGGACCAGGGGACCCGGGGCGGTGGGGACCTTACCGGGGAGACAGGGGAAGCTCTGCCTGGGCATGGGGGTGGGGTGGGGTGGGAGAAGACGGGTTCTAGGGCCCCTCGTGGGGAGGTAGGAGGAAGGGCCGGTCGGGGACAAGGACACTGAAGGAGGAAGCAGAGGAGGAGCCACTGGAGAGCTGGCAGGAACCCCTGGGCACCCTGCCCCCCCATCAAGGCAACAGGTCACACACCCAGAGAGACTTCTGGAAACGCCAATGCCAAGACGCAGGAGTACTGGGGTTACTGATTGGCCTTATCCTCTCTTTCTTTATTTTTCAAGCTTTCTACGGCAGCCTGCTTCATATGCAAAAATATGTTCCTATGAAATTCCATCAGCCCGGATGGTGGCGCACACCTGTCATCCCAGAGGCTAGGGAGGCTGAGGTAGGAGGATCGAAAGTTGGAGGCCAGCCTCAGCCACTTAGCGAGGCCCTGAGCAACTCGTGCTCCGTGTCCCTCGGCTAGCACACAACTGCGCTGACGGCAGAGGTGACCCCAGCAGCAGCAGGGGGATGTCAAGGAGGGCATGACTTGGTCTCTGTGCCGACAAGAGCTGTCCGTCAGGGCTCCGGGTGAGTGAGCATCCTGTCGCCGGAAGTGCGTAAGCGGAGGGGCCACAGGGAGGGGGGACCAGGGATTGAACCTAGAGGAGCTTAACCCCTGAGCCACATCTCAGCCCTTTTTATATTTTATTCAGAGACAGGGTCTCGCTGAGTTGCTGAGGCTGGTCTCCAACTTTCCGTCCTCCTGCCTCAGCCTCCTGAACCACTTGGATGACAGGCGTGTGCCATTGCATCCGGTTCTCTTCAATGTTTTAATAACAGGTGTTATAATTTGGACAAGTGTCCCCCTAAGGTCATGTGCTAAAGGTTTGGTCACCAGTTTGTGCACTATCTAGAGGTGGTGGAACCTTCAGGAGGTGTGGCCTAGTGGGAGGAAGTTAGGTTGTTGGGTTTGCCCACAAAGGGGACTGTGGGACCTGGATCCTGTCCCTCTGCTTCCTAGCCTCCATGAAGTGAACAGGCCTCTTCTGCCATCACGGACAATGTCAGCACAGACCCAAAGGTAACAGGGTCAAGTGACCAAGGACTGAAACCTCTGAAACCATGAGTCAGAATGAACCTTTCCTTCTTATAAGGCGATTCACCTCAGTTAATTTGTCACAGTGACGAAAACTGACTAGCACAACAGGCATGTGTCCACTGAACATCAGCTCTGACTGCCTTGGTGTGGTAGCAAGGGACAACCGTTCCTGGTCCCGCTCCTCCACTGGGGTGGCCCAGCCTGGAGCCAGGCTACCAGGCCCTCTGCAGTCCTGAGGCACAAAGGGCAGGTCCCAGATCAGAAGGAAATCCAGGACAGCCTTCAAGGATCAAGTCATTCTGTGCCATCAGGGTCAGAACAGACTTCCTCCGAAGAGGAGGAAGAGCCCTGAGCCTCCGGCTAAGCAGCAAGCGAAGGTCTAGCAGGGGAAGGAAAAGATGATCTTGTGAGCCGGGCTCAGTGGCTCACGCCTCTAATCCCAGCTGCTCGGGAGGCTGAGGCAGGAGGATTGCAAGGTGGAGGCCAGCCTCAGCAACTTGGTGAGGCCCTAAGCAACTCAGTGAGACCCTGTCTCTAAATAAAATACAAAATAGGGCTGGGGAGGTGGCTTGGCGGTTGAGGGCCCCTGAGTTCAAGCCTCGCTACTAAAAGAAAAGAAAAATAAGAAAAAGACGGGTGAGCCTCTGAGGTCTGGGATCCGCCCACCCAGTTCTCAGGAAAGTTCTGGTTGGTACCGCGGGAGGGCGCGGGGTGCAACGCCCAGGGAGCCCAGCAGAGGGCAGCGTGGAGCCGCCGCCGTCTCGGAAGGTCCGGCCGCAGCAGCCCAAGTCCTGTGCCCGCGGAAGCCAAGCGCCCCTTCCCAGGCTGCCCCAGGCCGTCCCCGCTGCGCGCCGGGCCTTGTCCCCTCGGCCACGCCCTCCCGCCTCTAATAACCTCCATCGTTTCTCGTGCTCTCCGCGGTGCCCGCCACCAGCCCCGACCCCTGTGACCGCGGCCCTCTTGCTGAGGACATAAGCCACCAAGGGCCCCGGGCCTGCGCCCTGGCCCAGCCACGCTCCAGCGCTTGGTCCCTCTCTGCTCCAGGCCCCTGGGTCATCGTGGCTCCAGTGTCACTTCTCAGGGGGACCCTCTGACCCTCCGGGTCCCCGACGCCCTGTCCCCAGGTGGCACTCCCTGGTGGCACTTGAGGAGCTCGGGTTACTTGAGCAAAGCCCAGACAGTAGGTGTGCCCAGGCGGCCGCTGGGCGACACCCGGCGGTCACCAATGACTGTCCCGCGCCCGAGCCTTTGGAGACTAGCCAGGCTGGGGAGGCAGGGGACCTGAGCTGCCCGCCGAGCCGGGCACGTGGCCCCTCCAGCGTGCGGGGGCTCCCAGGTGTGCAGCCAGTGCCCTCCCGCGGCACCACTGAGGGGCTCCATCCGGGTACCAGGCTCCCGCGCTCCGAGGGTGCCACGGACAGGAGGTCATTTTGTGTCACTGCCACACTTCTTGCCCTCACCCAGCACCGGTGTGGCCCTGGACCAGGGTGCACAGGGGCGCAGAGCCAGCCTGGAGGTCGGCCCAGGACGGGGACCTGAAGCAGGCACAGTGGCATCTGCTGCCCTGCATCCCGGCCTGGGTGTCTTAGGTCCTGGGACTCCGCTGGGTCTCCGCTCTGCTTCCCGTCACCCTCTAGGTCCAGGGCTGCGCAAGTGACCCAGCCTGGCCAAGGGCAGCGTCAGATCCCTCCATGCACAGTGATTGGCCCAGGGATGGGCATGTGACCTGAGTCAGGCCAATGAGAGTCAGCCCTGGGACTTATTTTTTGGTACCTGGGTGGAACCCAGGGGTGCTTCACCCCTGAGCCACCTCCCCAACCCTTTTTCTATTTTATTTAGAGACAGGGTCTCGCTGAGTTGCTCAGGGCCTCACTGTTGCAGAGGCTGGCCTCCAACTTTCGATCCTCCTGCCTCAGCCTCCCAAGCTGCTGGGATGACAGACATGTGCCACCATGCCTGGCTACTTTGTTTTATTTCACTTTACATAATATTCTTGAATCCCATCCATTTTTCTGCAAATGACATCATTCCATATTTTAAGAAATTTTCTGTTTTCATTTCTTTTTTTTGGAGGGGCGTTACTGGGGATTGAACTTAGGAATGCTCAACCACTGAGTCACATCCCCAGCCCTTTTTCTATTTTATTTAGAGACAGGGTCTCACTGAGTTGCTTAGGGCCTTGCTAAGTGGCTGAGGCTGGCCTCCACCTTGCAATCCTCCTGCCTCAGCCTCCCGAGCCGCTGGGATGACAGGCATGGGCTACTGTGCAGGGCTAGCCCTGGGACCTTTGCAGAAGAGGCGGCCGGAGAATTTTTTCCTACATGTAGGGCCATCGAATCCAACGATGGTGAGCCTGGAGTCCTGCTGCTTCCTTATGCCCGGCCCTGCGCCTGGCACCTCCCCTGGGTGAATGTGTGAGGCACCCTTAATTACCCACCCCCCAGAACAGATATGGAAACCGAGGACAGAGTGCTTGGGGGGCCCGTCCGTGGGCGCACTGCCGGCAGAGGGGTGCAGGGATCAAATTCAGCCTGTGGCTCCAGAAACCAAACCTTCTGGGGTCTTCGAGCATGGATCCCTGCTGCCTGCTGGGCTGTGTGACCTTCAGAGAGCAACCACCCTCTCTGAGCCTGCGCTGGGAACTCAGAAGCGCGGGGAGAACAGATTGCAATCTACTTCCCAGTTGGGGGATGCGTTTAGATGGTTCTGGAACGCGGGCTAAATGACATCCAGTTGCGGTTAAGGGCCCTTCCTGAGCGCCTGCGGGAGGGCTCGGCTGTAGTTTCTTACCTGGTTTTGATGGCGATCCCTTAGTTTAAGCCCCTGGGCTGGGAACAGGGACAAGCCCTCTCTCCAAGTCCCCTCCCTTCTCCCCACTTGGTCCTTCAATAAAGATCTCAGGTCAGCGGGCCGGGAGCTGCCGCCACCCCTGCCCTGGGATGGCCCTGGGCTGGGCCGAGCCGGCGAGGTCACTCCCAGCTCCCGGGAGGTGCGCAGCAAGGAGCGCGTTCAATGCTCAGGTCCACTCGGACCTCCAGCATCAGAAGCCCTGGGGTTGGGTGCAGCTGCCCGGGTTCCAACCGACCCTCGGGGGGCGCTGCCGCCCACTAGATCCGGGAAGTGCCGGCTTGGGGGCCACCGCAGCACGGGGGACAGATGGACGGGGCAGGGGACATTTGAGAAGCGTCCCTACCTCATGCATATCCAATGCCTCCCGCTTCCTGCTCAGGGATAATCGCTGCAGCCCCTCCCCCCCTCAGCCATCTGGGGCTCTTTCTGCCACCACTTCAGGCTCTGGGTAGACCCGGTGGGGACACTGAGGACGCAATCACCAGCCTTTTAGGAACAGGCGCTGGTGAAAGGCGCTGGGACGTCCTCCCGCGGAGGATGCTGAGCTCGCCTGTCGGGCCGGCAATTTTCAGTGCCTGCAGATGTCGCAGGACAATGGGGGTCTGATTGGCAGGGGAGCGGGAGGGGCCGGCAGCTGCGGCTGCTGAGCCGGGAAGGGAGGGGGCGGGGCCCGCGGGACAATGGGGGCCGTTGGCAGAAGAATGGGGGCGGGGCGGGCTTCATCCCAGAGCCCCGCGGAGGAGCGCAGGGCCCGCTGATGGGCGCGCCATTGCCAGGGACGCGGGTCCCTTCGCTAGGCTGCATCCACTCATCGGAAGCTCCCGGGAGGCAAAATGAGCCCCGTGGTCAAGCTGGCCCTTCCATATCCCGGGGTCCCACTGCCTGGGCAGCCAATCTGTGATCTGGGCTGGGATGGCGCAAAGAACCGAGCCCGTGCTGCACGCCTGTAAGCCCAGCGGCTGGGGAGGCTGAGGCAGGAGGATCACAAGCTGGAGGCCAGCCTCGGCAACTCAGCGAGATCCTGTCTCCAAATACAAAATAAAAAGGGCTGGGGATGCAGCTCAGCCGTTAAGCGCCCCTGGGGTCCATCCCTGGCACCAAAAAACAAACTAAAAAACCGAAGCTGAGTTAGCATCAGAAGGTAGCACAAAGGAGGGGCTCTGTGAGGTGGGTTTTGATGGACGCATAGGAGTTTGCCAGGGGGCGGCGGCACGTGAAGAAAGCACAGTCTCAGAGGCAATGACACAGCAAAGGCAGAGCAGCCTCCTGGGGCTTTCAGAGAGTGTCCTGGCAAAGGGCAGCGAACTGGACGCAAGCCTGGCTGCCCTCGGGGACTAGCCCAGGGCCTTCGGATGACAGGCAGAGAGTCAGCGTTTATTGAGCACGTACTGTGCCCTCTGGTACAATCCTAGGTCGCTCCAAGGAGGAAAGCCAAGGTCAGAGGGAAGTGACTGGCTCCTCCCACAGCCTGAAGCCCAGTTCTGCTCCCCCAACTGCATCCAGGGGGGCCCTCCCTGTCCTGTCCTCGTCCCTGCTGGTGTCCCGGCTCCAGCCGGGCCTTGTGCTGTGGACCGGTCCCGCACAGCTCTGCCCGCCGCACCCTCCTCCGGCTGCGTCTCCCCCTGCGAAGCCCGTGAGCCGGGGCCTTTTATTTCTCTACATTTTAATGAGCCGGGAGGCTGGTGGCGGCTGAGGAAGGAGCGGTGGCGGCTGAGGAAGGAGCGGCCGCGGGCTGAGCGGGTTTTTCCTGGCATCGCTTCTGGCTGCGCACTCGGCTTTACATTGATGAACGACGTGCAGACCCAACATTAATCACCCGCCAGTCGTCACTGGGGAAGGCTGGCGTCTGCTCTGCGCTTAGTGACCAAGCGGTGGTGTCGTGGGACCTGTCCATCTGCCTCTGGATGTCCCCAACCTGCCGTGCCCCAGGCATGCTGGGGGCTTCTGGAGGCCACAGCCAACCCCAGATGGGACCCTAAGGTGGCTCATGGCCTCTTGTGACCCTCAACTCGGGCATGGTACCGGGTCCCAGAAGACCCTAGCTCGGCTTTAGTTATTCAACATGCATTTACTGAGCAACTACTACGTGCGGCCATGCTTTGGGGTGCAGAGAACAAAACTAGGTCCCCGACTCTTTGCAGGGAGGTCACCAAGCCCCGGACCAACAAAGTGCACCGACTGGGTCAAGCAAGATCTAGGCAGAACTGAGCATTTGGGGCCGGGGCTGGGGCTCAGGGGTGCAGCACTGGCCTAGCAGCTGTGAGGCACTGGGTTCGAGTCTCTGCACCACAGAGCAATGAATCAATAAATAAATTAAATAAAGGTCCGTCAACAACTAAAAAAATTTTTTTTAAAAAAGAATCGGATATTTCTTGGCACCTAGAAGACAAGAAGCTGACCTGGTATTGGGAAAGCACTAAAGAGGAGAGCCGTGCAAAGTGGGTTTTGAGGGATGAATAGGAGTTCGTTGGCAGGTTAGACAATAAGTAAAAAAATACACCCTAGACAGGGAGCAGTCTAGCCACACACGCACACGTGGGCCAGTAAGAATCTGCAAGGCCAGGAGCGGGGTGAGGGTTTCCTGCGGAGGTAGGGAGGTGGGGGAGGCCTTGCTGAGGGTGGGTCAGAGTAGGAGCCATGACAATATCCGGGGCAGAGTGTCAGAGGGGAGGGCAACAGCAGGACAAAGGCCCGGAGCTGGAGGGAAATGGAGAGTTAGAAAATACCACTGTGAGCTGGGTGCACGGGCACCTGCTGTCAATCCAGCGACTCAGGAGGCTGAGGCAGGAGGATCGCAAGTTGGAGGCCAGCCTCAACCACTTAGCAAGGCCCTGAGCACCTTAGGAAGAACCTATCACAAATTTTTTTAAAATTCACAAAAAGGGCGGGGGACGGGCTCCGTGGTGGAGAGCTCCTGAGTTCAGTTTGTAGTAGGAGAAATAGAGGGGGAGAGAGACAGACAGACAGACAGACAGAGGAATCAGCCAAGCTCCCTGTGGTGGAGGGACCACCAGGCCCTCGCCTGCCTCATTCGATCCCTGCCCCCATGACTGAGGGGTGGAGAAAGGGGGAAATCTTGGCCGTATCTCATTCCACCTCCCTGTCCCCCACTCCTGTCCTTGCCCCCGGAGGCTCCCCACTCAGAGCAAGGCCCAGTCCTCCTGGGGCTGCACCCCTGAACCCGTTACCCCTCCTGTCCTTCCCTCCAGCCCTCCCCTCACCCCTTCTGCCCTGGGACCTGGCAGGTACACTGTACCTCAGGGCCTTTGCACATGCTGGGCCCGGGGATCCGCTGTCTCCTCCATCCATGGGTTCGCTTTGCTGGGAATGGGAGGGGAACGGGCGGCGAGCAGGGAAGGCTTTGGGGTAGAGAGGACCTTGGGGCGAGGTTGGTGGCTGCCTTCCTAAAGCTCAGGCCCAAGGAGGCCTCCCAGAGATGGAGCCCCAGGGCCATCTGGTCCTGGGTCTCAATGAGTTGCTGAGGCTGGCCTCCAACTTGCGATCCTCCTGCCTCAGCCTCCTGAGCTGCTGGGATGACAGGCGTGGGCCAACGTTCTCACCTATACTTATCTTAAAATGTCAATTTCTCATCAAATCCAGACTCCATCTCAGAGTCAGTTTGTTTTTTTTTTAAATATTGGGGTACTGGAGGTTGAACCCACCAAGTCACACCCCAAGCCCCTTTTATTTTTCATTTTGAGACAGAACCTCGCTAAGTTGCTTAGGGCCTTGCTAAGTTGCTGAGGCTGGCCTCCAACTTGCGATCCTCCTGCCTCAGCCTCCTGAACCACTGGGAGCAGAACCAGACCCCGCTACGTCTCCTTTTTCTGTGGCACGTTCTTCCTGTCCCTCTGCCTCCCCACACTGTCCCCTCGTCATCTGCCTGGTGAACATTCACCCTCGAGTGTCCTGGGATGAAGGGCTCACTACCCGGGGGTGCCTCACACACAGGCCAGCCTCCAAGGTGTCTCTTGGCTCAGAGCTGGAGGCAGGGACAGAGCCAGGGGCCAAGACCACAGGGCCACTGATCCTCAGGCCAGTGGTCAGGGGACACACACCCTGGTAACTCCTGAAAAAGCCAGGCCTCCAGGCTCCTGGCTGATCTCTCGCGGGTGCCCACGCTCCGTCCAGGGGTTAGTTCTACAGGTGATTCCTGAAGCCTGCTTTAGGAGGACCCAGCAGTAAGCGGACCAACAGTTCCCGCTTGGAGTCCGAGTTGGGGACAGAGCAACCCCATCAACAGCTGCACAGCAGGACCCCTGGAGAGGGTGCCAAGGCTACAAAGAGGGGAGAGGGGTGGTCAGACACCGCAGCAAGGCAGGTCAGGGGAGGCCGGGGGCGAGGATGGGCCAGACTTGGGGAACGGCAAGTGCAAAGGTCCTGGGGCCAGAGCACTGTGCTGAAAGATCTGCAGGGACAGCGGAGGGGCTGGGGGGTGGAATGGAGTGAGAGGAGGCTGAGTGGGGAGGCCGGGAAGGCTGCTGGAGGAGTCTGGATTTTACACCGTGATCCATGCGTTTCAAGTGCCCTGTGCTGCGAAGAGGGCGGAAAGACGCAGGGCAGCCGGGGAGGGTGCTGGCGGGCCAGCGATGGGGGAGCCAGCAGCCCAGGGGGAGGCGGGCAGCTGGGGTCTGTGCGGGGCACTCCAGCCTCCATGAGGGATGGAGGTTGGGGACAGAGAGAGGACAGGCTGCAGGAGAGCGGGGCGGGAGCAGAACCGGACCCCGCAGATGCCTGCAGGGCCCAGGCAGGGGCACCAGGGGCCGCTGCTGTCCAAGCCCCGCAGTTCCTGGGGCCGCAGGCCGGGGGACACATGGGGCCCCCTTCACTTCTGCTAAACCCTCACGAAGCCCAGGAACCACTCCGCAGGGCCCAGGGCCTCCTTCCGCGTGGGGAGCCCCAGGGACGCGTCAGGAGCCAGCGGCCAGGAGGGGGAGGGGCGGGGCTCATCCGCTCGCCCTTCGGGAACAGAGGGACCTTGACACTGGGGGAGGCTGGCGCTGGGACACGCCGCCCCGCTCTCCCTGGGGAGTACGTGAGGACAGGCACAGGGGCGGGGAGGCAGCCCGTGGCTATTTTTCTGGGGCCTCAGTCTGTTTGGCTGAGAAATGGGCATGAAGAGGTGGGTCTCCCAAGGCTCTGCAGGGTGGAGGGGGCAGAGTCGCAGAAGTGCAGGCTGGGCACCCGGGAGGGGCCGTCTGCTGCCCCCCAGGGTCCCCACACAGCGCAGGCTGCACACTGCACGCCAGGCCGCAGAGTCTGCTCCTTCCAGGCACGTGCCCTGCTTGGACCCTCTGTGACAATAAGAGTAGCCTCTTCTCCTTTCTTTCCTTTTTTTTTTTTTTTTTTTGGTACCAGGGACGGACCCCAGGGGCGCTTGTCCACTGAGCCACCTCCCCAGCCCTTTAGAGACAGGGCCTCGCTGAGTTGCTGAGGCTGGCGATCCTCCTGCCTCAGCCTCCAAGCTGCTGGGATGACAGGCGTGGCCATGCGCCCGGCCCTGTTAGGACTGATTTCTCACAACACCCGCTTACATGAGGGTGCAGCCGGGGGTATCCTGGTCGCTCCCATGTGTGTCCCCAGGCCTGAGCATGGCGGCCGCCGCTGCCCACCGATCCCGGCATTTAGTTCTTAGGACCACCTGGGAGGTCAGGAGCCTCCAGAGGAGGGGCCGAGGCGTGACCGGTGCTGAGCTAGCCCTGCAGGCAGCTGGGGTCTGGCTCGGGGGTCCACTCCCCGGCCCCCAGGGTGGGACGTCAGGGGCTCTACTCTGATGCCTGCCAGATGCTCAGGCCCCGCCCCAGCCCCTCCTGGTCGTGTCCCTGGCTGCCCCTCACGCAGACCAGTGGCTTCCACTGGTTTCCAACCTGTGTTTCCAGAAATCCACCTCCCGGCACCGTGTTAGTGAACCCCCTCCGACGCTCCCGGGGCGCCTCTACCTCACCTCTGCCTGCAGCTCTGCAGACCAGGGGCAGCGGCTGGGGGCTGGGGGGCCGGGCCAGCGGGGAGGGGGAGGGGCGGGGCGGGGCCTGCCGCGCAGGAGGGTGCCTCCCACACCTGGGGCTGCCCGGTTTCCCAGGGGCTGTGTCCCTGTCCATCACTGCTCCCTCCCCAGCGTGCCGCAAAATGTAGGTGCTCAATAAACCCTTGCTGATGAGCCGCGGTCCTTGCCGGAACTTGAGACCCGCCCTGGGTGTGAGACACTGTTCTAAGGACTTCACTGCATTATCTCATTTAACCCTCACAATCCCCAAGGCGGGTGCTTGAGGTTCCTCCAGTGGATAGATGGGAAAACCCAAGCACAGAGAGGTGAAGCGACTTGCCCCAGGTCACACAGCTTGAGTCACGGGGCTGAGATTGGAACCCGGGCTGTCTGGCTCTGCAGCTCTGCTTATGCGTCACCCCAGTCTTCCCTCCCTGTGTCCCCAGCCTGTGGGCTCCGCCAGGCCAGGACTGGGTGCTTGGCCCTCGTCACTGCCATCACCCACACAGTCAGCCTGTCCGCGGAGTGAGTAGGTGAGCGAGTCCTCACTTCCTGAAACTGTGCAGATGAGGAAATCGCAGTGGGGAACCTGCCAGGAGGCGAGCAGGCTGCCCCCGGTAACCATGGGGCAGCGGGACCTCTCCCCACGAGGCTGTCCCGAAACCAGAGGCCTCCGGGAAGGACCAGGCGGAGTCCAACGAAATCCAAGCCACGCCCCCATGTCGCCACGCCCCCGTGTCGCCACGCCCCCCACGTCGATGGTGGTGGACCCCTGGAGCCGCCCTGGGAGCTGACGCACGAAGTCTGATCCAGGGCCAAAGCACAGGAGGATGCTTGGCGCGGGGACACCTGCCCCGGAAGGAGGCCACGCTCTCCCCGCCGCGTCCCTTCCCGTGCACGATGCTGGCCGTTGCCACATTTCCCCCGTGAAGGCCAGGTCTGCGGCCACCCACTCCAGCCCGCAAGGTTCCTGGAACGCGCCTGGCCTCAGAGGGTGCTCTGGTGACAGAGCACGCCCGCAGGCCTCCGAGCAACACCACACGTGGGTGAACTTAGTGAACCATTGCTGCTTTTCTCTTAGGTGTGAACCCCTGGGAAAGCAGGCGACGACGGGTGTGCACTCAAGGGTCTTAGGGTGCAGTGTCTCAGTATCTGCACCCCATACGTTGGCAAAGGGTTCCCAGGGTTCCCCTGAGGCAGGCTCACTGGAGAGAGGTGCACGTGCCAACCTGAGGTGGCTGGGACATCCTGGGCCCCTGTCGAAGCTGCATCCCTGGCCAGGGTCCAGGGTGGGGCTCACCAAGGGGGCGCGTGCCCCAGACTAGGACCGCTGCAGGTGCCGCGTGGCCCTGAGCCCAGGCCACCAGATGAGGCGGTGCTGTGACCCAGGGCTGGTGTCCACCCTGCATCCGCTGCTCGCCAGCCACTCTGCCCCACTGCGGCTTCCCCGCAAGAGGGAAAGGGTCCGGGTGGGGTGCAGGAGGGGTCTGAGGTGCTCACCCCGCTCCGCCAGAGCGCGCTCAACGGCCTCGGGCAGGGCGCAAGCACATGGCCCCGCGGGCTGCAAGGCGACTTGGCTCAGAGACGCAGGGCCTGCGGGGGCCTTGGAGGCAGGGAAGGGCAGCCTCCAGCAGGTGGCGCTGTGGAGACGGCTCACCGCCTGGGAAAGGCTGAGGCCGAGCCCTACCTCACACCCCAAGCAGAGGTGACTTCAAAGTGGCGCAGCAACCCCAGGGCGAGAGGACGGGTGATGTAACTCAGAGGAGGAGACGCGGGAAAGTCTTCAGGGCGCGGACTTGGGCGCTGACTTCTTGGATATGACACCAAACGCTCCGTCACTGAGGGAGAAAATGGGCTATATAAACACTTTAAAGTGTGTGCGCTCTGAAGGCACAGGGACCGGCAAGGATGTGGGGAAGCACACTCGCAGGTCGCTGGCGGGACTACAGACTGGGGCAGCCTCTCTGGAAAGCAGAGTGGAGAAGCCTCAGAAAACTAGGAATGGAGTCACCATTTGACCAGCTAGCCCTCTCCTCGGTTTATCCCCAAAGGACTTAAAATCAGCACACAACAGTGACACAGTCACATCCATGTTTATAACAGTTCAATTCACAACAGCTAAGCTATGGAACCAACCCGGCTGCCCTTCAATAGATGAATGGATAAAGAAACTGTGGTACATATACCGAATGGAATATTACTTGGCCATAAAGAAGAATGAAATCATGGCCAGTAAATGGATAGAAATGGAGACTATCATGCTAAGTGAAATAAGGCAATCCCCCAAATCCAAAGGTCAAATGTTCTCTCTGATAGCGACAGTAAGGGTGGGGAAGGAAAGAACAGAAGTACTATTGATTAGACAAAGGGGAAGGAAGGGAGGGGGATGGGAATAGGCAAGACAGTAGAATGAATGGGACAGAACTTTCCTATATTTTCATATGAATATATGGACACACCACCAGGGAAACTCCACATCATGTCCCAACACAAGAATGTGGAGTGATACTCCGTGTGTGTGACAGGTCAGAATGCACTCTGCTGTCACGGATGACTGAAAAGAACAAATGAAAAAAATTTAAAAATGAAAAAAGAAAACACATGGATTTTTCTCTCTCACGAAAGCTCAGTTATATAAAGAAATCTTAAAACTGGCAACAAAAGACGACTCGAATAAAAAGCAAAGTCCTTGAACAGACACTGCTACGAAGATGACACAAGAGTGACCCATGAGTATAGGACAGAGGCCCAACAGCACTAATATCAGAGAAACCACCTCACAAGTCACGATTCAAAAAACCAAAGGAGTGAGTGTTGACGAGGATGTAGAAGCTGGGAGCCCTTCCTGTGTTCACAAAGAGAGGAAATGGGGCGGCCATTATGGAATCCAATATGGCAGAGCCTCGAACAAGTCAAACTAGAATGATCACAGGATCCAAGAGTCCCACCTCTAAGTAGAACCCTAAAAGAATCAAAAGCAGGAACCCAGACATGTTCATGGCAGCAAGAGTCACAATAGCCCAAAAGCAGAAGCCACCCAAGTGTTCGTCAATGAACCAATGGATAAACAAATGTGATCTCTTCCTACAGTGGAATATTATTCAGCCTTGAAAAAGGAAGAACATTCGGACACCTTGAGGACATTAAGTGAAATAAGCCCATCACAGAAAGGTGAATGCTGTGTGACGACTTGGAACAGTCTAGTTCACAGAGACAGAAAGTAGAATGGCAGGTGTCGGGGGCTGGGGCAGGAGAAATTGCTGTCTGCTAGGGACAGAGTTTCCGTTTGGGAAGGTGAAGCCGTTCTGCTGGTGGGGGGGGCAGTGCTGGTTGTACAAGAACGTGAACAGATTTGAGGACAGAGTCGTTCCATTGAAATTTTAAAGAGAAAAGGAGAAAATAGAAAAGGCTTTGCCCGTGTGGATCCCCTGTTGCAAATTGTCTCCTCACTTCTCTCCTTAAAACGGCCCCGAGGAAGGAGGAGTCCAAGCTAGAGCTTCTTTAGTGATAAATCTGCTTCTGCCGATGTCGCTTTAAAAAAATTTTTTTAAACGTTTTAAAGAAAGTCTGAGGCTGATGGACTGAGGAAGGGCGGGAGGTCGCAGGCCCGGGTGTCGGGTGGCCCTGGCCTAAGGTGACTCCCCAGACCCTCGCTGCGCCTAGTGGTTTCACAGAGCCACTTCCAGGAGGGTTGTCCCTCCGTGGCTCGTGGCGGGAAGCGTGGTCCTCGCTGTGGCCGGGCTGAGGGGGTGGCGGCTTTCAAGCGGTGGAGCCCGTAGCAGGGAACTGGGTCACGGGGGCTCCGCCCTCGCAAACTGGCCTGCGCCCTCCCTGGACTGGATCCGCTCTCCCGAGAGCTGGGGTTCAAAAGCAAGGCCGCCCCAGGCCTCGGCCCCTTCTGCGTGTGGCTGGTTCGCTCTCGGCTTCTCTGCCCTATTGTGACTTGGCCAGGGAGCCCCCGGAAGCGAGCTGACCCCCTGCCGTGTAGACATTCCAGCCCCCAGAATCATGAGCCCAGTAAACCTCTTTCCTTGACAAGTTACCAGCCTCGGGCGTTTTATCATAGCAACGAAAAACTGACCAAGACAGAGTTTAAGACAGTCCAGAGCAGCTCCGCTCTCCCGTGACCACTGGTGCCAAAACCTGTCACACGGCAGGTGACAGAAGCAGGCCACAGGCCAGGAGTGTGGCTGCCGGACTCCTGGCAGAGTGGGGGACAGTCTGGCTCCAGGCGGGAGCAGACGAGGGGCAACCACCCGTCATGATCAAAGGTGATGGAGGGGAGGACGGGACCCGGATGAGACGTGGACCTGTCACCTGGCGGGGGCTCCGCTTTCCACAGAGCAGAGCGCCATTTCCGCAGTCCCTCTGCGAGCACGGAAGGCCATCCGCACGCCACCTGACAAGGCTCAGAGCCACCGCTTCAGCTCCCTGTGGCTCTGCCTGGGCCCTGGCCAATGTCCGGCTGGGGTCGGGGAGAGGAAGGGACCCCAGGGACGCTCTGCTCGCCCGGCAGGGCTGTGGCATGGTCCTTGGAAGGCATTCCCAGCTCCCCAAGGGACAGGACAAAGACTCTCAGTCCCTCGTCCCTCCCGACCCTCCCTGGATCCTTAGAACTCCCTTATACATGGCGCCTGTCACTACACCAAGCTGGCGGGTGAGGAAGCTGAGGCTTGGCGGGGGAGGGGCACACTCAGCCCAGGCCTCCCCGTTCCCACAATCTGAGGCTCTCGTCCTCCTCTTTTCTCCAGGGAAGCTAAGACGTGGGACGGAAGAGGGCCGGGGATGGAAGGGAAGTCCCATTCGGCTCTTCTGCCTATAAAGCTGTGTGTTCTTGGGCCGGCAAGTGACCTCTCTGGGCTCAGCACACGCCTCCCTGAGGCTTGCGCAAGACACTTGATTAATCTTAACTCTTCCTTTCTCTTCCCTGAGGAGGAGCGACTCACAGTCTACCGGGAGGCGCCGACACTTAATTAGGAAAACGTACCAGGCAATCTGAAACCGGGTTGAGCAGAGCAATGAATAGAGTAATCCCCGGGCAGCCCGGGAGGCAGCGGGTGGGGGAGGCCGGCCGCAGAGGGGCCTCTCCTCGGCACAGCAGGGGGCCAGGTTGCATGGTTCTTGCTGGTACCCGGCGACCCCCAGAATCATGGTTTCTGCAGATGACAGCAAGATGGCAGGCCCGGTCATGCACGCCTGTGATCCCTGCCACGCAGGAGGCCGAGGCAGGAGGACTGCAAGTTGGAGGCCAGCCTCAGCAAGTTAGAGAGACCATCTCACAGTGGAATGTTTAAAAGGGCTGGGATGCAGCTCAGTGGGCGAGCACTTGCCTGGAGACATGAGGCCCTGAGTTCATCTGCAGACACACGCACGCACACGCATGCACGCACGCACACACACACGCACACACACACGCACACACGCACACACGCACGCACACACACGCACACACGCACGCACACGCATGCACGCACACACGCACGCGCACACCAGGATGCCAAGGGGCAGGGGACAGACAGGGCAAAATTGCTTTTGCTGGGCTTCCTGCCATGACTCAGTTGCAAGTCAAGTCCTGGTTTTCTTTTCTCAGAGAAATTAGCCTATTGGATTAGTGGTTAAATACGGACCTAGGGAGCCCCGAATAGATTGGATGGGGTTTGAACGTATGTTAGCAGAAGCTGGTTACTTTAAACCCTACCTCCTTGTGGAGAAAACAAAACGCTTAACTTCCTGCCTGCTAGCTCCCCGTTCCCTGTAACCTTGGACCATGAGTTAGTTTGTTCCTTCCTTCCTTCCTTTTCTCTCTATTTTGGCTCCAGGGACTGACCCCAGGGGCTCTTAACCCCTGAGCCACCTCCCCAGCCCTTTTTATATTTTATTTAGAGACAGGATCTCACTGAGTTGCTTAGGGCCTCACTAAGTTGCTGAGGCTGGCCTCCACCTTGAGATCCTCCTGCCTCAGCCTCCCCACCCGCTGAGATATGAACTTCTTATAGCTTGACGTCCCAGAGGAAGATATCATCATCATCATCACCATCATAGAGAGCAGCTGCCCCTTACTCGTCACCTGTCCCACACATTCCATTTAAACCGCAGCCCTTGGGCGCATCCAGCCACCCCTGCTTTTGAGAAGTGAAGTTCAGTGGGAACGCAGCCAGCCTCGCTCATTTAGGAACCGCGGAGGGCTGAGTCATTCCCAGAGCTGAACGACAGACACCATATGGTCCCTGAAGCCTGAGATACAGACTGTGAGGTCCTCTGCAGAAAACACGTGTCGCTGCCCACCCTTGGGGCTACCTGGAGGGACCCGTGTTATTTTCCTCATTTCGCAGGAGAGGCATCGGAGGCCAGAGGAGGTGAGGCTGGCCTCCTTAGGGTGAGGCTGGGCACAGATGCAACTGTACACGTGACCCTGAGCTCAGCACGGCTCTGAGCCCACGGGAACCTCCAGGGGAGAAGGGGCTAGTGGTCTTGGGGTGGCCCAGCACAGGCGTGCGCCCGGAAACCGATGTGTTCCGAGATGCACCTGCCCAGGCTTCGGGGCTGCTGAAGGTCAGACGCTCACTGTCTCAGGAAGACAATGGACTTGGGGCCTGTGTGCGGGCAGTGCTGACTCTGGTGGGCAGAGAAGCAGAGACTGGGCCTCGTTAGCGCCAGGTCTGCAGAAGGAAGTGCCTCTCAAGGCCACCCCGGCGGGACCCCCTCCAGGCCGGGGCAGTGAGCCGGCCCGCGGACCCCGGCTCCGAACACCAGGGGACAGACCAGGGCTGCCTCCAGATCAGGATGCGCGCGCTGAGGGACAGAACTGCCCGCCAGGCTCCGGGGAAGACGGGAAGCAGACGGTCACTTCCATCCGCATTAAAGCCACGTCTCCAAGGCGGAGCAGGGAGCAGCCAGGGCAGATGACCCAGCTCCAGTGCCCGTGCCACAGAAGCCCAGGGAAGGCCTCGGGAGGTGAGCACCTTCCTGCCAGGGCTGCAGGAGGCGAGGGAGCCCAAGGATGTCGGGGGGAAGCAGAGGAACGGGTCAGGGCAGATGGCTGGGGTCGCGGGTTTCACCATCCTGGGCTCCAAATGAGGGAGCCGCGTGCTAAGCACAGGAGGGGCATCAACCGACAGGTTTTATCAGGATCTTTCTAGCTCTTCAATGGAGCCTGTGGAAATGAAGGAGTTCATCCATGCGCAAATGTATGAAAACCAACCAACAGCTGGATGCAGGGGCACACGCCTGTCATCCCAGCAGCTTGGGAGGCTGAGGCAGGAGGATCGAAAGTGGGAGGCCAGCCTCAGCAACTTAGCGAGACCCTAAGCAACTCAGGGGGACCCTGTCTCTAAATAAAATATAAAAAGGGCTGGGGATGTGACTCAGGGGTTAAGCAACCCTGGGGTCAATCACTGGCACCAAAAATAAAAAAATAAAAATAAAAAGATTCTTTTGCAACCTATTTTTATTTAGGCCTGTATCTGCTGAGGAAGCTGATCTTAAGGAAGATCCAACCCGTGTCTGCTATGTTGCTAGATACTTCTTTGGTCTTATTTACCTGAATCTTACAATACCTGTGGGGATGGTTAACATCATTCTTGGTATTTTATTGCAGTAGAAACTGAGCCTCCAAAAGCCACACAGGAATCAGCAGCAGAATCAGGACTTGAGCTCAAATCTCTTTGCTTTAAAATTACCATTCTTGGCTGGGCACGGTGGCTCACATCTGTCATCCCAGTGGCTTGGGAGGCTGAGGCAGGAGGATCAAAAGTTGGAGGCCAGCCTCAGCAATTTAGCAAGGTCCTCAGCAACTCAGTGAGACCCTGTCTCTAAATAAAACAGAAAAAGGGCTGGGGATGTGTCTCCGTGGTTAAGCACCCCTGGGTTCAATCCCTGGTGCACCCATCCACACACACAAAAAAAGAGAAAATGAATGAACAGACAGAGCAAGAGAGGGTGACGGTTACGAGAGCATGAGGTCCTCACCCAGGGGACACACTGAGGGCCTCCTGGTGGTGCGTCCTGTGGATGCTTTCTCAATGCCCACCGAGCTAACGCCAGAGCTGGCTCAGGTCCCCTAAGGGGGCATATCCCAGCAGGTCCCTGTTATTGGCATCACTTCACTGCCAGCGACTCCGAAGCTCAGAGTGACCTTGCCAAGGTCACACGGGTCACCACTGGGTATGCAGGATTCGCACGTCTTCCAGATCTCCCGAGGGCACACGGCTTCTGGCTTCCCGAGTGCGGGCGCGGCCTGCCCACGCCTCCGGTACTCGGAGCTGCTCCCAACTCCCTCCGCTGAGGGAGGAATCTTGGACCAGCTCCGGGGACTCCGGTCGGTGACCCCAGGTCACCCCAGAAGTGTGGTCATGCACGCTCCCCTCGCGAGGCGTGCTGCGAGCCCTCGGGTCTCAGGGCCGGTGCTGGAACTTACTGTTCTCTGTTTGAATAAGGACCATTCAAAGCCCTGAGAATTAACTTCCCCTAGGAAGACGACTGCATGTCGAGTCATACGCACCCCGAGCGTTGCCGGGTTCCTTTTGGACACTCAGCTCAACGAGGAAGGCCTTGGAAGGTCACCACCAGGCAGCAACGAAGACAGGCGTCCACTGGGGGGAGGGAGGGCACTCTTTCCTGAGATTTGTGGGTGGCTGGGATTTATCAGGAACCTGCACACAGCGTTTGCAGGAAAGCCGGGCCCCTCGCTTTTCTAATAAGAGGACATTAACAGCATCGCCAGAGGCCACAGCTGCAGGGACCACACTAGGGCCATGGCCAGCCCCACCAGGGGAGGCTGGTTGGCTGACTGGCATCAGGGGCCACCGTACAACTGAGAGGGCTCCCTCTGGAAGCGCCTCCCTTGGGCTCCAAGTCCAAATGTGGTCACACGCCTTCTGACATTTTGGAATATGTGGCTTATGTGGCCACCAGAAATGACTGGTGGCACCCAGTCAGTACATCCAGGTTGTCCCCTCGGCCTTTCCCAGAGGCAAGGCCAGGTAAGAGAGGTCTTCTCTGCAGATCCCCAAGTTTATGGCCCCCTGTGGAAATGGAGGCCCGAAGAGGTGAAGCTTGGAGGTCACACTGCAGGCGGGAAGCAAGGACTCAAACTGGGTCCCTGCCATCCCTGTGGCCTCCACCCACAGGGGACTCACAGGATTTAGCGTATATAGATCAAGGGTCTGAAGAGTACGGCTCTTGAGCCGATACCGGCCCACAGCTTGCTTTTATAAATAAAGTTTTATTGGAACTGGGCCATGGACATTCATTTCCAAACTGGGTGCAGCAGCTTTCAGAGCCTCAGCATCGGGTTTGCACCCTGATCTGACCACGGCTTCCTTCCCCAGAGGAGACTTGTGTCCGGGCAGGGTCCCATCTGTACGTGGCTATAAGCAGAGGTGGCTTTGGGGGACAGGTCAAGGCAGTGACTGCAGAACCTGAGGCTCAGGTTCCCCTGGCTGCTTTAGGAAGTGGTGGCGACTGCCCCGGGGATCCACGCTCTCAGGTGTTATGGTTTGGATATAAGGTGTCCCTCCCAAAAGCTTGTGAAACCGTTCAAGAAATGATCAGAGGCGAGCCATAACCTAGTCCGTGGATTGGTGCATTTGATGGATTAATAATTTGAAAGGGTTAACGGGGTGGGGTGACCGTAGGCAGGGAGGGTGTGGCTCTTGTATTTTTAACCTCTAGATGTTTGCTTTAGGTTTGGAATGCCTTATAATTACTATTTTAATAACCTTTTCTGCTAATCTTAGCATCCGTGTCTGTTTTGGTCACTTTGGATCAATTTTTCTTCGCATGTGGGTTATATTTTCTTGCTTCCTTTCACGCCTGCAAACTTGCCACCTGGAGGGCAGACACTGGGGATTTGACCTCGCTGGGTATTTTGGTATTCCTCGAAATCCTGCTGAGCTTGGTCACAGTCTGGTCATGCCGACAGTCTGACCCTTTAGGGTCTTGCTTCCTCAAGATTGGCAGGGGGGACCCAAGCAGGGCTCGCTTTAGAGCTACTCACTTCCTGGTACTGGGGTAGTCAGTGTCCTATAAATTGTGAGATTTTCCAGTGTCGCTGGTGAGAAGAGACACCACTCCTGTCCACAGATGAGCGTCAGGCATTGCATTATCTCTAATTCCCTTTGGAGAGTTCATCTAGAAGCTTCCCCAGCCTCTGACCGTTTTCTCGCACGCATGTGCGGATCCGTACTCAGGTGGACCCTTGAGAGGGACGCTGCTCAGTTTCCCCAATTCTCCCCACACAGCGTGGTTCTCCTTGATCTTGCTGCCTCGGCCTTCCGGACCCTGAGCCCCCGCCCCACTGGGTGTCCTTGGGGCACAGCCTGGCTTCCTCCTCCCTGGGCTGTGGTCTGGCAACTCCCCAAGGCAGATGCTGGGCCTGTATCATCCAGTGCCCCTCCAGGGACCCCTGTCTCTCGCTGCCGAAAGCCCAGGGTCTTACGACTTGGTTGGCTCTCTTTTGGGAACCTTCAGGTGTTCTATTCCATCTGAAGCCTGGCTTGGAGGAACACCCAGGGGATTTTATTTCTGCAGGACATTTCAAGGAACCCTGGGGCTTCTGAACTTGATCTGTGTTACCAGCTGAGACGGCTGAAGTCGGCAAAAGACTTACTTCCTGTTGGTGGCAATGCCTCTACTTCAGGCAGCGATGGGCAGACTGTCGTTGGACGGATGCAAGCGTGAGGGCCGCCATGATCCCTGGGCCGGATCGCCCTCTCTGCCCCTTCCACGTGGCCCAGATCCCACGCCGCCGGTCTGCCGATGGTCCATTCATAAATCTCCTTCTTGGCTGGGAGCGCGTTTCCATGGAAACGTCCAGGAGGCCGAGCAGGGACTGAGCCCACCTGCAGCGAGGTGCTGGGTGGCCGGCACCCTTCCCGGCCAGGCCCGGCCGGGCCTCTCTGAAGAGACCGGGCTCCATGGGCAGCTGCTTACGTAACTGGCCGCCTTTGAGGAAGGAGCCTGGGCACCGAGTCGCATGAGGTTAGCAAACTGGTTCAAGGTTGCTCATGACTTTGCGATGCTCGGCTTTCTAAATGCAACCGACAACGACAAATTGCAAACGCTTGATTTCAGCTCTCTCCCCGAGGGGGCAGTGCCCGGGGCCCTGCTGGCAGGGGTGGGGCCGGCCTGGCTGGAGGCACCGGGCGGGGGAGGTCCCCTTGAGACTCAGTGAAGAGCCCTGCAGTGTCCCCTCCTGCTTTCCCTCTGCCCCTTGGGGGCATGCAAGATGGTGTCCGCTTTGGTCTTGCACCTAGAGACTGCTTGGCACGGGATCGGCCACGTCCCAGCTGGCTCGGTCGCGTGTGCGTGCATGTGTGTGCACGCGCGCATGCGTGTTTCCTTTTAAACGGCTGATACCGTCTATTTCAGGCAACTCCTGATTTAGGCAGCAGAGATTCCGATGGTGGGAAACCATGGCGGTCAAGGTTGGCGGGAGGTTGCTGTCGTCTGCGTGGGTGGCAGGTCCCACCTCACTTTCCAGAGCAACCCAGCCCTTGGAGATGGGCGGGGCGATGCTGGGCTCTAGCTCCTGCCAAGTGCTGTCACCTCCCTGTCCCTGTAGCCTCCATCTACAGGTCCCCTTGTACTTCTACCTCCTGTCTGGAAGGTGACCACGAAGCCAGCCCTAGGAGCCTAGCACTGTCCCTGTACCGGGGCTGCTGCTCTGAATCCACCATCCCAGCCCCTGCAACCCGCCCTGGGCCCACGCTCACTGTCCCCTCCATCCTTGCAGACACCTAATGGGGTCAGCACCCAGTTGCAGGGACCACCATCTCGACAGTGAGGGAAGGGCCAGGGCGAGACACCTGTCCCAGTTACCTGGTAGAGGCCAGCTGCCCGTGTCAGGGGGGATGGGGTGCCGGGGGTCCTGCTCAGCTGGAAGGAGAGGGGCGCCAGGTTCTCAGGCGGGGCCCCTCTCACGGGGAGCGAGGCAGCAAGAAGGCGGCCGGGAAGGCTGTCGGGTGGTGGGCGTGGCAGGAAGGGCGCCTGGGTGGCTCTCTGTTGGAGACCCCAAGCCCGCCCGTCCCCGGGTCTCTGGTGGAGACCCAGCTGGAAAGGAGGGCGCCCAGTCGGAGGCACATGCCCCGCCGCCTGCACTGCACGCCCAGAGCTCAAGCGGAGATCCGAAGGCCAAGCACACGGCACCCCAGGGCGGGAGCCAGAAGTCCCAGATGCACTGCCATTCTGCCGCCGGGGGCGGAGAAGTCGGTCTGGAACCTTCTCCAGTGGAAGCGCCCTGGGCGCAGCCTGGCAGGCGGGCAGCCCTGGCCCCGCGGGGTCCCGGGATCCCGTCTTGGTTCCCATGGTCCTCAGTGTCGTACGCAGCCCTCCCGGACCTGACCCCCGCCAGCCGTAAGGATTCAGGGTCCGGAGGACGCGGCCTCAACGCCCAGGCCCCACCCTGCTGGCCAGGAGGCTGGCACATGCGCGCTGACGGCGGCCGCGCCCCCAGAGGCCCCAGGACCTCTGCAGTGCGGGGACGGTGCCCCAGGAAGGACACCTCTCTAACTGGGTGGCAATACGAACGGCGGCATGGAGGAGTCTTTGTGGATGGCAGCCCTGCCTCACTGGAGTGGCAGAGAAAGGACGAGCAGAGCATCCCCTGTCTGGTCCAGAGAGCGGGTCAGGCTTCCTCCAAGCCGCAGAGATGCAGCCAGGGCTGAGGGTCCAGGGCAGTGGCTCTGCCTTGCCCCTCCATCTGCTGCCTGGATGTCCCATCCTCTCCCTTCAGGACAAGGGGACCAGCAGTCAATCCAGAGCCAGCTCCACCTTCCTGTCCCCACACCCTTCACATTGGGACTTGGACGCCCCTCCCATGCCTGGGACCCACGCTGGCTCTGTGACTTGTTCTGGACTGTAGAATGTGGTAGAAATGCTGTGCGCCTTCTGGACGGAGGCCTCAAGGGGTCCTACAGCCCTGCCCAGTCCCTGGGATCCTGTCACTGACCTGTGAGAAAGCCCAGCTGGACGTCTGAAGAATGAGAAGAACATAGCCAGGTTACTGCCACCCCAGGTCACACCAACCAGCAGCCAGCAGACAGATGACCCTCAGAAACAGATGTGTGTCTTACTACCCTGCTGGGACCATACAGGCCCCAGGGAGCCCAGGAAACCTGCCCAACCGACTTCCCAGCGAAATAAACAGCTTCTCTAGGGAGGCGCTACGTTTGGGATGGTTGTTATGCAGCAGAAGCTAACTGATACAAGCACCAGGTTTTCTGAGCATGCAGGACTCAGACTGTGCAGGGCTGAAACCTAGCCCAGAGATTTTTGTCCTGACCTTCATGTTAGCCACCATCACACAGGTATCCTGAGGGTTTGTCACACACCAGAGCTGCAATGGCAAGAAGGGAAGGGGGGGCACACAGGGTCCTTATTTCCTCTACAACCTCCTTTTCCTAATGAGAAGGCAGAAGCCCAGAGAGGCAAAGGGACCTTTACACATGATCAAAAATTGAAAGCATAGCAGTTTTTAGAACGGTGTCTTGACATGTCCCTGTAGAACAGAGACCCAAATAGCAAATGGCACAGGGACACCTGGGTAACCCCGGGGGAAGACGAAAGCAGATCCCAACCTCACCCTACACCCCCAAACCAATTCCAGACATGTTAAAGAGCTAAAAGCAAAAGGGGAAACTTTAAAAGTATTTAAGAAGACAATCTGGGAGAATATCTTTCTATAATTAAATTGGTAACTATTTCTCAGGAAAGAAACGAAATCTTACCAAGCATTAAAACAAACCAACAAACAGATTTGACCACAGTTTAGAATTTCTATGCATCAAAGCTGCCCTCAGAATCAGAGAAGACAAACCAAAGACATCCAGAAGACATCTGAAGTATGCACAGCCAGCAAAGGATTAGTATCCAGTACACATAAAGAACCCCTACAAACACACAAGACAAAGAAGTTAAAAACCACAGCAGGAATGTCTTAGAGGAGGAAATGAGCACAGCAAATAAACACTGGAAAGGAAGCTCAATGTCCCTATTAAGCAGAAGCCTGAAAATTAAGATCCCAATGAGATGCCATTCATCCCACCAGACTGGCAAAACGTATGCCAACTGGTAGGACCAGGGGCCTAAGGGGAGGTAGATGAAGTGGAACGTGGAAGCCCTCTCGGTGACAGTGCAGATGGGCATGACCACTTTGCAAATCACCTGGTATTTTCTTGTAGCTTGATCATTCATGTAGGTTTTGACCCTGCAAGTCCAGCCCTTTGCAATAGACGAGGCCTATGAGAAAACTTCACCGCAGCCTCGCTAACAACAGACAACAACCACAAGACAACCCGAGAAGGATTTGGTTGTCCTTTGATGAAAAGGAAAACACAAACTGTGAGATATTCACACCAGTGCAAATAAGTCATACTCGACAGGAGGGCAGGCATAAAGTTTAGAAATTGTAAGCTGCTGAGTGAAAATTGCAAATAGTCGAATTCTACACGAAATATATGATTTTCATAAAACTCAACAACCTACCAAATGATATATTGTTAGACATTTCTAGAAAACCTAGCAGTAAAAGAATCATAAACGGGGCTGGGGCTGTAGCTCAGTAGTAGAGCAGTTACCGGGCATGTGTGAGGCACTGGGTTCCATCCTCAGCACCACATACTAACAAATAAACAAAATAAAGGTATTGTATCCATCTACAACTAAAAACTCATTTAAAAAAATCATAAACAAAAATAAAATTTCACACTGGGCACCGTGGCACATGCCTGTAATCCCAGAAGCTTGGGAGGCTGAGGCAGGAGGATCGCAAGTTGGAGGCCAGCCTCAGCAACTGAGCAAGGATCTTAGCAACTCATCCAAGACCCTGTCTCTAAATAAAATATAAAAAGGGCTGGAATGTGACTCAATGTTTCAGCGCCCTGAGTTCAATCCCCAGTACCAAAACATATATATATGTTTATAAATAAAATAAAAGTTCACATAATGGTGACCTTTGGGTAGGAGAAGATGCCAAACTGGATTGCAAATTACCAGGAACGTTCTAGTTCTGGAACTAAGTGGTGGGCTCTCAGATGTCCGTTTTTTATTACCTTTCCTAATGTTCAAGGGTATGCTAGCCAGCTTTCAGCCACACTGTACCTGACATTGACAACGTAACATGAGGGAAGGTTTCTTTGGGTCCACGGTTTCAGAGGGATCAGTCCATGGCTGGCTCAGTTGTTCCGGAGCCTGTGGTACCAGGTAGAAATCGTGGCAGAAGGGTGTGGAGAAGCAAAGCTGCTCAGATCACGGCAGAACGGAGGCACCCAGGGTGCGGGGGATGAGAAACGCCCTTCTAGTACCTGCCCCCAGCTGGGGTCCACGCCCGGACACGCATGAACCCAGATTCCCAAGTGTTCAAAATCGCAGAGAAACGGGGCTGTGCCAGGAGCGAGCGAGAGGCCTTCCACTGGACAGGCCTCAGAGGGTCCCTCATCTCCTGCCCGCGCATCAGCCTGTCTATGCTGGCGGGGAGCCTCTGCCGGCTTCATTGGGGACAGAGGAGGAGGGCTGCCATCATCCTGTCCTGCCTCCGCATGGCTGTCCTACACTTCCCTCTTGAGGTCCAGGCTTCCCGGTGAGAGGCAGGAGGTCTGGGGTTCGGGTGCAGCTCCAGGGAGACTTTCCGTAGCCCCAACAGCAGCATTCAGCAAGTGCACGGGCCTTGGAGTCACACACACACACACACACACACACACACACACACACAGGAAAGGCCGGAACCTCCGCCCTGGGCGAGGAGGGCAGGATGGAGATGCCTAACAGGGTGACTGGGGTCTCAGGTCAGCCCGGGGGCGGCGGGAGGGGAGCATCAGGGAGCCATCGTGGTCGCTGTCCGTGGTGCTGAAGTCGGACTTGGTGGGAGGGATGTGAACCATGAGCCTCAGAGCAGAGGTAGCCCAGGGCCTGCTGGGAGCTCTTCTCCCCCAGAGCCGCCTTTTCCTCCTGAGAAGACAGAAGCCCAGAGAAGACAAGCCAGTCCAGACAGGGTCCGCGTGACCCTGAGAGCAGAGCAGCCTGCCCATCGATACCTGCTGGACACAGCTCATTTCCTGGAAGGCTCCCCGGGGGCTCCGCTACTTACGATCACCACCGAGTCTGAACCTCCCCCGGGGACCGTCCGGGTGGAGCCCACGCAGCTGGAGCCTGTTCCCCCGGCCTGGATGGCTGGGTCCCCGTGTCTCTGGCGGCGGCTTTCCTACGGACTGTCCTGATCCGGCAGACGCTGTCCCAGCCCTCCGGAGAGGGGCGTGTGCACCGGACAGCCTGAGGGCCAGGCCGGGGCCACCTGCTTCTGCAGGGCCTCCAGCTGAGTTTGCACACTCAGAATGACCGGCGACCAGCGGAAAACACCGCGTTACGACGAGTGAGAATACAGGAAATTAGGCCCACGACAAAGTGTTCCTGGGGCACGCTCACACGCACTCGCTTATGCGCTGTCCCTACTTCTGAACGACAGTGACAGGTGAGCAGTTGGGACAAAGGGCACGTGACCCTCGACAGCCAGAACACTCACTGTCTGCCGGTTGACAAGACAGGAACCTCTTCACCGAGAAACTGTCCACCTCAGGAGTTTTGTGGGGGCTGCCAACTGCTGGGGACTCTGTTCTTCTAATGGCCAAATGACCCGTCCCTCCCTTCATCCAAAGCTCTGTGCAGGTGTCACCTCTTCACAGGGCATCTCTGCTCACCTCTGCATCTCCACGGCTCTCCCAGACCCACTCACCCCATTTAACTTTTCCTGCAGATGGACCCCATCTGCATTTGGCCTTGAGTCTGCTTTTTGCTGCTGTGACTCACAAGATCCGACCCGCACAACCATAGAGGAGGAGGAGTGGATTGGGGGCTCAGAGTGGCAGAGGGTTCCGTTCCTCAGGCCTGAGGGGAGGCTGAACCTCATGGAGGAAGAGTGTGGTGCAGGGAAGCAGCTCCCCTGGGGACCAGGAGGCAGAGAGAGACTCCACTCCCAGATGCACACGTGTCCCCAGAGCCAGGCCCCAGTGCCACCTCCTCACCACACCACCTGCCTCCAGGTGCCCCCAGCGGATCCCCCAGGGAGCCAGGCACTGCCCGGGTTGAGGCTCTCACGACCCGATCGTATCCCCTCTGAACCTTCCTGCACCATCTCCCATGGGGACTTCTGGGGACACCCACACCCATGGCCATCCCCCTGATTCCTCAGGACTCTCCCTTTAGTCTCAGTTCTTGAGGACAGTAACACCATCATGACTGATGGTCAGGGGATCCAGCAATTAGGACAGGCCGGGCTCAGTGAAAGTTTGTTGACTGAATAACTGACTGCAACACACACTTGAAGCAGGTCCAGAAGCTGGGAGTAAATCTGAAATCCAGCCACTGCACAGGAAGTCTGGCTACTTTTTTATTTGCTGGCAAAATGGGACACGGGACAGGAGGTGCTGCCATGAATTCCTGGGTGAACGGAGACCAGCAGGATGTGGGAGGAAGGGAGGAGCAGGCGCAGCCCAGGAAACGAGGCCCGGAAGATCCTGAACCCTGCTTTCTCAGGATCAGAGATTCCCCATCCTGGGAACAGGGCGAGCAGCTCCCAAGGCACGGTGGAGCTGGGGGTCACCTGACCACAATCTGGCCAATCAGCACAGACCTTCCTCCCTGGCCACAGTGATTGTCTAAGGTCTGGGCACTCTTGGTGGCCACCCAACCCCAGCCCTGGGTTTCTCGGGTAGGAGGAGGTGACAAGGTGGGGAAGCTAGGAGGACAAGAGAAAAGTCCAGAATGGGCTGTGGTTTGAAAGTGTCGGGGGTGGCTTCGTGTCACAGGGGAGTCCCCACGTGGTCCAGGCTCAGCCCCCACACTGTCAGCACTGTGAGAAGAACGTGGCCACGGTCCCCTGGAAACCCCTGGAAGAACCCCGTCTCTGCCTCGCTAGCCGGGTGGCCTCCGAGTGGAGCCGTAAGTGGCACTGCTCCCTGTCGCCCGCCTGCGGGGACTCAGGCCATCCGACAGCCCAGGCGGTGACCAGCACGCTTCCACTGTCCCTGGATGAGTACAGGGGCGCCACGTTTCTGCAGCACTGCTTTACGGCGGACGCTAAGCGGAGGTGACAGGCACAGCGCCTTCACTCAGGAGTCCCACCTCTGGGACAGGACGAAGGAATTCAGAGGCGCTGGCAAGGCTGGCCGTCCCTAGCAGCGCGAGGGAACTAGAAGTGACCGAAGATGAGGGGAAACCGGGAAGAGAACCGGGTGTGCTCGCCCTGAAAGTCACCCGCTGGGGGGCGTTGGGCTTTCTGGGGGCCCCGCATGGCCTCCCCAGGTCCCCAGGGCCCAGTGGCCTCTTCCAGTTTTCTCCTGCTTAGTGACCAGCAGGGCTGTCCCCTCCCTGGGCTGCAGGACTCAGTCTAAAATATGTGCTGTGCTTTCGGTTCTCCATTCCCTCCTGGCTCCTGAGAGAGCCAGTCCCTCTGCTGGTCATGCACGTCCTCTGGCCACCGGGCCTCCCCGCCCCGCCCTGCCCCTCCCTCCTCGCCCCTCCCTCTCGCCCCTCCCTCCTCGCCCCTCCCTCCTCGCCCCTCCCCTACTGTTCCGAGTCTCCTCGGGCCGCCTTCTCTCCTTCTCGGGGTCCTATTCCCCTGCCTTTCCTTCTCCTCCAAACTGATCAGGAGTAAGTGACCCCAAAGCCACGCTGGGGACCACACCACGCTGCCCTCTTGCTTCCCTGCTTCACAGGGATCCCTGGTGCCGAGGAGGTTGGCTTTGCACCAGGAAGAGGCCACAGCCCCGAGGTTCCCTTGAGCCTTCAGAAGGTCACATCTGCCCTGCGGGCAGCCCGGAGCCTCGTCCCTTCAGAAGCTCTGGACGTCTCCGTTGCTGTGGGCTTGCCCTCGGGCGGCCTCGGAAGCCACAGCCCTTCAGGTTTCTGGATCCACCCCACCACCATGTGGCCACCCTCTTCACGAAGCGCAGTGCACCCAGTCCTGACTCCGCCAGCGGGAGCGAGCCGCCCAGGTCCGGGGATCACGCTGGAGCATCGGTTTTACTGCAAGATCCGTGAGGAACGCGAGTCTCCCGAGAACCCCCTGTGCTGGGGCAGAAGCCCGGGAGAAGGGACGGGGAGAGCGGGCGGGGAGCCGCCTGGGCACAGCCTCTGACGTCCCTCCCGGGGGCCGGGGACCACCCACTCCCCGTGGCTGGAACCACGTGGAGAAGGCAGCCGCGGGGGTCCCGGCCAGACCCAGGCCCATCGGAGATGCCGGGATCCACGGCCAAGGTCTGCCAGACGGTCGAGGGCGACACTGTGGCCCAGTGGTCACCGCAGGGCACGCCGCAGAGCCCTACGGGCTGACGCGAAGGGCGCTCTCATCCCCATATCCCCGTCAGGTCCTCCAGGGTCTTCTCACCAGAGACCCCGGAACCCAGGGCAGCGGGGTGACGTGTCCCAGGTGGTGCAGGACAAGAGGCCTGTGGCCAGCAGGGCTGTGGTCCCCAGGAGAGAGACACCGAGGCACCACAGACGGCTTGGTCCCTTCACGCTACTGTGACAAAACGCCGTAGGCCGGGCGATCCGCTAATAAGGGGCGTGGATTTCACATGGTTCTGGCGCCAGGGGACCCAGCGTGGGGACGCGGCTCCTGTTCTTCTAAGAGGGGACGCCATTGCCGAGTCCCCACGTGGTGGAAGAGTGAAGAGGTTGGACTCATATCTAAGCCCCCTGCCCCCACCCCGGTCCTGGGGACTGAGCCCAGGGCCTCCCTCCTGCCTGCTACCCCTGAGCCACGCCCGGGCCCTTTGGGTTTTGAGACGGGGTCTCAGGGACCTGCTTGACTGGCCTCAAAGCCGCGACCCTCGGCCCAGCGTCCTGAGTAGCTGGGATGACAGGGGCGAGCTACCGCGCTGCCTTAGTCGACGGAAAGCCTGTGAGCGCGGGGTTCCAAGCCGAGCCCTGTCACGCCAGGCGAGCCCCTCTTCTGAAGACCCGCGTCACAGCTAGGAGGCTGCGGCCTGGTGGCTTCTCTCCTGAAGGACTCCTCTCAATGCCGTCAGGGTGGGGTGTGTCTCAGAGGGACTCGCATTCAAACCACAGCCTCGGATCCCCGAGGCTCCGGGGGAGCTGGTCACCATGAGAGGTGACCAGCGGGAGGGGAGTCCTTCAGGCTGAGCGGAAGGACCTTAGGAACTCGGCTGGAGAGAGAGAGAAAGGTCTCGGGCGAGGGTAAGTTCACGAAAATTACAAAAGCTCGCGCTGCCTTTGTTTTCTACAAGACGTGAGACGTGAAGGTAGGAAAATAGACCAATCACGACACTCACGTTGTTGACCACGCAATTCACGCACTCAGAACGTGGCGACATCAGCGGCAAGCGGGCACTGGGGCTGGGGCTGTATGGTACCTTACCAATGCCAGGCTGCTGCAGAGTCACCCCGGCGTGGCATCAGGCTCCCAGGTTCAGTGGAACCCCCGTGGGAACCCCCAAGAAATAGCAGCAGGGCATACCAACGGCAAAAGGAATAGGAATTCAAATGTTTCCCTACGAAAATCAACTAACGAGGAAAACGAGACAAGCATGCAGGAAATGAGGGGCCAGAAAGCCGCAAGATGTCCAGGAAACAAATACTAAAATAAAAGAAGCCAGTCTTCCCCTACGGGAATTGCTTTAAGGGAAAATGGATTAAACGCTCCTATCAAAAACATGGAGTGGCAGAATGAACAGGAAACAGGATCCAGTCTGCTCTCCAGTAGGACCAACCCAGGGAGAGCATCGGGCCCCGGTGGGATGTGGTGATGCGTGTTCTGGGCAGAGGGCAGAGCAAGGCAAGGCCCTGGGCTTACAGCAGAGGGATGGAGGTACAAGAAGGCCTGAGTGTGTCACCCCGGGCCAGATGGAGCAGGAGTGGGTGAAAAGCTAGGCCCAGGTCAGATCAAGGTCAAACGGGGAGCTGGGAGTTCTTGCTCCCAATTTGCAGATGAAGAAAGTGAGGTTCAGGGAAGGCGAGCCATCGTTCTGAAATTGCGAGCCCAAATAAATCTTTCTCCCTGGTACATTGTTTTTCTCAGGTATTTTGTTACAGTCACAGAAAGCTGACTAACATAGAAAATTGGTATGGAGAAGTAGGGTCATAGCTGTGACTCTACCTGATGATGTGGTTCAGGTACCGCTTTTCAAAGTAAGATTTGGAAGAGTTTGGTAAAGCAGGCTAGCAAAACCTTAGGTTGCTGTACGTGGGGCTGAACAGGAGATTCTGGTGGGAGCTCAGAAGACCAGAATGCCGATAGGAACAGGAGGGTAAAGGCGGTGCTGATGAGCATTTGGATGAAATCGAGCAATCCGCTGTGAATGGCACCAGGTGCCATCCATGTTAGTCTGGTGTGGAACTTGTCTGTATTTTTCCCAAGCCCTGAGACCTCACGTGAGGCCGTTTAAAGGTGACAGAAGAATTAATCGGGTGGAGAAAACTTGGAATCTGCACAGTGTTGAGGCCCTGGTGAGATTATTACTGGCTGCTTTCAGCCAGGTTACAGGGAGGACTATAAGCAAGCAGCAGAGCAGAAACATGAAAACCTTGCAGTTTCTTCCGAAAAAGAGCAGTTAATGTCCAGGCCAGGGAAGGTGTGATTGCTGAGGAGATTAGTGCCCTTAAAAAGAAGACAAGTAATTTGCACCGGGGCAACCGGAAAGATACCCCGAGGGCATGTCAGGAAAGGGCCAGAACGACTTGGCCCAGGCAGGCTCCAGGATGTGAAAGTATAAACTCAATCCAAAGACTGTTTTGAGAAGAGAGTCTCAGAACACCCTGGTCGGTCAGGGTTGTCTGGGGAATTATTTCCCCAGGATTTCTTTCCTATGGCTCAGAGGTCCAGCCACTCAAGAGACCATGACAGCTGTATTGGAAGTGGGCCTCGCCGCTGCTCCTGGCCACACCAGAGCCTGGAGTCTTCCACATGGAGTTGGCTGTCCAGACACGCGGAAGGCAAGAGAGTCACAGGGTCGCGGACGTTTCCACTGAGATTCCAGAGGAAAGCCCAGGGGGCCAGGCAGTGTAGCTGGCTCAGAATCTACGGGTATCATCGCAAGGGCAAGGGATGAAGCCGCGGAGTGAAGCCACATTGCAGAGGAGACCCCGGGAGGACACAGATGCCAGGAACGTGCAATGTCTGCTGCAGGAAGCTGTAGGCGGTGAGCAGAGCCAGCCTAGACAGTGACCTTGCCAGGAAACAGGAGTGAGGCTGCCCGGGTCCTTCGGGACTCCCTTCATGCCAACGTGCGACCCAAATGCCAACGTGCAGCTACGGGGCTGCATGCTTGCCCCCGCTGGGTTTTGTTCTTGTTTTGGAAACATTCCTGGCTAATTTTCTATTCCTTCCATTGGAAATGGGAACAGTTACCCTGCGTCATTCAATTTGGGGAGTAGGTAACTTGTTTTCTTAGTCTTTCGTTTATGGGGAGGGTGGTACCAAGATGGAACTTGGGGGCCCTCAACCACTAAGCCACCTCCCCAGCCTTATTTTGCATTTTACTTAGAGACAGGGTCTCGCTGAGTTGCTAGGGCCTCACTATTGCGGAGGCTGGCTTGGAACACGCGATCCTCCTGCCTCAGCCTCCTGAGCTGCTGGGAGCCACCACGCCCGGCTGGGACTCGAATTCTTAATCTTTACAGGGGCTCACAGCTAAGAGTGCCTGAGGCTCAGTGAGGTCTTTGGACTTGGACCTTTGAGCGATGTTGGAGCTACTGACTGTGTGAGCCCGTGGAGACAGACCAGGTGTATTTTCTGTTGTCAGATGGACACCAGCCTTTTGGGTCTGATGGTGTATGTTTTAAATATCCCCGCAAGATCACGTATTGAAGGATGGGTCCCCTGTGCAACATCAGTGTTCAGAGCTGGGGCGACCGGCGGGTGACTGGACAGGGAGGGCTCTGACCTCATCATTCGACCCTGAGGAGTCATCACAGATGCGTAAGTCAACAGGCGATTGACGGGGGTAGAGTCTAGGCAGAGGAGGGCGGTCACAGGGGCGTGCGCTTAAAGAAACCATTCACCATTCGACTCCGGGCCCTACATGCTCCGTGTTCTCCCTGCGTCCTGGTCGGGAGCTGAGCAGCTTGGTGCCATCACCTATTTCCTCCCATGATGCTCTGCCCTGCCCGAGGCCAAAAGCCAGAGACCGGACTCCACAGGGAGACGTCTGAAACTCTGAGCCCAAATCCATCTTGCCTCTTCTTTTTTTCTTTCAGGTATTTTGTCACAACCACAGAAATCTCACGAACGCTCCAGGGACAGGGCTACAGGGAAAAGCCCCTGCTGACTCTGAGCCTTCCCGTCTGTCTTGGAGCCGGAGATCTCGGCCAGCCCTGTTTCCTGGGCACGGCAAACACTCCCGGCTCTCTGCCAGGGTCAGGGTTTTCAGACCTCCTTGCAAACAAAAGGAAGTGCACGTTCTTGGTAAGTTGGGGGCAAAAAAGGCAGAGTTAATTAGGAAGGCTGTTGTCTTTCCTCGGTGTTCGAGTTGCTTTTTGCTGCTGTGACTTAAAGACCCAGACCCGCACAATCGTAGAGGAGGAGGAGTGGATTTGGGGCTCACGGTGGCAGAGGGCTCAGTCCACAGACGGCCGGCTCCATTCCTCGGGCCTGAGGGGAGGCCGAACCTCATGGAGGAAGAGTGTGGTGCAGGGAAGCAGCTCCCCTGGGGACCAGGAGGCAGAGAGACTCCACTCCCAGATGCACACGTGTCCCCAGAGCCAGGCCCCAGTGCCACCTCCTCACCACACCACCTGCCTCCAGGTGCCCCCAGCGGATCCCCCAGGGAGCCAGGCACTGACCGGGTTGAGGCTCTCAGGACCCGATCGCGTCCCCTCTGAACCTTCCTGCAGTGTCTCCACGGGGGCTTCTGGGGACACCCACACCCACACACACCCTAACACTCAGTGTGGAGAGAGATGTTCACATAAAAATGGATCAGTTCCATGAACGGCTTTCACTAACATACCTGGGTTCAGTGTGAGACAGCCTGGTAACCAGGACCCCATTCTTGGGAGCAGCCCCCTAATTCCCCCAGGCCCTAAATCCTGTGCCTCGCCCCCAGCTGCTTGTTGGTTCTTTTGCAAAAGGAACTGCCGTGACCAATCAGAGCCCAACAGAACGAATGAGCCGTGCAAATCCACCACCTTCAAAAATTTTTGAAATTTCTTAGCATCCCCAGCAAATCTTGCACACACTCACCTGCTGACGCTTGTGCGGTGGGCGTGTCTGACCCCGGACGCTGACCTGCTTGGGGACCTTCTGTTTCCTTGAGAAGTCGCCTGTTCAGGCTGCCAGCTAGTCACACAGGTGACTCCACCCAGGGGCTAGGGCGTCAGGCATGCTGACCCTAGGGGTCTACACTTTCCACCAGCACCCCAGATCTTTCTGCCTTGCAAAGGCTGTCTGGTACCTGGTCCTGGCTGGAGGCTGGGAATCCGTTTTAGCCGAGGAGACCCATTGGCGAGTTCTTGGCCTCAGTTTCCCAGAGGTGAGAAACGAAATGCCAGCCACGCTCTGGAAGGGGTGGGTTTGATTGGCAGATGAGGAGGCCCCGCCCAGAGGCAGAAGATACTCGTTGTCATTTATTACTACTTATGACTGAAAGTAACTGAGCGCGTTTCAAGGGCTTGAAACGGGGAGCGGTTGGGGTGGGGGCGCACGTTCTCATGCAGCAAGTACTTGAATCTGAAAGAGTCTCAGTGGGGGCGAGGGCGTGGCTCGGGGAGTGGCTCGGGGCGTGGCTCGGGATGTGGCTGGGGGCGTGGCTCGGGGCGTGGCTCAGTGGCGCAGCACCGGCCTAACACGTGTGAGGCCCTGGTTTCCATCCTCAGCACCCCATAAAAATAAATAAATCAGATAAAGGTGCTGCGTCCACTACAACCAAAACAAATCGAAAAAAAAGAGTCTCTGGCTCTTTCCCGCCTCCCCACTCCGCTCCTTTCTTTCCAGGATGCAAACTCTACAAATCCTCTCTTCCCTTCCCACGATCCCCCACCCGCGTGCATCCTGAAGGACTGAGTCTTGGGGGCTTCCAGCGCCTCCCCCTGAATGGAATCAAAAAGCAAGACACACTGTTCCCCGGGAACAATAAGCAAAGTCCTCCGTTTGCAAAAATGGTTCTAAATGAGTCATTTCATTTGGGGAGAATGACTACATCTGATCTTGCAAATGTTTCGCCTCGGGAAAAGTAGCGCCTGTGAATCCAAAAGCAGGTTTTTTTGCAAAAAAAAAAAAAAAAAAAGTCAATCCTGCTGCTGATGAGGCTCTGGAAGTCGCCCAGAGAGCTGGCATCTCATTGAAGTTTGGTGACAGATAACCTCACTGGGCGGGAGCAGGGCACGGGGACAAGGGAGGCCCCCCGAATGTGAGACCTCTGCCCTGAGAAAGCCAGCAGCTCTTGCAACCACCGGAACCTTGCCCAGGCAGGGCACGTCCTCAGGGAATCGTCCCCTGCTGCCCCTCTGCGGCCTGTTCTTCCTGAGGGTTCCTGAGGTGTGTTCAGGGGTCCCCCTCAGTGGGACACGGGGGGGGGCACTTAGCTCTGTTCCTTCCGGACTGCCAACACGCCCGAGCCCTGAACCTGGCGACACGCAGGGTAACCCGTGCCCGTGGTGGGCAAGGCCTCTCCCCGGGGCTCCCACGGACTCCACGCGGAGCCTCGGCCAGGGACACCCCCTCGGGGCCCGCAGGCCTCATCCCGGGCTGGGCAACCTAACCCAGTCCTGGGCGACGGCAGGAGCGCTCAAGCCACCAGGACGCACGGCACAGGTATCAAAGGCCAGGCACGAAACACGGCAGAGCCCAGCGCAGAGCCGGCTCCTCAGCCCCTGCTCCCCTCGGAGCTCCCGGGAGGCGGCCACGGTGGGGACCCGGGCGGGCGCGCGGGGAAGGTACGACGTGAGGATGAGGAGGAGAAGCCGCCCGGGTCACAGACCCCTGCTGGACGCCGGCCGAGCCCCTGGACGGATTTGAAGGGAGGCGCTGCTGTCTGGGGGCAGCCTGGGGGCCCTGGAAGGTGGCAGAGCTGCTGACGGGCTGCGGTGAGAGGGCGTCGCTGGGGAGCAGCAGCAGAGGGTCAGTGCCATGCGTTGGTCTAAGAGAGGACCGGGGAGCCCGGGGGAGCAGTCTGAGGGACGGGGACACTTCTTCAGGGCCGTGACATGGCGCTCTCTGTCCTGGGGACGGTGGCCGGGAGCTCCGGGCCAGAGCAGAGCCCCAGGCACCCGATCTGAATGGGCCGGGGGGCTTCCGGCCTGAGGAAGGGGAGACCCTGCTCACACGCGCCCTCTCGCCCCAGCTCCGGGGTGGAGGTGAGACGGTGACCCACGCCCTTCTGAAGCCCAGTGCCTGGTGCACGATGGGGACCAGGGCTCAAGGCGACGGGTCAAGACCAGGGCCACACCTGACACTGGCACTGCGGCCGCGGTCACACTGGGTACTGTGCCCAGGATTTCCTTGTGAAAGGCCCCTCACGATCCACCAAGAGCAGCTTCTCAGGAGGAGGGTTTCAGGGAAGCGGCCGCCCTCTTGGAGGAGAAAAGGACGTGAGATACCGGGGTCAGATCTCAGGTGGGACCGGCAGGTCAGGACAGGGACAGTTCAGGGGGCGGACACCACTGCCTTCCTCGAGTGCGGAGCCTCCTCACAGTCCACGCGGGAACCCCTTCCAACACTGGGCCCAGCTCCAGGGGCCAGATGCGCTCCTGGGCCACCACCCTGTCCCCCGACAGTTCTTTACTTCCGGTTAACTGAATAGGCACAGGCTACAGAGTGACCTGGCCCACAACTCACAGCAGTGTGAACAGGCAGACCCTGAGGAGACCCCTGAGCTGCCTCTGAAGGGAGCATTTTGTTTGTTTGTTTGTTTATGTATGTACGTACGTATTTACGGTACTGGGGATTGAACGCAGGGGCACTTGACCCCTGAGCCACGCACTTGACCCCTGAGCCACACCCCCAGCCCTTTTTTGTATTTTATTTAGAGACAGGGTCTCCCTGAGTTGCTTAGGGCTTTGCTAAGTTGCTGAGGCTGGCCTCCAACTTGCAATCCTCCCGCCTCAGCCTCCGGAATAAATGGGACGACAAGCTGCGCTACGATGCCTGGCCATCGCCAACCTTTTCCGTTTATTATTTTGAAGCAGGGTCTTCCTAAATTTCCAAGGCTGGCCTCGAACTTGTGATCCTCCTGCCTCAGCCTCCCGGGCTGCCAGGATTACAGAAGAGGCCGCCACCGTGCTGGGCTTGAAGGGAACATTTTAATAGCTTCCTGTATTCCCTTCCCTTGTCCTTCAGACAAACGTTATAAAAAGGAATATACGCTTTTAACGCCTTCCCTCAGTTAACCAAAAAGTAGCATGAGAAAGGCCCACTCCTGGGCTCTGCTTGGACCGCTCATCGAAACCTTCCAGAATGTTCTCATCGGCGCACCGGAAGCCCCTCCTTCCTTTTCACGGTTGCACTGAATCCCAGTGTGAGACGGGCTGATGTGCCGTTGTGTCACCTCCTGACACGGCTGTCCCCTCCCTGCCATGGTATTGAGCCATGGGTGTCCCCCCGCTGTCCCTCACCTCTGCAAGCAGCCCCGGGCCTCCCGCCCAGCCCCCTCCAGAATGTGCCTGTGCTTCCTGCGGGGACCCCGGACTGGGAGGCTGCAGCCCGAGCCCCTCGCTCCGTCTCCGACACCAGGCTGGACACCCGAGCGCTGACCTCGGCCCTCAGGCAGCCTCCCCACCCGCAGCCTCCCTGGAGGCCGCCACCCACCCCCGCCTCTCCTGCCAGCCCAGCTCCTGGCCCAGGACATCTGGTCCCCCCGGCCTGGCCACAGAACCGCACCCGCCACCACCTCACCCACCAGCCTGAGGCCACTAGTCGGGCTTGGGGACCCGCGGGTTCCTTGCGCTCCTTCCATGCTACACCCACGCCCCTCGGTTGTCCCCAGCAGCCTCACGGTCCCCGACTCCTGCCCTGAGATCTGCCAGGCCCCAGCCACCACCGGTGAGGCCCTGAGAGCCCGGCTCCCGTCAGGCCAGCCCCTCCCCTGGGCCCGGTCAGAGACCCCACTCCACGTCCAGCCACACCCTGAGTGGCTCGGGAGGGACAGGGGTCTCCCTGTGTTCCCATGTAGACGCGCCCACTGCGTCCTGGTCCAGGGCAGGTACGGGGCCTTGAGGGGAGCTCCGGGTCCTGGTCGGGGCCCAGCGTGGGCGGCCTCTCCAGCGTCCCTGCGAACCCAGGGGAGCCACGCCCTGGACCAGCTGGGTCCTCGGGCAGCAGAGCAGCCAGAGCAGCCGCAGGCGGCAGGGAGCCCGCGAGGAAGCAATCGGAGCACATGGTTTCTTGAGGGCTGTCGTCCCCAGACAGACACAAGGACAGGGTGGACGGAACACGTACCTGATGCTCCGGGAGCTGTCCTCTTCAGACCTGCAAGGACAAGAAGGCACACTCAGATCCAAACACCCACGGAAGCAGGCCACCCGGGGCGACAGTGAGGTCCCCCGCTACCCTGGTGTCCCAGCTCCGGTCCCCAGGAGTCACCCGTGGGCCCAGAACCCGGGTCTCTCTCTGATGCCCTTTTGACTTGGACCTGTGCCCCCCAAGCCCCCTCCTCTTGGAAGCCTTAGGGCTCCATTCCCACCCCTTTCAGGGCCCATCGCCTGGACTGGAATTGTCCCCAGATCTGAGGCATCCCAGGGGTCAAGGACAACGGCAGGGGAGCGGTCTGTGGTTCCCGCCTCTGCACCCTGGGCCCCGAGGCGGCAGCGGAAGGAAGGAATGAGCGCAATGCGGATGAACGGGGACGCACTCCCGGCCGGCGCTCCCCTGCTTGGCAGGTCCAGAGTGTCCCCGCGCGCAGTTCAAGCTCCCAGACATCAATTACAGCCTCCTTCCAAGGAGACTGGCTTGAATGTCAAGAAACGGGGCACTGGATCCTGCAGTGCACTTGAAGTTTCACAGAGACGGTAAGAGGCCCAGGACCAGCTGCGACGCGTTCCCCTCTGTGTGCACCAAAGGAAAGGGCTTTGGGGTCCAGCCCACCCAGCTGATGCTACAGCCCTGGTGGGGCTCCGGGGTCCTAAGGAGCAAATGGCTATGTGCACACGTATCAAGGACTTTAGGCCAAGTGTGGTGGCACACACCTGTCATCCCAGCAGCTCAGGAGGCTGAGGCAGGAGGATCCCAAGTTGGAGGCCAGCCTCAGCAACTTAGCCCTGAGCAACTGAGCGAGACCCTATCTCTAAATAACATATAAAAAGGGCTGGGGATGTGGCTCCGTGATTAAGCACCCCTGGGTTCAATCCCTGGTACCCAAAGAAAAAAAGAAAAATAAAGACTTCATTCCCTGGATGGCAGACTGAATTTATTGCCAAAGAGCAGGAGAAATAAAAGCATCCTCAAGCCAAAGTCAGATGACTTGTCTTACTGTTCATGTTCTTTCTAGCAACGTGACAGTCAGAGGACAGAGACAGATGGCGCATGGGCACAGCCTTTCTTCCTGACCAGCTCTGGCCTCTCTGGGCCCTGCGTGGCCCCGCCCCGTGCCCTGCGTGGCTCCGCCCCGTGCCCTGCGTGGCTCCGCCCCGTGCCCTGCAGTAGCCAGGGAGGAGAAGGCAGGCCGGGATCCCCCGTCACACGTGGGCGATGCCTTCCAAGTCCCCGGCGGAGGCCTGGAGACCCAGCCCGTGCCAGGCCTCACGGCTAGGGGGTGACAGCAGAGCCATTCACAGCCAGGCTGATCTCAGGACGGCTGGGGACAGTCCTCTGCAGTAACTCTTGCCACTGCTTTTGGGGTGGCTCCAGCTGTGGGTGCAGCTCCACAGGCACGGAGGCAGTGGACACGAGCCGCCTGAGCTGGACATTTGGGGTCCGTGGTCACACAGCCACGCGGCTCACGCCAGCCCCTCCCAGGGCCCCCCTTCCCCCATCAGGCTGCTTGGTGGCTTGGCTCATCCCACGGGAAGCTCTCTTCCTTCCGTCTGTCTGCTGTCTGCTCAGGAGGGTGAGAATGTCACCAGGGGCAGGGACCTGTCCTGCTCTCTGCTGCGTCTCCAGGGCTCACCCCGGGTCGAGGGACTGGCTGAGTGGCCCAGGCACGGTCACCTGGGAGATGCTGGAAAACCACGCCGGCCAGCGCTGCCCACCCCTCCTGGGCGCAGCCAGCTCGGCCTCTTACCAGCTGCCACGAGGCCCCAGAAGTCACTCAGTGTCCTCACTTAACGGATCAGGGGTGGCAGCAAGGATTAGCTCCTCCTCGTGTGGTGAGGAGACAGGGCGGGAGCAGGCTCCATCCTGAGCAAGTGGTCACGTGTCACGGGCCGGCAGCAGCCACGAGTGGCAGACCATCTTGCACGCCAAGGACAGCGGACTCGGAGGGTGCCCTGAACGCCTTCCCGCTGGGCGGAACCCGGGAAGAGGACGCCTGCGCACGGTGTGCATGGCGGGTCTGGGGTGCGCGCCCCGCGCTGCTGTGTAACCGCGCTGCTGTGTAACCGCGCTGCTGTGTAACCGCGCAGCCGCGCAGCCTTTTCCTGCGGATGAAGATGCGACCCCGGGACAGGATGCCTTTCCCACCTGAGCCAAGGGCTGGGCAGCGAGGCAGGGGCTGAAGGCTGCTCCAGGCCACACCTCCACCTCTCGGGGGGCAGGGGGCGTCGGGTCCCCCAGACGGAGGCCTGCCGGGCGGAGCAGCTGGGCCTGAGCATCTCAGCGGGGTGGGAAAGGTCCCCGGGCCGGCCCCGCAGGAAACAGACGTGTCTCCTTCTCCCACATCGGGTGGCTCTGGGGCCCAGGCCTGAGGATCACAGGAGGGGCCGTTCCCATGGTAACTGGCCGGGATGGGCGGAGGGGATGGTCCAGGCCAGGCTGTTCCGAGGGATGGGGGATCCGAGCTTGGTCCCCTGTCATCCTGTAACCTCAGTCCCAACACAGGGGGACTGAGCTGAGTCCCCTCAGCTCAAGCTAGCCAGAGGGGACTCTGTCACCTGCAGTGAAGGGCTGAGCTGATACACGGCTCTGAAGCCCCCGTTGGTTTGGGACACAAACAGGAAATCGCACATCATGCCCACACCTGGGCTAATCACATTTTTCTTATGTCCACGTGCAGCCTTGGTTTCCTGTCCATTCTGTGCTGTATTGCAAGGGACGCGGCTGACGTCACCCTATGCCGGATTTCTTCTTCTTTTTTTTTTTTTTCTTTTTGGTACCGGATATTAAACCCAGGGCTGCTTCACCCCTGAGCCCCATCCCCAGCCCTTTTGATACTTTATTTAGAGACAGGGTCTCACTGAGTTGCTTTGGGCCCAAGTTGCTGAGGCTGGCCTCCAACTTGTGATCCTCCTGCCTCAGCCTCCGGAGCTGCCGGGATGACAGGCACCCACCACGGTATCTGGCTCCAGCATCACCTGCCATTCCCTCCCCCACACAGGTGGGCACCCTGGAGTCTGCTGCTCCCTCTCCCTGGGAGCTCGGTCCCTGCCGGCTGTGGTCACTGCTTCCCTTGTGAATTGCCTTGCACTCCAGTGCCACTTCCTGGGACTGGCCCATGCCGTATCCCTCCTGCCAACGATCCTTAAGAGCCGCCCGGGGTTCCCTACCCACTGACCCCCTGATCCTTCTGCATCCATGAACTTGAACCAGCCTCGGGTGACCGTCGGCTCCCTGTCCGCCTCCCCCTGCAGAAGGGCTTCAGCGCAGGCCACCCTGCCCGCTGCCGGCTCCTGGCTCGATCCTTCTTGAACAGCATTCACGATGGCGACCGATGGCGACGTTGCTGTCGGCTTCCTCGTTCCTCCCTGTGCTACTTCCTGGCTATAAATAATCCACGGTGAACATCTTCCTGGGGAAAGGGGTCCGTCGCCATCTCTGATGACTTCCTCACGCAGCGGTCTCAGAAGGAGACCTTTGGGGTCCATGAGCATCAACAGCCACCGCCTGAGCGTCTGGCCCAGCACCCCTTAACGTGAGAAGACGGGGTCTAGGGATCCGGTTCAGTCTGGATTCTGACCCAGGGGATCTGGATGGACCCGAGACACGCATTTCTAACGGGGTCCCAGGAGCATGGTCTGGGGGCCTTCTCCTCGGGTTCCCTGCCTGCTCAGCTGGTCAGCGTCTGGACGCCACCATGCCAGAGGCCCCTTGCATCTACACCGTGTCCCCAAGCCAGCAACCCCAGCAGGAAGCCCACTCCGAGGTCCCGGGACCTTTCTCTCTGGGGTGTGGGTTCCGTCCGGCCCTAGGAGTCCCCGACGTGCCCGTGGTTCACGAGCTGGGGTTCGTCCTGCCTGGAGCTGAGCTCCGGCTGGGCAGTGGCATGTGGGGCTATTTCCTGCCCGTCCTCTCTGCTCACCTGGTGCCCAGGGGCACCTCTGTCCCCCTCTGAAGCCCTCCCTAGCCCTCTCTCATCCGAATGTCCCCACACCTGTCTGCTATCAGAGTCACCGAGGGAACACGCAACCCAGGGGCGGCCCAAGTGGGCACTTCACCCCCTTTGCTTCAGCCGGGGACGGACCTGCGACCAAGTCCAGCTGACCCGGGGCAACCTTGTAACAGGACGAGCGGGCGTCCACACCCCTCCCCTCTCTGGGGGCCACCAAGGCTACCATGTGCAGGAGCTGATCTGCACCAAAGGCCACCAGGGGACCAGCGGAGTCAGGGGAATGTCGCCTGAGATCCTCTGGCACCTGGTCAGGCCAGACCCAACGCTGACCAGGGCCGGGGGTGGACATGACAGTCCCAGGACCAAGGCTGGAAGGCACAGCATGAACTTGAGGGCTGGGCATAAACCACGGAGGGTGGAGAGGCCGGGAGGAGCGGCCGCAAGGGCACGTGGAGACGCACAGCAGCCACGCTCAGGGCCAACCGCCTAGCCCTGGACCTCGCGCACCGCCACCGTGGGACACCCGGCGGAGGGCGGGACTGGTCCAGGACAACAGGAGGGGTCCCCGCATCTTGGAAAGCCACCCTCAGCTCTGGAGCGGGAAGAACAATCAGAGGAACGGTGAGCGGCCAGCAGGGAAGTCGCTCAGTGCCCGGCAGAGCCAAAGGGCACTTCCGGGAGGCCCTGGGGCCACCTGGAGTCCTTGCAGAGCCTCCTGGCGGTCACCTCGCTCCCAGCAGACATGAGCAGCTGGACAGGGTTAAGCGTGGACAGGGCCTTGGATGGCCCCACGTCATGGGAGCCAGGAAACCCAGGCTGGCTCGGCTGAGGCGGCGGCCCAGGGTCACAGGGCCTGGGGCGCGGGTGGACCCTGAGCACGGCTTTGCCATTAGGCCCTGTGTCTGCGTCCCTGCAGGAGGCCGGCTTCCTGGGAGGCGACGGAGGCTGGAACCCGCAGGGCCTCGCCTGCCCAGCCCCTCCCCGGCCTCCCCCGATCCTGGGTCTCCCTGAAAACGCTTCGCCCCAGACGGTCCCAGCTACCAGCTTTGGGCCTCCCGGGATGGGCCTCGACCTCAGGCACCCAGAGGCCGCTCCCCACTTCCCTCGCCCCTGCCCTTGAGATTCCCAGCCCGAGGACAGGGTCACCGAGTTGCGATAGCTGCCGGGCCTCAGCTTCTGGGCTCTCTCCGCGTCCCCTCCCCGCTCCTGGCGGGCACAGTGGCTTCCTTTTCAGAGGACGGCCATCTACAGAGACGCATCCTGAGCCCCCCGCGCGCCTCTGAAGGGCTTCTTGGTCTTAAAATAAAACCCACTTCTCCTCCTGCCCAGCCTGGAGCGGCTCCCCGCCCGGCTGACGGGAGCACCCAGTGCCCAGCCAGCGGCCACCGCAACCCTCCCGTCTCTCGGCCTGGGGACCCTGCTTCCTGCTGCTCAGCTCTCAGGTCGGGGGCGGGCTGGAGGCCAAGGTCGCGGGCTTCACTGCTGGGCCCAGGTGTCCCCTCCCTGTCCCGTGCCCTTCTCAGGTGTCAACTACAAGACAGAAGGACACACCTCCGCTCCGGACTCACCTGATTCCCCACTCCACGCGGAGAGGCCCGTAAAGCCCACGGTGCGGCCAGCCAGGTCCTGCCTGGGGGCTGGCCCCTGTCCCTGACCTCCCGGGCTGCTCCCCCACCTAGCTGGAGCCGGCCACTCAGCAGCCTCGGTCTGTGGGCACCACGCTCCCGGGATCAGAGCGGACCCCTGTGTCTCTCAGAAGGACATGAGTCACTCACGACTCTGCGGCAATCTCTACAGCCAGGGAACATGGACTCAGCCTGACCACGTGCACTGACTCACGTCACCCCCGCTGCGACCTGCAAGGAAGGTCCTGTCTTTATCTCCCTGCCGTTTGCCACCTTCCAGAGTGTCTATTTCACTACAAAAGGCACACATGGTTCTTGCAGCAAATCACATGGTACAGAGGTGTGCCAGGAGCAAGCTCTAAGTCCACCCCGGGCTGCCACCTCCGCTGCTGCTCCATCTACCATATCCTGGAGCAACACGGGCAAGACCCCTCTCCTGTCTGCCTTTAGGCCAACACACTCCTGTGCGTGCCTTAGAATTATCCTCCACAGCTGGGTGCAGTGACGCATGCCTATGATCCTGACAGCTCAGGAGGCTGAGGCAGGAGGATCGTGCGTTCGAGGCCAGCCTCAGCAACTTGGCGAGGCCCTAAGCAACCTGCCCCTGTCTCTAAATAAAATATGAAGAAAGGGCTGGGGATGTGGCTCAGTGGTGAAGCACCCCTGAGTTCAATCCCTGGCACCAAAAAAAAAAAATTATACTCCCTACTTGGCAGAAAAGGAAAGCATCACTCAGAGAGGTTCAGTGACTTACCCAAGGTCACACAGCAGACAAGTGAAGGAGCTGAGGCTTACATCATACCCAATTTTAACATCAAAGCCTGTGACCTCACCCACAAGCTACACTGTCTCGACAAGTTATATCCGCTTTGAACCAAAGCAGTAATAATAGGCAGGGACAAAAAATAGCTCACCGAGTACCAATCAGGGTAGTATTTTGGGTGCAGCATACATATTCATCCAGCCTCCTCTGAGCCCTGCCACGTGGTCCCCTTATCTGCACAGCCTGTCCCCCACTCCACACATAGAGCTGAGCCACGCATCCCGGGCGGAGCCCTGGGTGAGGTGCAGCGCCCCCTGCTGGCTTCCCGGAGCCCAGCGGAACAGCCGGTGGAAGAGGGGTGCCGAGCGCGGCAGGCAGGAGACCCCGCGGGCCCAGGGCACACCGCGTGCGAGGGGAGAGGAGGACAGGGGTGCTGGGGAGGCTGGGGGGTTCCGCAGACGTGGAGTCACGGGGACAGGTGGGGCGTGGGGCCGCCCTTGGGACGCACCCATCAAGGGGTCAGGACCGGCTGCTGCCTTGTCACCCAAAGTGGGAGCCAGACCTCACCACGCCGCACCGCCGAGGCCCGGACGCCACTTCCAAAGCGGAACCCAAGGACTCAGCGGCTGTGCTGACCAGCTGGCGTGGGGGCAGCCATCGCGTGTCCCCTGGCCGGGTCCTGGAACCCTCCGCCCCCTCCGCCGTGTGACGCTAGGCAAAGCCCACCGCTCGGGGGCACCGCGGTTTCCCATGAGGTAGACGCTCCTGGATGAGGACGGGGGCGGGGAGACCGAGTTCCTCCTCCCCGTGTCGCTGAGACAGGAGTCTCGGGAGTCCTGACGGCGTCCTCTGCCCTTATGGACAGCTGTCCCCAACGTCAGGGAGAAGGGGCGCCAGGGTGCTGGAGTAGGGCAGCGTCTGTGGGAGGGATTCTTCTATGCCCAGGACCGAGTCACCACAGAGGGACTGTCCCCAGCGCGGATCCTGCCCTGGCTGAGGGCCCCACAGGCTCCTTTTGCAAATGTTCTGGCCCCAGACAGCGAAGCCACCGCCTGCCCTCTGTAGATGCCCCTGGTGGCTCCTTGGCAGGAACTGCGAGCTCTTGGGGACAGAGGATCTCACAGAGGGTGGAGAAGGAGGCTGGCCCCCCACCGGGCTCCTCTGGCTCCGGTGGGACATCAGGGGACATCTGGCTCCCGGGCCGGGAGCCGCCCTGGGCAGGGAGCACACTGCACGGCAGGGGTGGCTGAGGGCAGGGACCTCGGTCCCTGAGGTCTCAAAGTCCGGAGGCCTCTTTGCCCCAAGGCAACTCCTCGGTCACCAAGATGAGCCCAGCCCAGAGCTCCTCATGTCACTTGCCTGGATAAGGAGCTTGGCCGGGTCCCAGCAGATGTTCCCCGGCTGCCCCCAGATGGGCACAGCTGAGGCGCAGGCAGGGTGGTAACCCAGAAGAGGAGTCACCCCCGGGCGAGGCAGAGACCTCTGTGAGGCGCTGGGGACGGAACCCAGGGCCGCACAGCATGCTGGGTAAAGCGCCAGAGCACCCCCAGCCCCCCACGCTTGAATTACCACAAGAATCACAAGAAGCAATCGTTGTGTCTCAAAATGAGGGCTCCCCGTCCCCAGGGCTGTGGCTGTGGGGGTCACGCAGGATGAGATGAGGGACTGGACCGTCTCCAGATCCTGTCTGTCACTGGGAGACTGCGGGACGCTGAGATCCACATACCTCTCCCCGTCCTTCCAGGGGGAACCCTGCTCTCAGAGGCTTCCTTCCCCGGGGGGCCTGTCATTTCACGGGAAGCATTTGCAAAGCCTGGTTCAGAGCCGGGTCCCCAGAAAGGAGAGGAGGAGGCTTCCCTCCTGGTGGGGACACCCTTCCGGGAGGTATCAGTGCAGATCAGCAGACAGCCGCTCTGAAGGTCAGCTTTACATTGCTGTGACAAAACACCTGAGCTAATCAGCTTATCAAGAGGAAAGGTTTATTCTGGCTCACGATTCCAGCCTATGGTCACTTGGCCCTGCTAATTTGGACCTGGGATGGTAGAAGAGGCCTGGTCACCTCAGAGTAGCTGGGAAGAAGAGAGAGAGGAAGGGCTGGGCTCCGTCCCAATATCCCTTCATGGACACGCCTGTGACCTCACTTCTCACCAGGCCCCGCCTCCTAAAGGTGCCACCACCTCTCTGGCAGCACAGGCCCAGGACCGAGCCTGTAACACGTGGGACTCCGATTGTAAGTCACCTTCTCAGAGCTCAGTGTGTGAGGGACCTCGAGTGGCCGAGGTGGGGGAGGGCAGCACCCAGAGCCTGGAGGTCTTGGGGACAATCCACCGTGCTCCTGGGCAGGGGGTGGCTCAGAGGTGGCTTGCCGGTCACACGTGAGGCACTGGGTTCCATTCTCAGCACCGCGTGCAAGTGAACAGATAGAATAAAGTTCCAGTGACAACTGAGTTTTTGAAAGGCGGCTCCTGCAGGGACCTGGGGAGCCATGCCCACCAGAGGGAGGGCAGGCAGCACGTCCCAGCCCTCCAGGGTCCTGCTGAGCTCCAGGCACAGCAGCCGCCCCGCCACGCCCCGCCACGCCCGGTCACCCACGTCCCCAACACCGACAGCCGCTCACATGTGCCCCGAGGCAGAACGCACCCTCTGGCGGCCACTTCTTCAGGGGACACCCCCTTCCTTCCGAATGACATTGTTGGGGAGGAAAAAGAACACACGCTGACCCGCTCCCTGCCTCCTTCCCGGCCCAGGCTCCAGCCTGCCGCGGTGGCGAGGGCGGGGTGGCGGGACACTGGAGCCTCTTCCTGGGACAGCGGGTGAGTGACCCGAGCAGGTGAGGACGAGGGTGCGGGTGGACAGGAAGCACGCGGCCAGGGCAGACCCAGGGCTCCAGGAGGGATGGGCAGGGGAGACCCAGGGTGCCCAGGCCATGGCGGGCTCACGAGCCTGTCCCTCAGGGAGTGACACGGCCGTCTCCTGGCGGACAAGCCCAGGGGAGGGGCCTCCACAGCCGCCTTCTTTCCAGGAGAGGAAAACACCTGGGTTACCTTCCAAGGCCAGTGTTCTCTAAACTGACGGGTGTGTGTGTGTGTGTGTGTGTGTGTGTGTGAGTGTGTGTGAGTGTGTCTGAGTGTGTGTGTATGTATATGTGTGAGCGTGTTTGTGTGTGAGTGTGTGTGTGTGTGAGTGTGTGCATAGGTGAGTCTGTGTGTGTGCAAGTGTGTGCAAGTGTGTGTGTGAGTGTGTGGGGGGGGGTGTGAGTCTCTGTGTGCAAGTGTGTGAGTGTGAGTGCTAGTGTGTGTGTATGTGTGGGTGCATGAGTGTGTGTGTGAGCATGTGTCAGTGTGTGAGAGTGTATGTGTGTGAGTGTGTGTGTACGTATGTGTGTGAGTATGTGTGTGTGAGTGTGCGTGTGTGGATTTTGTGTGTGTGTGAGTGTATGTGCTTGTGTGTGTGTGTCCATGAGTGTGAGTTGAGTGGTAAGTGTATGTGTGCGTGTTTGTGCATGTGTGTGCATGTGTGTGTTTGTGTGTGTGTGCGTGTTTGTGTGTGTGTGTGCGCGTGTGTGTGTTTGCACGTGTGAGTGTGTGAGTGTGTGAATGTGTGCGTGCATGTGTGTGTGCGTGTGTGAGTGTGCGTGCGTGTGTGAGAGTGTGTGAGTGTGCGTGTGTGTGCGTGTGCTTGTGAGTGTGCGTGTGTGTGAATGTGTGTGTGTGTGTTCGTGCGTGTGAATGTGTGCGTGCGTGCGTGTGTGCGCGCGTGTGTGTGAGTGTGTGTGCGTGTGCGTGTGTCTTGAGAGACGTCTGGAGGACTCATCGGTGCTGACGGCCGCCGGCAGCTTCCAAGGACTCTGAGCTGACTCCCTCTGGGTTCTGGCGCGGTCACCGTGAGGCACAGCTGACACCCTGGGATGGCCACTGCGCTGCTCCCTTGCCTGGCCGTGCTCAGTGTGCCTGGCCCTGTGCCACGTCCCTTCCTCCCGGCCCGGCTGAGGCTGACCCTTGCCCGCCCACCCCGACACCCCCGGATGGAGGCCCCTGGGGCCTCGCCGCCCGGCCTCCGGAGCGGCCCCTGCCCTGCCCCGCGTCTCGCGCCCGGGCTGGCTGGACGCGCTCCCACCGGCTGGCTTCCTGGGAAGGTGGGCGGGTCCTGCCTGAGCACATGGGCCTGGGAGCCCCGGAGCCTCGTCTCCGGGAGGGTCCAGGGGCGGCACCTCCAGGCCTCACCCTCAAAGATCTTCATGGCGACCGCCGTCGGCAGGAAAGGCGCAGTCTTGGCGAGTCCCGTCACTCTGCGCCTCAGTGTCCCCACCTGTCACGCCTGGGGTTGGTCCAGATCAGTGGCCTGGGAGGCCCTCGTAGCAGGTGACCCGGGAAGTTGTTAGGACGATGCCAGGCCCTGCCCGGCCCTGCGGGCCAGCAGCCCTGGAGCCGGCCACCATGTGCGGGCGCGGGATGCCAGGCGGTTCAGAGGCCGCTGGGTGGCCTCCCTGCTACCGTGACGCCTCGGGCTTTCCAGCTGTGACGCGTGCGGGGCCTCAGAGGAAGCAGCCCTGACCCTGCCCGGGGGTTGGTGCCTCCCCGGCTGGCCGTGTCCTGCGCGGGTCCCAAAGCCCTTCCTGGGCTCCCTGGGAGGGTCAGCAGGATCATGTGACGCTGGGGTCTTACTACCGATGACACTAGGACTTACTACCGGGCGCAGACAGCCAGAGACTTCCCGCGGTCACCAAGCGGGGAACTGCACCCCCGCCCGTCTCTGCTCTGGCTGCTGGGGCCCCAGGCCACGGAACCAGGCTTGGGGACACCTGGTCTGAGGACCCTGCAAGCAAGGGGCAGGGGAGAAAGACCACCGGACAGTGCTGTGCCTGCTGGGCCCCAGGAAGGCTCTGTCCCCTGGGTCAGTGAGAAGCTGGTACTGCCACCAAGAATCGCAGGGGTGCACGGTGGGTCCCCAGCTCTCACCCGCACTTGACACCCGGCGTCCGCCGCCCCCTTGGCCTAATCCCGTCTCCAGCTTGGCCTGGCTGCCCCTCCCCATCTGGATGGGGGCGCCTCTGCCTTTCCAGGTACCCGGGTCAAACCCGGGCTGTCTCTGTCCCTCTGTCCCCCGCGCCCTCCTCAGCCACCAGCATGCGTGGGCTTCCCGCCTCCACTGCCCCCGCTGGCCCAGCTCCCCCTCTAGAGGCCGTAGAAGGGTCCTTGCTGGTCCCTGCTGTGCCGACCCCGACTGCTCCTGGGGCTCGTGTCCCTCCCCTGCTCAGCCCCCACGGCCGCCCCGCAGAGCTAACTCGAGCCCCGGGGCTGACTGACAAGCCTGAGCTCCAATCCCACCTCCTGCCTCACTCTGCTCCCGCCTCCCCCAGCTGACTGCTCCCCAGCTTCTCTTCCTGCCTCCTGGCACACGCTTCCCGACATCCGCACCGCGTCCTCACCTCCCCCAAGTCTCTGCTCCCATGTCCCCTGCTTGCCAAGGCCTTTCCTGGCCACTCTGCCCCTGGGGTGGGCTCTCCTGTCCCCCAAATCCCTGCTCCTTCTCTCACCACCTGGACCCCTGGGTGGTCTCCGTGTGCAAATGACACCCTCCGCCAACCACCTGAGCCCCCAGGAACTGCCTTCGAATGCCGGAGCTGGAATCCTAGGCTGCCACCAACCGGCTGTGTGATGTTGGGAAGATCACTTGACTTCTCTGTGCCCATTTTCTCATTTGTAAACTGTACCTTCAGCCGAGGGTGTTGGGGAGATGTAACTGACTGGCATGTGGCAAATGTTCAATCAGCAATTATTAGCGTCCTTAGGTGCCATGGGCTCAGGCCTCCTGGGCAGCAGCCAGGAGGCTGGGCTCTTGTTCCCAGCTCCCCGACTCTGGGTGACCTTGGGAAAGTCCATTCCTAGAGCTGCGGAATCCAGGGATGAGCCCAGACGTGCTGTGAGAACACTGGGTAGTTTTAAAGCGCGTCCAAAAATACCTGTGACCTTCCTCCGTGTCCGCGTTGGGGCTGAATTCCCCGTTTCCAGAACCTGGGCTGGACTTGGTGACATGCGAGCGGTCTTTGTCCACTTGGGTCCCCCAACCACAGGTCCAGCGGCTGGGCGGCTTGTGGATGGCACTCGGTCTTGGATCCAGGGAGCCCGGAGCGGTGGCGCCTGATCAAACGCCTGCTTTCTGGTTCACACGCCCTCCAGCCGCGCCCGCCCGCGACCAAGGGGCTGGCTGGTCCTCTGCAGGTGTCTTGTGTGGCACGCGACCCCTTCATGAGGACCCTGCCCCGTCACCTCACCTGCCTCCTAACACCCTCGCTTTGGTGATCTGGTTGCTACATGTGGATCTGGGGACGAGGTGACAACACTCAGGTCACCACAGGGTCACAGGAACAGAGGGAGGCGGATGGGACGGTGGGCGATTTCTGGGGCCAGGTCACAGCCCCACATTGCTATTCCGCCTTGCTCATTTTGGGGACACTCAGCAGCCTCTGGAGAGGCCCATGTGGGGACAACAGTGACCTCCCTCCAAAAGTGACACTGTGGCCCAGGACGGAAGCAGCTCTTGCGCCCCGTCAAGACTTCAGATGCCTGTGGCCCTGCCTGACAAGTAGCCGCAGCCTCCTGAGAGAAAGACCCCAACCGGAACCACCCCGGTCACCGAGTGTTCAAGACACAGCACCCGGGGATCGAGTTCCCGCAGGAGGCGGCTCGCTAAGACAGCCGCGTCCCCGCTAACTCAGCAGCCCGGGTGACAGCTTCTGCCAGGTCCCAGCCACGCAGACGCCCGGGAGTCCCCACCCCAGCCCCGTCGCGCGAGATCCAGCCGAGTCACTGACCAGCCTGGACGGCACCCAGAGCTGGCCTGGGCCCCCCTCGGAGACCCACAGGGACCGGCCTGCCCAGAACGGCCAACGCTCGCACACGCAGACCGTCTTTGCCACGTGTCACTGAGCAGCTCCCAAGTTAAGAAAAGCGTTCAAAGACGAAGCCAATCAAGTAAGTGAATGGGTTTGACACACAGGCTGGAATCACGTCTGCCCGGGGACGGAAGGTGGCCCAGCACAGGAAGGAAGGCCCGAGACAGGCTGCGAACGGAGGAACCCTTGCAAATAGCACGCTGAGCCGAGGCCCGAAGAGGAAGGTCGCAGGCTGCCTGCTTCCACCCTGCCACACATCCCGAACCGGAAATCGAGAGCGACGGAAAAGTGGATTAGCGGCCAGGCGAGAGCGAACAGGGTTAGACGCCGGCAGGGGCAGCTTTTCCTTGCTTTGGTTTGGATTTTTGCAGTGGGACGGGGACATGAAGACATTCTGGAATTCGACAGTGGTGATGGGCACACAGTTCGGTAACTCTCCTAGAAAGCCCCAAAGGATATATTTTGGAAGGGCACACTGTAGCGTGCCAAGGGCCCTGGGTTCCAGTCCCCGGCACTGCAGAAGAGGGAGTGTGTGGTCACACTGTTAATAAAACAGAAGGGGAGAGTGACAGGGCCACGTCAATGTTCATAGCAGCTAAGCCACAGAGCCAAACCAAGTGCCCTTCAACAGATGAGTGGATCAAGAAACTGTGGTACGTCCACACAATGGAATATTACTCAGCCATAAAGAAGAATGAAAGGGTGGCATTTGCAGGTAAATGGATGGAACTGGAGAATATCCTGCTAAGTGAAATAAGCCGGTTCCAAAGAACCAAAGCTGCATGTTCTCTCTGATGTGTGGACGCTGACTTACAATAAGTGGGGGAGAACAGAAGTTCACTGGATGAGACAAAGGGGACTGAGGGAAGGGAGGGGGATGGGCATGGGAAAGACAGTGGAATGAAGGGGACAGAACTTTCCTGTTCACACATGGACACAGGACCAGGGACACTCCACGTCCTGTCCCACCACAAGGATGGGGAGTCGCGCTCCATGTGTGTGACATGTCAGTGCACCCTGCTGTCACGGAGAGCTAAGGAGTAGCTGAGGGGCGCTTTGACCACAGCAGGAGACAGGCCTCGGGGGCCGCCAGGCTGTGCCCACAGAGGCTCCCGCTGGAGCAGCTGAGGCCCTTCAGCCAAGCAGGCCAACAGTCTTGCTGCTGGTCACACTGCCGTCCCCACCGCCAGCCCCGCCCGGGCCGTGCCGTGGACCCTGGGGCCAGTGCAGAGCCAGCCACTGGACCTCCCGGGCCAAGGAGCCGGGCCTCACCCCCCGACACTGCGGCTCTCAGATGACAGCGGTGACTGTCCCTAGCGGGTGGGCAGAACCCCCATGGGACCAAAGGTGGCTTACATGGTCAGGCCTGGGGCTCGGGGACAGAAGGCGCGGCCACACCCGTGACAGCCCCGGTCCAGTGGCATGTCCACCTCCTGCGTGCCTTCTCCGCGGGTCACGAGGCGCTGGGCACAGGTTCCCCGGCCTGGTGAGGTTCCCCGGCCCCGAAACCCCCTTGTCTCCCCCGCGCTCGTTCCTTCTCCCCTTCGACCCATTTTTGAGTGACTCCTCTGGGCTGTGCTGTCCCCAGGTGCTGGAGAATCACCAGCAGACAAGACCCAGCTGTCATGGAAACGACCCCTCGAGGGTCAAGGTCAACAAGCAGATGCTGGAGCGCTGCGGGGTCAGATGGCGGCCGAGGCCAGGGATGGCCGGGCGGGGCGCTCAGTCCGGCAAGGCTGCTGTGGCCAAGTACCACAGATGGGTGGCCCATAAATGACAGAAATGAACCACAGATCTGGAGGCTGGACGTGGAGAGCAGGTACAAGGCCTGGACAGGTCCTCCTGAGGGCCCTCAGGGCCTTGCTAAGTTGCCGAGGCTGGCCTCCAACCTGCGATCCTCCTGCCTCAGCCTCCCCAGCTGCTGGGATAACAGGCATGTGCCACCACACCTGGTTAGAATTTATAGTTTAAAGAAATAAACCTTCCAACAACAAAGAGCCTCCAGGTGCAAATGGCTTCATAAGGAGTTCAGTCAAACAGGTAAGGAAGAGATAACACCACTTCCGGATCTATCTTCTGGAATATAAGCAGGGGAATCATTTCCTAAGGCACCTTAGGAGGTCAGCATACTCCAGATCCCCCAACGAGACAAAGAAATCTTAAATCTACAGAGTAAAATCCCTCAGGAACACAGATGCAATCATCCGCAGGCACTAGCAAATGAAATTCAACAATAAGCCTGGTTCAACACTGAAAATCAATCCATGTCACGTACCATATTCACACACTCCAGAGAAAAATTATAGGATCGTATCAAAAGATGCAGAAAAAGCCTTGATGAAATTCAACATTTCTTCATGATCAGAATTCTCTTCCCATTGGGCATAGAAGGAAATTTCCTCAACCTGATAAAGGGCATGTACAAACCCTCTAGCTGAAACCATTTTCATGGTCAAAGAATGAAGCTTCCTCCCCCAAGATCAAGAACAGAGCCCAGACCACCACCCTCAACCCCCTTTTTAACATCACATGCAAGTCCTGACCAGGTTGAGAGAAAGAAAAAGGCCAGGCGTGGCCGAGGCTCAGGAGGCTGAGGCAGGAGGATCGCAGGTTGGAGGCCAGCCTCAGCCACTGAGTGAGGCCCTAAGCAACTCAGCGAGACCCTGTCTCTGGATAAAAAATAAAAAGGACTGGGGACGTGGCTCAGGGGTTGAGCGTCCCTGGGTTCAATCCCTGGTGTCAACTGAAAAAAAGAGAAGAGCAAGGAAGAGAAACAACGCAGATGAGAGAGAGAGAAACAGAACTGTCTGTATTCACAGGTTCCAGAATCCTCCAAGTTAAAATCCCGCAGAATCTGCGGAGGAGCTACTGGAACTGACGCGTGAATTGAGAGAGGCCACAGAACCCAAGGTCAGTACCCACAATGCAACGGGCCTTCCTACTCCAGCAAGGGCAAGCGGGCGCTGAAATGAACACACTCCGGGGTGATAACCAGAATGACTGGACGTGGGGGTGGGTCTCGGGCAGCCAGTGTGACCCTGGGCCCCGTTCTGACCCGTGGCCTGACCTTGGGCGAGTTTCTGGACCAGCAGAGGAGCCGGGCCCTCCCTGACCCCGCTCTCACCCGTGGCTCCGAGAGGCTCCACTGTGACTACAGGACCCACCAGCACAGCTGTAGAGGAGGAGGAGTGGATTTGGGGCTCACGGTGGCAGAGGGCTCAGTCCACAGACGGCCGGCTCCATTCCTCGGGCCTGAGGGGAGGCTGAACATCATGGAGGAAGAGTGTGGTGCAGGGAAGCAGCTCCCCTGGGGACCAGGAGGCAGAGAGACTCCACTCCCAGATGCACACGTGTCCCCAGAGCCAGGCCCCAGTGCCACCTCCTCACCACACCACCTGCCTCCAGGTGCCCCCAGCGGATCCCGCAGGGAGCCAGGCACTGACCAGGTTGAGGCTCTCAGGACCCGATCGTGTCTCCTTTGAACCTTCCTGCAGTGTCTCCACGGGGGCTTCTGGGGACACCCACACCCACACCATAACAGGCTTGGTCTCAGGCCATCCTCCCGCCTTCCCCTGTCCCCTCCCACCTCCAGGCTTCTGGAACCTTCTCTCCGGCCCAGGGCTCTCTCTGGCCGGCAGCTCCACCCAGGCGTCTCCAGGCACTGACACCAGACCCTTGCTCCCTCCTCTCCCCACCAGCTTCCCTGTCCCCTCCCCAACTCAGGACGGGCACCAGCCCCTCCCCTGGCCAAGCGGAGTGACAGTCCTGTTTGGGGGTGCTCTCTTCCGCTCCCCTCCCACACCCATCCCTCGCCTGCTCCTCCATCCCCACCCCGGGACACAACCGGCCTCCCGCCAACCCCCTGGGCCGGCCGCACCCGGCCAGCTCCAGATGCGACAGGATGGTCTCTTCTCCGGACGTCACCTCTCGGCTGGTCATGGCCGCCCCTGCTGCCCCTTCGGGTCCTGACTCAAGGGCACCTCCCCAGAAGCCCTCCCGTCACCCCACTGCATGCAGGACAAGTCAAAGACAGAGGCGGGACGTCACTGTAGCTAGAAGGGCCCTCACGTGCGGCCCGGAGGCTGGCGGAGGGCTCGGGCGGCAGCGATGGCTTTGGAGCAGGAGGCGATGGCTTCCCCTGCCTCTTACTTGCTGGGCTTGGCAGGAGGTCCCTTCTGGGGACGTAGCTGGAGTCTGCAGGCTGGGGAGGGGATCCCTCTGGACGCCCACTGTGGCTGCTGTCAAGCTCCTTGTCCCTTTCCGGGCACCTGCTCTGGGTGGGCTGGCCTCCCTCCAGGCGCCCTTCGGCACAGACGCGGGCTTGGCCCCTGCAGCTCGCTCTGGCCGGTCACTCTCCTCCTTGGCAGGACAGGAGAGAGTGTGGGCAGGTGTCGTTAGCACTCGGGAAGGTGCTCCTGTCGGCCCCATGTGGCACGGGGGTGACCGCAGCTTGCTGGAGGTGCCCACCGCTGCATTGGCGAGTCGGTGACCCCGAGCCGGCTGGGCAGCCGAGCCCGGAGCCCCAGGCAGCCTCGGGGCCCATCCCAGCTGCAGCGAGCCAGGCCCCGGGCAGAGCATTTCGGAACGCCGGTGCACACTGCAGTGTGACTTTGGGGAAAATGACTTTTCTTCCACAAGAATGTTGCCATTTTGTCCCTAAATGTGGCCCTAAGGTGCCGCCTTATCAAATGCAATTCATGACATCCGGGCTCACGCTGGCCTCTGCCCCGCCCTCCCGCTTGGGGAAAGGAAACTCAGTCTCAAGTTTTGCCCGAGGCCTCTGGCCAGCGGCTTCCAGATGTGGAGTGTGACCAGGTTTTGCCAGTGACCCTGAGGAAGGTGAGGTGCGGTTCTGACAGTCCAACGAGGGGCCCAGGCCCCACCTCGAGTTAGTGACAAGGCCCAGCGCACAACCAGAGTCTGTGGGACACCAGTGTTCAGTGTTCTGGAAGTGAGCCCAGCAGCCCAGCTTCAAGGTGCCTGGGGCGCACGCGCGCATTCCTGGGACGGAGCATGCGCTCCGGCATATGACAGGTATCAGAAGGAAAAGGAATATCTGAGCCAGAAGTTAGCCAAGACACACAGGCAGACAACAAGGCCAGGTCCTGCTGAATCTGCCACCTGGATGAAGCCCTGCCTGAAGCCCACCTTGCCCTGGAAATCTCAGTTCCATGAACAAATACATCAACCCACGCTCTCTGCCTCCTTTTTTTTTTTTTTTTTTTTGGCTGAAACCTATTTAACCTGTCCATTCTGCCAACTGCAACCGGGTTCTTACAGCCAAACGTATCGATCTTGTGTGTAGATTTCCTCTCTGGTTGCAGTTAGCATGGAAGTCACTTTCGAGCAGGTTCCCTGTATCCTGTGCCATCATGTCCCCTCTCCACCAAGCCCCACTCGTCTTCCTAACCCAACTGGGGAGCCCGCTTCTGGTTCCACTGATGCTGCTGCCTGTCCCCAGAGCAGAGCTTTGAATGCACATCCCTGACTCCGGGCCTTTGCACTGACTCCAGGGTCCACTCCTGGCCACCCCGTCCTCAAGAGCCCCTCACCGCCCAACTTCCTCCCGCTTAGTACCCCACGAAATGACATCCTATGAGCCTGTGGGTGCACCTGCCAGCCCACTGCAATGTCAGGTGTCCTCAGGGCGGGGACAGCCCGTCTCCTTGGCCACAGGTCCACCCTGTTCCTACCCAGGGAGGCTCTATAAATACCTCGAAGCTCAAATGTGGAAGACATCTTTTCACAGACCATGAATTGTGATCAAGGAAGGAAAAGTGACAGAATTTGTATAAATATGATCATTACCAGAGACGGAGAGTCTGACGAAAATGGTGTTTACGACTGCTTAAAATACCCAACACCTGGAAAGAAGTCGTTGGGGCTGGGACAAGCTGGGAAATGGGGTCTTTTGCATTTTCAAGATGTGCCTACTTGGCAGTTACTTTAAAAAGAGAAACGAGCTAGTTTGGGCTGGGCCCCCCTCCGAGAGGACCCACCCACCAGCTTGGCCGGGGCTGACAGCCATTTTCATGAGTAGAGAGGCCTCCCTGGAGACCTGGGTGACAGTCCTCCGGTCACCTACAGTTAGGGCGGGACCCGCCCAGCAGGAGTCACTGTGGGGGAAACCACTATGGGGGGTCACACGGGTGAAGGCCGCTTTCCAATCCATAGCACAAGGGTCTGGGCATCAGCACGTGGCTTGGAGTCCGGGGCAGACACGAGCCCCATCAGGGATTTAAGGTTCAGCACGAAGGGAGTCTCTCTGGGACCTGGGAAATCTCAAACTGCAAACCCCTAAGGAGACGTCTGACAAGCACAGAGCGGAACTGAAATCCCCAGAAGAGATTGCTTCAGGGCTGCGCATGTGTGAATGATATTAAAAAATATTCTATATTTAAGTGATTTGGACCAGCTGCCCCTTAAGTCTTAAACACCTATGTTGGAAGAGTTTGGCTGGCAAATGGAATATCTGGACAAGTTCCTTCATTCAGCCACCTGCTCATTTATTCATCCATCCATCTATTCTTTTACCCTCTTACTACCCACATATCCACCCTTCCATCTACACATCCACTCATCTATCCATCCTTCTATGCATTTACTTACTGCATTAGTCAGCTTTCCATCACTATAACATAATAACTGAGATAACACACTTATAAAGCAAAAAGGTTTATTTTGACTGACAGTTTTGAAGGCCCATTCAAGATCAAGCAGAATCATTACTTTTGAGTCTGTGGTGAAGCAGTACGTCGTGGTGGCGGGGCATAGAGTGGGAAAATGCAACTCATGTCTTGGCCAGGAATCAAAAGAGAAGAGGCTGGGGTTTCACAACCCCTTCAGGGACACAGCCCCAGATGGCCTCACTTCCTCCCACCAGGCCTCACCTCCCAACAGAACTATCCTGGGGATCAAGACTCCAACAGAGGATATTCAAGATGCAAACCGTAACCCCCACCTGTTGTAGGTCCACTCACTCGTCCATCCATCTACCCAGCTGCCCACACTGGAGAGAAACCCTTTCCGGGCTAGGCGCTGTGCTCAGCAGAGGCGCAGCAAGCCCTGCAAGCAGCTTCCAGTCCAGCCGGGCAGACAGACCGGTAGGTTCTCTCTCCGAGAGCCTGGTTGGCATCATGGTGCAGAAGGAACATGGGGGCACTAACGTGGGAGGTCCACGTGGAAATCGCCCCCAAAGTCTCCTGTGTGGAAGGCGAGGCCCCAGGGTAGCTACCTTCAGAGGTGGGGCTCTGGGGAACGGTCGCGTCACCAGGGCTGTGACCCCATGGGTGGCTTCATCCCTGGAGAGCTGGATGGATTTCGGAGAGGGGACAGGACCTGGGCCGTGGGGCGTGGCTGGAGGAGGCGGGCACTTCTTGTCCCCAGCCCCTCCCCCTCTCGGCTTCCTGGCTGCCTTCCTCGGCCCGCCCTTCCCCCAGGATGCCCAGCAACCCAGACAGCCGACCCGGACTGTGACCTCTGAAACCACCAATCAAAACAAACCGTTCCTCCCCCCAGTTGTGTTTCTGGGGTGTTTGTCACAGAGACAAAAAGCTGACTAGCACAACTACCAGCTGGCATGGCTAGCACCCTCAGTACCTGCCTGACGAGCAGACTGACTGCACTGGTTTGAGTTTCAACAAGACTTTAATAGGAACAAGCTATAGAACACGACTGTTTGCATTGCGAACAGATTTGATTCGACTTGCTTACGGTCCTTCTCCCCTGCCAGAATGTGGACTCCGTGAGCAGTGCCCACCCCCAGGATCCACATCGATGGCTGGCACGAAGTTGGCGCCCTACACACATAGACGTTGAATCAACGTCTCCTCTGCTTCCTGTGTTCACCTTTCATTACTGTAACAAATACCCGCGACGCACTGACTTAAGAAGAGGAAAGGTTTGTTTTGGCTCATGGTTTGGAAAGAGTCTGTCACGATCATGTTGCTTTGGGGCCTGTGGCGAGCAGCCCATCACAGCAGGGAGCATGTGGTACAGCAGAGCTGCTCACCTGGTGGCAGTCAGGAAGCCAAGAAAGAAAGAGGAGGGGCCAAGTCCTTCTTCAAGGGCAAGGCCCCTCCCCCACACATGACCTCACTTCCTCCCCCCAGGCCTCACCTCCTAAAGATTCCACCACCTCCCTCTGAGTGACACAGGTTGGTGATCCTGCCCTTAATACACAGGTCGTTGGGGGACACTTGTCCAAACCACAGCACTGACCTGCCCCTGTCCTGTTGCCAACCGCTCTCGTGGTCTTGGAACCCGTCAGTCAAGGTGTTCTTATAGGATCTGACCCGGGGATTGCCTGTTCTTCTCGATCCTTGCGCACCCTGCCTGGGCACCTTCTGGCTTTGCCCTCCAGCTTCTATCTCTGCCTCCTGGGAAGGAGCTCCTCCTGACCAGGTGTGTCTGGACGCCTCCCCGACCCATGTGGGAACCCGGGAACCCGGGAGTGAACCTGAGACCCTGGCCCACAATGAAACTTTTAAGGTAGCTGTGCTCTGATTAACTCATGAGTGGGGAAACTGAGGCCCAGAAAGATCACCGGATTGCCCAAAGACACACGGATCTTAAGTGGTGAAGTTAGGTTTTAAATCATTTTGTCTGGCCCAAAGGTTAATGCTCCAAACTGCTATGGATTTTGAACAAAAACCAAAGCCATACAAGTAAGAGTCAGTCCCGAGATTTGAGCTCGATCCCCTCATCAAGGGGTATTTTCTTTCCGCTGCAAGCCCAGAGATATCAGACCCCCACAAGGAGAGACTCTCCAGAGGAAGAACCTGACTAGAGACAAGAAGGCTGGAGAGAAGGAAAGGGAGAGGCAGGGCCAATGTTTCAGCACCTTGATCTAACCATGCCTGAAGGTCTCCTTTGATTTTTAACTGTGATTGGCTCCAAATTCCTTTACTGGAATTTGAACGGTCCTTAATTCCATTCCAGTTATTCTGCACAGACTACATTGGATCTTTCCACTCACGTCAACGCTAGGACACAAACGTGAGACTACCCCTCAGGAGCCTAGACTTGCACTGTCGCTTGCCTGTGTCCCCAACCCTTTCCTATATTAGCCCCCATCTTCTAGGGCACAGCTAGGCAGAGATCAGCAGCCCTGCCCCATCTTCGTATAGGCTGGGGAGAGCAGTGTCCCCTAAATACCAAGCAGGGAACCTTGGAGCCATTGCTTCCTGTGTCCTCTCTGCCACATCCCGTGTGGAGGAGGAAAGGGTTAACTGCTGGAGGAGGATGTGGTGGTTTTTCCACCTATTACCCCAAAGAGCTTAGCTACTCAATAAACTCACTAGAGCCAATACTCTTAATGAGCGGGGGCGTCCAGCTCTGGCCTCTTGGACAACTCGCCCAACTCTTTTATTTATGACAGACAGGTGGCCAGGACCGGGAGGAGCTGCTTCTGTGATGGGCAGGGCAGGGTGGAGTTAGGGGAGCCATCCTCTTGGGGGAAAGTTCCAGAGGAGACGGGAACCACGCCCACGCTGCGCCACGTGCTTCCCTGCAGTTCCTAGAAGCCAGGCCTCCGCGTCCCATGGCCCAGCCATTCTGCTACATAAGGACGGCCGCCCACGCTTCCCCCGCTGCCCTCTCCGCCTGTGCTCACGGCATTAATTCCCTCCGCGGCCATGGCTTCTGCCTGTTTCTCCTGCGGTCCTTGCGCACACTCTGGTTTGGGGACCAGATCATCAGTCCCGGGCTTGCCAACCCTGCCCTGGCTGAGCGCCACCTGCAACCCTCCAGTCCTGCTCCAGGCCGGCGGACCCACCCCAGCCTCCGGCCCCGGCTGCGCGCGCAGCGGCTGCTGCAGGCCCCGCCCCTACGGCCCCGCCCCGGCCCCGCCCCTCCCTGCACCTGGGCTTTGCCAGATCAAGTCCGGCAAGACCTCCCGAGGCCACGCCGCGGGTCCCGCTGCTCCCACGTCGGGGGCGGACCAGCGGCACGGGAGGCGCGGAAGAAGCTCGTCGCCAGGCTGCACCGGCATCGCTCGGCTCCCTGCCTGGCACCTTTGCCCTGCTCTTCCCGAAGGTCCTCCCAACGCCGGCTGCTCCTCGCCCAGGCCTCAGCGCGAGCCTGACTGTCACAGGGGCTCCCCGAGCAGCCACCAGAGCGGCCCCGTGCCCCAGCTGTTGGCTCGCTCATGATCCTTCATGGCCCCGCTGCCAATGGCTCTGCTGACTCGCCCTCCCGCTGGACGGTCGGCCCCGAGGGACGCTCCCCTGCCTGGCTCGCGGCACCGACCACCACAGCTGCCCACCCGGAACCGCCGGATCTGAGCTGCTGCCTGAGAGCAGGAGGGCCCCTGGCAGGCAGCCTGCAGCTCCCTGCTCGCGCCCTCTGGCCGGGTCTCCACTCTCCCGTGGGCGACCCTGGTGCTCCTGGAGAGTCACACTCATGACACCGCCCCCAGATGGACCCCGAGTCTCCCCGAGCAGAGATGAGGAATAAATCCTAGGCAGCATCTCGTAGGGGATCCCAGGTGCGTGCACTGAGCAGGGCAGGTGGCCAGAGGAGCTCACGGTGCCTTCTCAGCTGTCCCAAAGAAAGGGGACCCTCACACAGAGAGGAGGCAAGCCCAGAGGGGGCGTGTGGTCTGCCAGAGTCACATGGCCAGAGCGCCATGGCGCCCTGGGGACGCCTCGGATTGGGAAGGGATGGGGGGACAGCCCAGGGAGGCGAAGGGACTCCAAGCTGGAGGTTGCAGTCTTCCTGTGGGCAGCAGCCAAGTGACCCCAGGTGGCTGTGGAGCAGGTGAGCTGGGACGGCTGCAAGAGTCCGGGAACAGCCCTCCCTAGGGCAGCAAGCCCACCCACGCCCAGGGAGGACCCAACAGACACCAGGCCGTGGTGCTTCCAGCAAAGGGACAGCCCAAGGGGACCCGCCTGCAGTCCCACCAGGGCCCTGGACAGGTGTGCCAGGCTCAGCTGTCCCCACTCCAGGGGGCTCCCAGCCTGAGGACCAGGTTGGATGCTCCTAGCTAGTTCTGGGGACGCTCAGCCCGCTGCCAACTCCCGACTCCTTCAACAGCAGCTCCCGATGGCCCCCATGGCCCTAGAGCCAGCTGGGACCTGGTGCCTGGGACAGACGTGTGATCAAGCACAGACTCTTCCATGAGGGCCCCTGAGGCTGCAGTGCCCAGGGCTCCCGCCTCCTGGCCTGGACTGCCACCTGGGGAGGGGACCCTGCTCTGCCTGGGCCCCGGAGTCCCCAGGCTTGCAGGACCCTACGGAGAAAAGCCACTTCTGCTTTGCCTCTCTCACCTCTGTCCTACAGGGGACAGTGCGGCCTGGGCCTTCCCGTAGCACAAGCCAACTCCTTCCTAGGCACCAGGGACTGAGTCAGGCTACGACTCCACAGCAACGTCACCAGATCAGTTGGCATGTGTTTTCCACCAACTGTTGCAAGATCCATTTTCTTTTCTAAATTATTTGTGGGGCGCACGCTTGTCATCCCAGGGGCTCAGGAGGCTGAGGCAGGAGGATCATAAGTTGGAGGCCAGCCTCAGCCACTTAGCAAGACCCTGTCTCTAAATAAAATATAAAAAAGGGCTGGGGAGGTGGCTCAGTGGTTAAGTGCCCCTGAGTTCAATCCCCAAGACCAGACTGACAGGGCATTTCTGGCTCCTCCCCGTAGTACCCAGCTTGGTCAGAGCAGGGGACCAGCAAAAACCAGGGCCACTGAGCCCTGCCACAGCCGTCCCGTCGTCAGACCCTGTTCAGCCTGACCCCGCTCCACCTCCAGGCCACAGAAAACGCTGAGGTCCCCCCGTTTTAAGCTCAGCTGTGGAGTCTCTCCAGACTGGCCGCTGAGGGGTCGGGTGGCTTTCAGGTGAACAGAGTCCAAGGCCCGACGGTCTGGGCTCCGTTCACAGCTCCTCCGGGCCTCGCCCAGATGCCTCCACAGCTGGACCCGGTCCTTCCAGAGCTGGGCGTGGCCGGCCATCTTCCCCCCCAGCTCCGGAGCTCCTATGTTGTCGTCCTGCTGTGCCGACTCCAGGGGGCGCCACCGCTATTTCTGGGTCCTGAGGGCTCTTGAGAGTTTCCTGACGCCCTGTGGGTCCCCAGGGCCGGTCCCTCACCCTGGACAGCAGCTCGAGCTGCTCGAACCCCACAGCACCTGCAGACCCACTGGTACAGGGCCGCAGCCTGGAAGCCCCCAGCTGACCCCGGGACTCCCCGAGTCCCCGCGATCCAGAGTCCCCTTCAGAACTGGCCAGTGTGAAGGAAATGACTGTCGCCAGCTCATCCGCATCCTCCTCCCCAGACTCCTGGCGTCAGCTCTGAGCACTCGCCCAAGGGCAGAGCTGGGGTGACGCATCGGATGCGGGTCCCGGCCCTGAAGGCATCTGGGGTCAAAGGTGTGCCTCGGTCACAAGAGCGGGGCTGGAGCACCCTAGTGCGATGGCGTTGTGGGGCCCAGGGGGGCAGGACCCAAGCACCTCTGGGCTCAGTCCTGCAGGGTGGCCTCTGGGACATGTAGCTCTGTGTAGCTAGGCCAGGTTCTGGGTAGGTGACTTGGGGACAGTCCATCCCAGATGACCTCTGCCGTGTCCCAGAGGGCAGAGGGACAGGAGAGCACAGTCCTGTTTCTCTTCACTTCCAACCCACCCAGCCTCCTCTAGCCTCTGATTAGATCTCTTTTTATATTAAATCTCAGCATCTTAGAAGCTGGGGGCTGGAAGTTCCTAAGGCCGTGTGGTCCAGCCCTCTCCTGGCTGAAATGTCCTTTTTGACTCAGCCACTTTACAAAATCAATCAGAATTTTGGAAAACAAAGGAATGCTGTGCTTCTGGGTAACCAGCTTTAAAATCCACTTTGTACCATGGTCCAAAATGTGGACCACCTGTACAAACTTAAATATAGTCAGGGACAGGGGTGCACGCCTCTGATCCCAGAAGCTCGGGAGGCTGAGGCAGGAGGATCACAAGGTGGAGGCCAGCCTCAGTCACTTAGGGAGGCCCTAAGCAACTCAGCGAGACCCTGTCTCTAAATAAAACATAAAAAGGGCTGGGGAGGTGGCTCAGGGGTTAAGTACTTCTGAGTTCAATCCCTGTTAGCAAAAAAAACAAAACAACCGTAAATGTAGTACATAATCATACAATAAATCGTGACATAATAATTAATATTAACATGATCTATATAAGCTCAAGGTTATGATTTTCAACCTATTTTAAGCACTTGTGTCGATTTTGTTGAACTATTCACAGAATTGAAGACTTAGGACTTAATGGGTTAAGCCTCTGGTTCCTTTAATAACTCTCCTGGGGTGTGGAGTCCACCAACAGGATGGCCCTTCCTGAGAGGCCAGCTCCTGGCTGCACCTTTGCCAGCTGAGTGCCTGTCATTCCAGGGCCACCCAGCAGGCCTGGCCTCCCCTCACTGCCCCCGACCCCCAGTGCTTCCCAGCTGTTAGCCAGGTGCAGCCGCAGCAGGCTCTTCCTAGTGACCACGCCCACCCACCAGCCCCAAGGCCCCGTGCACGGGGCGGGGGCTGCAGAACGTCCCGTCCTCGGTCCACGCCTGTGACTGGTGCTGGGAACACCTCCTCAGCCAGCTGTCAGGTCCTCCTGTCACGGACAACCCCGGACACACGCCTTCCTTGCCAAAATGCTGACCATGGCTACTCGCTGCATTTGCCAGAAAGAAGAAACAGTGTCAACACAGGACCACACCTCACGCTGGCGGTGCCTGGGGGCAGGGACAGAGGGACAGGGTCTGCGTGCTCAGTCGCAAGCAGCCCTGAGGACGCTCCGGGCTTATGCACATTGCTGAAACGCGCTCGGCAGGGCCTAACTTCCTTTCCGCACGTTGAGACCGACCACGGCGAAGCAGAACCGCCCCCAGACACGAGGCCGATGGTCTGTAATCAACATCCGCTTCTAACCGGCCCACGGGAGGCCCTTCAAGCAGACACCCGCCCCAAACCGCAGCCGCCCCAAAGCACAAGACCATAACAATGTAATTACTGTAACCATTCTTATCATTACAGTAACCCGCAGTTCAACAGCGTTTTGCACTATAAGCAAAATAACCGCAGCCAGGGAGAAAGCTTGCTGGACACTGGCTACAGTGAGACGGCCAGAAGTGCTCAGCCTTGGGGGAGAGAGTGAATCCACAACTCACCCCGTGGTGCTGAGCCCCCGAGCCACCTCCCCAGCCCTTTTTATATTTTATTGAGAGACAGGGCCTCGCTGAGTTGCTGAGGGCCTCCCTAAATTATTGAGGCTGGCCTCCAACTTGCCATCCTCCTGCCTCAGCCTCCCCAGCTGCACCAATACATGCAATTCAGCAGGACCCCAAGGACAACATGCAGACTGAAGAAAGCTGATCCCAAAAAAGTCACATACTGTATGATCCCATTTTGAAGTGACAAAATTCGAGAATGGGAGACCAGATAAGAGGTTGTCAGGGGTTGTGGCAAGGGGGAAGGGAGGGTAAGCATGGCTATAAAAGGGCAGCATGACAGATCCTTGCAGTTCTGGAATGTTCTATAGCTTAATGGTGAGATGAATATGATAAAACTGCATAATACTAAATATCCACAAATGAGGGTTTGGGGTTATGGCTCAGTGGTAGGGGCTCGCCCAGCACAAGCGAGGAACTGGGTTTGATCCTCAGCACCACATTAATAAAAGAAAAAAAAAAACTAAATATTCACAAAGGAGCAGAAGGAAAACAGGACATCTGGTTAAGGTGAGGGTTTATGTCTAAGTCATGCTATAATTTTGTAAAATGTTGCCAGTGGGAAAACGGGGTGAGGGACACACAGATCTCACTGCAGTCTTCTGTGTATGAATCTACAATGCCACCACTTAGGAGGTTCATTTAAAATATGGCAAGAAAACATTCAGCTTTTGGCTTTTGGGGCTTGGCTTATTTCACTTAGCATGATATTCTCCAATTCCATTCTTTATTTGCAAATGCTATCATATTGTTCTTCTTTATGGCTGAGTAATATTCCATTGTGTATACACACCACAGTTTCTTAATCCATTCGTCTGTTGAAGGGCACCTAGGTTGGTTCCATAGTCTAGCTACTGTGAATTGAGCTGCTATGAACATTGATGTGGCTGTGTCACTGTAGTTTGCTGATTTTAGGTCCTCTGGGTATAAACCAAGGAGTGAGATAACTGGGTCAAGAGGCAGGTCCATTCCAAGTTTTCTGAGGAATCTCCACACTGCTTCCCAGAGTGGCTGCACCAATTTGCAACTCCACCAGCAAAGTAAAAGTGTGCCTTTTTCCCCACATCCTCACCAACATCTGTTATTGTTGTGTTCTTGATAATAGCCATTCTTTTCCCTGATAAGTGGATGATATATAATGGGGGGTGGGGAGTGAGAGAAGATTGGAGGAACTTTGGGTTACGTAGAGGGAAATCGGGGGTGGGCATGAAAAATGGCGGACTGAGACAGACAGCATGCCCCATGTACACGTATGGTTACACGAACGGTGTGAATCTACATCGTGCACAACCTCAGAAGTGAAATGATGCACCCCGTTTGTGTCCAATGAATCAAAACGCAGCCTGTAAAAAAATTTAAAAATAATAATAATTGAAAAAAAAAAAGCGAGGCAAGCGTTTCTTTCCTTTCTTTTCAGGGCGACCCAGCTCCCATCTGGCGTCCGCGCAACTCCCCGAATGCACAGGTGAGAACGCTCACCCTTGGACTCCAGCCTCCATGTCTGAGGAGGCCCAAGTCACCTGAGGAGGCTCCACGGTGGCCTCCCAGGCCATGCTCTCGGCCAGGCCCCACCACGTCACATCAGCAAGACCCCGAGTGACCCGCAGCCTTCGAATCTTCCAGCGGGTGGCCCTTGGGCTGGGAGCGGAAGCAAGCAGTGCAGGAAAGGCACCGTCCTAGCTACGGCGCCCCAGGATCCTGCAGCCCGAGGCGAGGGCCTCCTTGCTCCTGAGCCGGGGCTGCTCCACTCGCTTCTCCAGCCCCCGAGCCAGGCCCGTCCTCGCAGCAGGCGGCGGCACGGGCTCTCCTGGCTCCCCTCTGGCGGTCACTGGGCCCGTCCCTGACACCAGGAGGGTGCGTGGGCAGCCTCGGCGTCCGCGCTCCTTCCCCACCGGAAAGCTGTGCGTTTATTTCCCAGGCCCTGAGTGCCCGGGAAGGACCTCCCTGACCCCCGCACGTGTCCATGGCCTGGGCAAGATGCCACTGGAGGAAAGGAGCCCTCAGGTCACCCCGGAGTCCTGCGGCAGCTCCAGAGCCCACTCTTCCAGACAGAGTGGGAGAGGGACCAGGCTGGGCAGAAGCAGCCGCACCAGCCCTGCTCCCCGCGGGTGTCGGGGGGGACCCGGGGGTGGTGTCACGGGGCGGCAGACCCACGAGCCACCTGGGGGAGTGGAAGGAAGCTCCGGGGTGACGTCCCCGCGGAGACCTGCGCACACGCAGCTCCACAGGCGAGACCACGCTGGCCGGGGCGTCAGAGGCCGCGTCTGGCTCTCGGGGTCCCCGCAGAAACCCTAAGGGGTGTCCCCCGAGGAGGTGGCAGGGGTGCACGTGACGCTGCCACTCCCCACAGGAAAGGACTGGAAAACAGAAAGTCCTCCAGCCACACGTGCCCAGGACAGTGCAGGGAGGCGTCCCCCCAAAGGGCAGCCTCCCGCCGGGCGCAGACACAGCGCTAAGGGCACTGGCGCGCGGAAGGCGCTGCTTCCTGCCTCACCTGGCAGATGGGACACTATGTGGCAGGCTCACCCACCAGCAGCCCGCTTGCCACCCACCCACTGTCCCCTGAGGTCACGGCAGGGACGGGAAACAGGTGTGCTTAGGAACCTGCTTCTCATAAAGCCACAGGGACCAGAGGTGTTGAATGTCCTCCATCAGCCGGGGAAGAAGAGGGCTCCCGTGACAAAGCCACCTGCCCCGTCCAGGGGCATCTTGAAAGGGTCCAGTGCCCCTATGGCCTCCTGGCCTCAGGAAGCGGAGGCCCACCTATCCGTGAGGAGCGGCGGGCGTGAGGTGGGTATCGCCGCTTCACCCCGCAGGGATCTGTGTCCCCTGTGGAGAGCGGAAGCTGAGGTCCAGAGAGGCCTAGGAGGGAGTCGGGGCAGCCCAGCCTCGGGGGCAGCAGGAGGACTGATGCTTGGGTAGCTGGAGGGTCAACCCATCTGGCAGAGTCCCGACCGAGGCCACCACCCTGATCTCCAGCTCCAGGCTGCCAGAGCCGGCCCTCTCCAGCACCTGCCTCCCAGCGCACGGCGGGCGCCAGGGCTCAGGGGCTGCCCTGCCCGCCACGCCCAGCCCCACCCGGGCCACTGGCTCTGCCTTAGTGAGAGACCGGCCTCCAGCACACGGGGGCCAGCTCCCCGTCAGGAGGAAGGAATCCCGTTCTGCGGGAGCGGGGCCCACCCTGGCAGCCCAGCCTGGGGTCCACACGGCCCGGCTCCCACTGCTGGGAGGCTCTCCCCACCGCCCCAGGGCAGGGCTTCTGCTCTGACGGCACCCTGGCCTCGAGTGACCAGGACAATGCTGTGCAGAGGAGAGTCGAGCCGGGAAGAGCCACGCTTGGGCCAGCGCATGCCCGAGTCGTGCTTCACGGTTTCTCTGGCTCCCCCACAGAGCTCTGCTGTGATCTCGTCCTGTGGTCAGCAAGCTCGTCTGGACATTCAAAGGTTCATTTAGTCTCTGCTTCTCCTGCCCGTTATGGCCCGTCAGTGGGCTTTCTCCCCCACAGCAGAAGCCCCGCTCCTTGTAAACATGAACTATTTAGACCGTCAATCTGGGACTCCAGATGGCTGTTCACGGTCCCCCCTGAGTCTCTGTCCATGTGGCTCATCCTGAGGAGAGAATGAAGACTCATCTCAGGCCAGGCACAGAGGTGCATGCCTGTAACCCAGCAGCTGGGGAGGCTGAGGCAGGAGGATCATGAATTGGAGGCCAGCCTCAGCAACTGAGTGAGGCCCTAAGCAACGCGGCAAGACCCTGTCTCTAAATAAACATAGGAAGGGCTGGGGACGTGGCTCAGTGGGTAAGCACCCTGGGTTCCATCCCTGCTACCATGGAAGAGTCACCTCAGACGCTCCCTGACTCATGACACCGTGATAAACCCATCACAAATTGAAAATGCATTTCACAACCCTAACCCACCCTAGGTCCAGCCTCGGCCTCGGCCCTTCCGCGGGCTCACATCCCCTCCTCCACCCCGCGAGCCTCCGCAAAGGGGTGAAGACCGCGCACCGAGGCGCATGCGAAGCCCAGCCCAGCGCCTGCCGGAGTGAGTGCCGGGTGAGGGGTCTTCTGTCAAGAAAGGCGGAGCCCAGATTCTCTGCTGCTGGGTTAAAAGAAAAGGCCTGCTGAGCCGTGCCGCCAGGAGGACGCGCGGCTCCCTCGAGCCTCTGATTCCTAGTCGCCGTAAGGGCTCGCCCGCTTGGACGGGAAAGCCACACTCACGCAAGGACAATGCCTTCCAGCAGTCGCGGGTCCCACGGCCAAGCACCACAGGCCCGGGCACCAGGGACAGAGATCTGGTGGGGCAAGTGACAAAAAACAGACAGGGACCGAGAGTGACATGAGCCTGGAGTCACAGAGCTCCGGCCCAGCCTGGGGTGGAGCGTGGGGCCATGCCAGCCCCCCGGGAGGAAGGCGGGCCACCGGGTCCTTGCGGAGAGGCCGGGGGACGTGAGGACCGGGCCCCTCTCTTAGGACTCAGACGGCAGAGGAGGGTCAGATGGCCAGCCCGAGGTCCACGCCACGCGCCCCACGTCCCTCGCGGTGGACACCTGGAGCGGGTCTGTCGGCAGCCTCTGCAGAGCCAGGTCCCCTCATGGGACAGCGTGGACACCACCCACCATCCTCCCAACTGCCCGGAAAGGTGCAGCCACCGCAGTCGCTTGCCAGTCACCTCTGGTTTTGGCCTGTCCCTTCCTTTCCTCCCCAACTGCAGAAGCCAGCCCCGCCCCGTCCCCTTCGGCCTTCTGCTCTGGCCCGTCTCTGAGGGGCCCCACATTGTCGGCTCTGGGGACCACACAGGTCCTTCACCAGAGCCCGCAGCAGCGCCTGGAGCCCCGAGGAAGCTGCTCACCCACAGCGAGACCCCTGCCCGACCCCTGCCTTCAGCTGCAGCTGGCGGCTGAGTCAGCAGGGCTGACCGGGGGCACCGAGGTGTCCCTCCCTCGGCTCGGGGTCCAAGCCACGCAGCCTTCCCTGCAAGAGAATGGACTGCGGGACAGGCGGCCCCCTGGGAAGTCTTGGGACACACACTCTACACATATCACACCCACACCACACACACACACGCAGACACACACAAACAGACACACACCACACACACACAGACACACACCACACACACACACAGACACACACGGATACACACCACACACACACCACACACACACACACACACGGATACACACCACACACACACAGACACACAGCACACACACACAGACACACACCACACACCACACACACACACACACGGATACACACCACACACACACACAGACACACACACACCACACACCACACACACCACACACACAGACACACACCCCCACACACACACACACCCCACACACACACAGAGACACACCCCCCCACACACACACACATGGATACACACCACACACACACAGACACACACCACACACACACACACCACACACACACACACACACCACACACACACACGGATACACACCACACACACACACACACACACCACACACACACACAGACACACACCACACACACACAGACACACACCACACACACCACACACACACACAGACACACACCACACACACAGACACATACCACACACACCACACACACACACAGACACACACCACACACACACACACACACGGATACACACCACACACACAGACACACGCCACACACACACACACACGGATACACACCACACACACACACACACAGACACACACCACACACACACAGACACACACAGACACACACCACACACACACACCTGCACATATACACGTAGCACACACATGTACACATGCACGTGCACACACACATACACACACACCCCTTATCACTTAGAAGCAGTTGACCAAGTTATTTTAACAGTGGCCAAAACTATGCATAGAGAAAAACTGGAAGAAAATTCGCCAGAATATCATTTGCTTCAGCTTAAGTGGGCCTGCGAGACTCACCCCTATGCTTCTTCGAATTTTTGAAATCAGAAACAAAAATCCTGCATCCCATTCACAACCTGCCACCACCTTGAAAGAGGCCTTCCTAACTACCCAGGGCTGGCCCTTTCCGTCCCAAGAGCATGCAGTCGGTGCCCAGGTCACGGAGCAAACCCTGGCAGGGGCAAGCCCACGCCTGATGTGTCTGCATCTGATTCCTGGCGGACAGGCAGCTGTGAGTCCCACGGGAGTCTGGGGTCCTGCTCTGCCCCTCGCCGGCCCTGGGGAGGGTTCTAGGGGAGATGCCCCAACAGGGAAGCGATGCACATGCAAGGTCCCAGCTTCAAGAGCCAGGCCAACAAGGGCGCCTTATGTGTCCACCCATCCACCCACCCATCCACCCACCCATCCATTCATCCACTCATCCACCCATCCACCCATCCATCCACTCATCCACCCATCCACCCACCCATCCATTCATCCACTCATCCACCCATCCATCCACCCACCCATCCACTCATCCACCCATCCACCCACACATCCATCCACTCATCCACCCATCCACCCATCCATCCACTCACCCACCCATCCACCCATCCATCCATCCACACATCCATCCACCCATCCATCCATCCACTCATCCACCCATCCACCCACACATCCATCCACTCATCCACCCATCCACCCATCCATCCACTCACCCACCCATCCACCCATCCATCCATCCACACATCCATCCACCCATCCATCCATCCACCCACCCATCCACTCACCCACCCATCCACCCATCCATCCACCCATCCATCCACCCATCCATCCATCCATCCATCCACCCATCCATCCATCCACCCATACATCCATCCATCCATCCACCCATCCATCCATCCATCCACCCATCCATCCATCCATCCACCCATCCATCCATCCACCCATTCATCCATCCATCCACCCATCCATCCACCCATCCATCCATCCATCCCCCCTTCCACCCACCCATCCATCTACCCATCCACCCATCCATCCACCCATCCATCTACCCATCCATCCATCCATTCATCCATCCACCCATCCATCCACCCATCCACCCATCCATCCACCCATCCATCCACCCATCCACCCATCCATCCATCCATCCACCCATCCATCCACCCATCCATCCACCCATCCATCCATCCATCCACCCATCCATCCACCCATCCATCCATCCATCCACCCATCCATCCACCCATCCATCCATCCATCCACCCATCCACTCAACTGTCCAGTCACACACCCACCCGTCTACCCATTCACCCACCCATCCACTCACTCACTCATCCACCCGTTTACCCATCCACCCTCCTATGTACCCACTACCCAGTCATCTTCCAAACCATCCACTCATTCAACCACTTAACCATCCATCCTTATTATCTACAAAAGTCTATGCTGGAACCTTCTAGTCTTTAGGAGGCCTACTGCAAGAAAGGAAAAAAAAAAAAAAAAAAAAAAAAACAATAACAAGTGTTGGCAAGTGTTGGGGGCTGTGCCAGCCAGAACGGCGCCTGATCACATCGGCAGTGAGGAGGTTAATTGACATAAGTGCACTCAGGTGATTTATCACTGGCCGTATTCAGTTAAGTCCACGCGCACAACGCGTGCACAGGTGTTCCCGAGTGCGCCTGCTCGTGCCTGCTCATTTTAACCCTTGCCGTGATGGGGTAGCTGGCTCCTCGCCTGATTGCAACTGGCGTGGCCCCGCCCTCCACCTCCTGGAGGGAATATAAGCGGGCAGTGGGCAGGGGCGTGAGAGTAAGAGCAGCAGCAAGCAGAAAGAAGTGGAGTAGAAGCCATTAGCAGAAAGGAAGAAGAAGAAGCGGCAAGCAGATAGAAAGCACCTCTGAAAAGAAGCACCTCAGATAGACGCACCCTTAGTTCACAGGATGCAGGACGCACCTTTAAGAAGAAGCAGCAGAACTAAGAAGAAATAGATCTCTGATAAGTGTAGAAGCCTCTCTTTCTCTAAAACTTTCTCTCTAAGCAAAGTTTCTCTTCCTGATAAGCAAAGTTTCTCTTCCTCTAAGCAAAGCCTATCTTTCTCTCAAAGTCTCTCTTCCTCTATAAATTAGTGAACATAGGAAAAAGAGTTTATTTCCAGGCCCCTCCAATAAATACCTGCGCAATTGTTGCCGTGGGCCGCGACAGGCAAGGATACAGAGACATCACACTGTTGGTGGGTGAAACACAGCACAGCTGCCGTAAAAACAGCATGGCAGGCCTCAATCACACACAGAGTTACCACGCGCTCCAGCAATTCCTCTTCTGGGCGGAGACCCGAAGGAACGGAACGCAGAGTGTCAAGAGATGTCCTGCCCGCCCAGCCCACGCGCAGAGCCACCTGGCTGACAAGAGCCGAAAGGTGGAAGGGACCCCAGTGCCCATCAGAGGATGGACGAGTCCATTAGCAGAGCCACACAGCGGAGTACCAGTCAGGCTTTCCAAAAGGAAGGGACTCAGTCGCGGGCTGCGACCCGGGGGCCCCTGGAGGACACTGGGCTGAGGGAAATCGGCAGACACAAGGGAGCGGATACCGTGTGGCTCTCCTCACGGGAGGTCCCTAGACAAAGTGGGGGGTGGAAGGTAGGGAGGTGGCCGTCTGGGGCTGCGGAGGGGCCGGCAGGCTCTGTTGGACAGGGACAGCGTTTCAGCTTGGGGACATGAGCAGGCTCCAGAGGGGGACGGTGGCGACGCTTGCTGAGCTCTGAGACTGCCTAATGCCATCGAAGTGGATGCCGAGGGCCGTCGCCGTCCAGCCTGTGTGTCACACCATAATGAGAAGAAGGCTGCTCGACCCCGCCGGGGGGTAAGAGGAGGGCATCTGCCGCGGGCACCACGTCTCGAGCGCGCAGAGGCGCCACGAGGCACCTCCCGACTCGCCTGCCCTGGTGCCCTCCTGGGCCCACCTGCCCGGCTGCGTCCGGGCTCCCCTGCAGGCCCTGAGGAACCCTTGGGCCACCAGGAGGCTGCGGCGGGGGTGGGAAGGACGAGGGGGGTGGACAGGGGTGTTGCCCCCTGCTCCTCTCTGGGGTCTGCGGCCCCGCGGGGGCTGTGCTCTTCCGTCTGTCCACAGCCCGTTGACAGCTCTCTCCTGGAGCCGCAGCGCTGGCACGTTCCACTGACGTCACCCGCGTGCCCATCTCTCGGCTCGCTGCTGCTGACCCCTGCGTGCCCCCCACCCTGGATGGCACCCCTCTGTAAGCTGTCCCTTCTAAGTGTGCTTCTGTTTTCCCCAGGACCCCTGTAGACCCCCTGCCCAAACGCACGGGACAAACTCCAAATGGTGGGGTTTCCGCGGCTCTTGGGCCTGTGGTGAAGCAACTCATGGTGCAGGGAGCACATGGCAGAGGAAGCTGCTCACCTCCTGGCAGCCGGGAAGGGAAGAGGAGGAGGAAGGGGCTGAGGTGCCCTTTCAAGGGCACACAGTTAGTGACCTAAACTCAGGGGCACCTGATCCTATCCTAGCAATGTCCCCACTCAAGGCCTTCCACGGAATGGGACGTGGGAGTGCTTGGACACAGTGACGGTGCAGGTGAAAGAAGGGATGGTTGTTCTATTAACCAGCAAACCTCACTTTGGAAGCAGCACCAAAAATGTACGTGATATGTAAATTGGTCTGATGCACAGATGGGATCGGCAGGTTTAAAACCAAGTTAGGGAATCTACTAGCTGGCAAAAGACAAGCAAGTGACAAAGGATTCTGTGAGTCAGCTTTGTGTTACTGTAACAAAATACCTGAGATAATCAACTTAAAAAGAGGAAATGTCTCTTTTGGTTTACAGGTTTGGAAATTTCAGTCCATCGTAACTTGGACACACTGGTCCAATGACCTAACTTCCTCCCATCAGGCCCCACCTCTTAAAGGTTCTGCGGCCTCCCACTAGTGACCCCAGGCCAGGCATTAAGCCTTCAACACATGGGCTTTTGGGGACGTTGTGGATGCAAACCAGAGCAGATTCTGAGTAAACTGACAAGGAATCCTTGTCACGAGCAGACGAACACGGACCACGCGTGGCCCAAGTCCAAGAGTGTGTTCCTCCTCTTCCCCTCCTCCTTCCTCTGACACTTCCTGAGCACCGACTATGTTCTGGGCCTGGTGGAAAGAGTCAGGAACATGCCAGGAAAGAGACAGGGCCTGGGCAGGTGCCTGGGGCCTCTGGCAAACTGCTGGTGGCCCAAGGGAGTCTCCCTGGTTCCTGACTCCATGTCTGTGGAGGAGGGAACCGTGCTGCCCGACCCCAGCCCTGCACATCTGCGAGCCCCTTCCAGGGCGGGCAGCGTCCAGCCTTGGAAATGAGCGGCAGGCTTCTCCATCCTCGTGGTCATAAAGGCCCTGCTGGTCAGGGGAGATCACAGACCCACGTGAAGCCGACGCCCTGCCTCTGCGTGTGACGGTCAACAAAGAAAGACCTTGGTAAGCAGCCCGGCGTCACGGGGGTGCGGCGGAGCACAGGGTCACAGGAGATCGGGATGGGAATGAGCAGCTGTGCCCACAGGCGCCACTGGAATTCCGAGCCCAGGAGACCCAGGAAGCGCGGCTGAGTCACCCAGCGGCCCTGGCCAACGCGACACGGTTGCCGCGGAGCCTCGGTTTGCGGCTCTCCACAACAGGCACGGCGATCTCACATTTCCAGAATCTTCTGGGGACTTGTGAGACCCACGGGTATAAAAGCCCGTGCGCCGTGCTCCTCGCTTGTGAGGAGCGAGCCCTGCTAGCCGCTGCCTCCCCGCCTTGGGGAACCAGCCAGGCACACTGTGCCCACTCTGTCCCGAATGGCGAGACCACAGGAGCAAGCGGACGCGTCATCTGTCTCAGAACTGGATGACCTAGCGCAGCAGGGACCCTTCTGTGCCCTGAGCCACTCCTTTCTGTGCCTCTAACTGAACGGGGGACACGCAGGCCAGTTCAGTCACGCAGACCTTCGCGGAACCCCAGACCCCACTCGAATGCTCGCCTGCCATGTCCCAGGACTGCCGAGTGGCCGTCACACGGGCCAAACACGCTGCCCGCTGCTTGTGCAGGAACTGCTTCCCCAACACCTTGCCCCCCCGCCCCGTCCACCCACCCACCCAAGTGTCCGCTCACCCACCCGTGAACCCACCCTTCCCTTCACCCACCCATCCCTTCCCCCTCCTCCCTCTCTCCAGCTGCCGTGGTTTGACACTGTGTGGATGTGACTTGTCCCTCCAAAGCCTCACCTATGTGAGCCTAGAAGCTTCGTCCCTAGCGTGGCAATGCTGGGAGGGAGAGGGCCTTTAATAGGTGGGCTGAGTGAGCGGTCCTCAGTTCCCTGGGGGCGATGTAGTCCTCGTTGGACCCCAGTGAGATCTCGCGAGAGCGACTTATCATAAAAGCAAGTCCGACTTCTTCCATGCTGACGTCCTTTGTAACGGGGCCCTCACGCTATAATGGTATTGGACTTTCAGACTCCAAAACTGTGAGTTAAGTAAACCTCTCTTCTCTGTAAAGGAGCCGGCCCCAGGGAGTTCATTATAGCAGCAAAAATGAGCACGCCATTCATCTCCCCCTCCATTCGCCCACCCACTCAACTGCCCATGATCGAGGGCTGAACACTGTCCTAAGGTAAGCGCGGGGGACACAGCAGCGAGGGAGACAGGAAGCAGTCCTGCTCTCAGAGGAGACCACAGGGAAACAAGGTACGACATTAACAAGCCAATACTGGCGAGTGATCGCGGAAGGAAGTCCCTGGTGCCAGGGGATGACAACCCAGGCCACAGTTGTCAACCTCGAGGAACACGCCGTCTGGACCCATCTCCGTGCACCTCCCGTGCTGACCGGGCCCAGGCGAGGCCAGCTTGCCCATCTGCCCTGTGGTTGTGCCTCGATGCCCTTTGACATCACCCTGGCTGCGTCCTGGTGTTGAGGATCTTGATCGGACGCCTCCGGCAGGCAGGGAGCCTACTCCATCTGCTCCGCCGGTTCTCCCCTCGCTTCTCCCGGGACACGGCACCACCCCACCCTGGGAACGCCGGTCGGGGCTCACCTCTGCTTTCTTCTGGAGAGAATCTTTGCCCCCTGGTGGCTCTGACCACCCCATTGCGACCCCCTTCTCCTGCTGCCCTTGCAGCTCACACAATTCTTTTATGACCTTTTTTCTTTTCCCTATTTCAGGAATATATATGTTCAATTCCTCACTGTTACTAATTTATTTATTATTTCCTTAATAATCTCGCTTTGATCCTCAATTTTTTCCTTAGGTCTTTAATCTTCTTTTTCATCTCATCCTGACTTCTTTTAATCTTCTAATTTCTGAGCTCTTCCATTGGAGATCTTATTAAGTTGCTTTAAAGCATGAAACAGAAGGAAATGCCATTATGTCATTATGTTCTGGGTTTTTTTTTTTTTCCCCAAGGTAGAATTCTTTTTCTTTTCTTTTTTTTCCCAATATTATATTTTCAGAGCAAGAACTTGAAACTGGAAGTCTTCCTTAAGTTGAACCATACCCCATTGCCAATAACGCACCCATTCAGACCAATAAAAACAGCAAGTTCATGTTTTATCCTAATATCAACTCAGTTGGATATTTATTGACATAATTTTCTTGCTAAAAAAAGTCACGGGAATCATGGTGCTCTACCCTAAAGATGTCGGCATGCCTCAGGAAGAGGGCTGGCCTACATAGAAGGTTCTAAGTTGGGTTCTTTATTTTCTGCTCCTTCCTTCCGTCTGTCTTTCTCCCTTTCTGCCTTGCTTGGTTTATTTTCTCTGCACGTGTGTTCACACGGCATCTTTCCTCTCCCACATGCCCGGGGAGCTCTGTGGGGTGGGCATGGGTCCTCTGATGGGGTGGGCATGGGTCCTCAGCTTTGTCCCCGCTGAGCCGGGCTGAGTCCTGGGGCCAGCGCCGATGCCTTCTTTCCAAGCCGGAAAGGCCACACATGGAAAGCACAGGCGCAGCCCTGTCGGGTGCCCGAGCTGGCCCTCTGTGCCACAGGGGTGGGAACCACATTCCCAAGTCCCACCCCAAACCCAAACAGCAGGTCTGAGTCACGGGGGCTGGCCGCCTGCAGAGGCTGGAACGGGCAGGGGGAGGGAAGGTTCCAGACCTTTCTGCCCTTGCCCCCGGGGCCTGCCTCAGCGGACTCAGCCAACAGTGGGTAGAAAATACGTGGGGGAAACAGCATCTGTCCTGCAAATGTGTGCACCTGTCCCTTGTCATCGCGACAAGGTGGCGCAACCGTTGACACAGCACTCACACTGTGTTCCGTAAATAAGTCACCCAGAGACCACGTGGAGCATTCACAGGCTGTGACGGGAGATGAGCGAGGGCCACAGCACTACCTGGGCGACCTGCCCCCCTCGCCAGTGCCCGGGGTCCTGCTGGAGTCTGCCTGAGTCCTCGTCCTCCCGGCTCTGACCTGTTTAACCCTCCAGGACCAGCCCAGCGGTCACCTTCCACAGAAGGCTGTTTGTGGCCCCCGCACAGGGCCAGGCTGCCCTCTCTGCGCGCTCAGGCCTCAGGGTTTCCCCATCACCACCCTCATCCCCAGGAGCTGACCTCGGATCCCCTGTCCTGTCGGCCTGTGGCGTCTCCATGGGTCTCGGGCACCACGTGCCCCCGTGCCTGGCCCAGTGCCTTGTACCTTCAAGCATCTGTCGGCAAGTGGTGACAAGACAGATGACACACTGGGAGGCAATATGTGCAACGTGTCGCCAATAAAGAGGGTATAGCAAGACGACATAAAGACATAGACAGGATTATAGAAGTTAGGAAATCCAGTTCCCTGACATGCTACTTCTACAAACGAAAACTGAGTGAGAGAAGATACTTGCAACACACTGACCTCGCAGAGGACTCACAATCACACTGTGTAGTCTCACGAGTCTCATAAAGATCCAAGCCAGGTAACAGTCGGGAACAGGGCACATGCCTGTCAGCTGCGGAGGCTGAGGCAGGAGGATCGTGAGGTCAAAGTCAGCCTCAGCACCAGCGAGGCCCTAAGCAACTCAGTGAGACCCTGTTTCTAAATAAAATGCAAAATAGGGCTGGGGAGGTGGCTCAGTGGCTGAGGGTCCCTGGGTTCAATCCCTGGTCCCCACCCACCTCTGCAAAAAAAAAAAAAAAAAACCAGATAACAGTGACAAACTGTTCAATGAGGTGTGCGCACATCTAACAGAAAAGGAACACCTAAGGGCTGGGAGACCGAGGACTCCGCACCCTCTGTCATCAGGAAAAGCCAAGGCACACCACAACATGGTGTCACAACACACCCACCAGAGTGGCCAAAGTCAACGAGGCCAGTGACACACCAATTCATTGGGAGCCATTTGTTGGGAAGTAACCAGAACTCACTCACAGCTGGTGGGAATTCCAAAAAACTATTTGGAAAACTGTGTCTACAAAGGCCGAACGTGTGTACCCCCGATGGCAAGGTCACTGCAGGGTACACACCCACGTGGTACAGTTTGGGTCACAAATGTCCCCAAAGGCTGTCTCCGGCTTGCTGTTATTGGGAGGTGGCGGGAACTTTAAGAGGTGGGACCGGGTAGCAGGTCTGCAGGTCACTGGGGGAACCCTGGAAGGGGCAGTGGGGATCCCGGCCCTTTCTCTTCCTCTCTTTGTCCCCTGGTCACCATGAAGTGAGAGACTGATTCGCCACACACTTCCAGTGACCAGGGGTCCCAAAGCAACAGGACCCACTGATCGTGACCTGAAAGCTTCCAAACTGTGAGCCAAAATAAACCTTTTCACTTTATGCTTTGATGAGCTCAAGGTATTGGTCATAGCACAGCAGGCTGACTAACACCACCAGCTGCACCTGAGGTCACCAGGAGACGCAGCGTGCTGAAGGGCAGTGACCTCGACCAGCCGCCCCACGCGACAAGGGCATCCGGGCGTGAGGCTGAGTGGAAGGAGCCAGAGGCCAGGGACTGAGTGCCCCCTGACTGCCTTTGACAGGTCATGAAACAAGGTCACAAGGGGGCTCCAGCTAGGGGCCGGGGTGCCAGGGACGGAGAGGGGCACGGGAGAGGACGTCAGAAGCGCACTCACTCACGCAGGTGCGTGGAATGTCGCCAGGGTGCCGCTGAGGTGTGTGCCCTCTACTAGGCACAAAGACCTACCGGAAAGCTGGAAAACCAGAGCAAATCAAAACGGAAGAAAAGGAGGAGAAAGCTTCTGCCCGTGCTGTGTGATAAAGCAGCAACGAGTTGACCCGGGGTCTGGTCAAACGGAAGGTCCAGGAGGTGGTCGCCTGGGAGGAGGGGGCAGGCACGTGGCCGTGAGACTTGCTGGGCGCCCGCCTCCCTGTGCATTTTTCCGCCACGTGGCCAGGTAGACTGGTGATGGGGGAGAGGCCACATCAGTCAGGCCAAGTCCGCTCCGCCCCCAGGCGCTGGGTGGACGAGCAGGTGGGAGATTGGCAGCCCGGCCGCCCGGGCCCACCCACTTCCAGGCTCCGCCCCTCCTGCCTCGCTAACCACCGCTCCGCCGGGGCACCCGGTGTCCAGCCCGCTGGCTGGGAACTCAACTGCAGCTTGCCAGAGGTGCCATCTCCCACACCACAGGGAGAGCCCCATTTGTGCTCCCCGAAGTCACCTGACCTCTTCACAGGTGCTGACCACACCCGAACCAAGCCCCGACGCCCCTGCCCTGTCCCTCCTCCGAATCCTCCCGGGCCACACCCAAACCAATCAGCGGGTCCTGGCGCCCCAGCCCTAACGCCCACCACCCTTGTGCCTAGGTCTCGGCCTCCAAGGCCACCACGCTGGCCTGCACCTCCCTTCCACCATCACCTCTGCCTGGTCACCAGGACGGCCTCCCAGCTGCCATTACCGCTGCCCAGACACAGCCCCTCGGGCGCTCTGATGTCGCTGCCACGGCCAGCCTGCCCTCGGAGTCCCCGTGGCTCTGCCAGATTCCAGATGCGCACCCGTCAGGAAGCCTGGGCAGCCTGGGCTCCGCTGCGGCTCCCCTCCCCCCAGGCCCCCAGCGGCTCCTTCTGCCTGACTTCAGGTCTCTGCTGGAACCTTCCTGCCACCGGCTATGCACACGCAGGCCCTCCCATCAGTCGCCATCTCCGCTTGTCACAGCTAATCCAAGGCCCTGCCACTGGGCCACGTTGACAGGCCGCCCGACGTGGACTCCACTCACTGGCCACCTTTCCTTACTTCTTGTTTACTCCCCCGGACGCAGGCTCTCACTACCAGCCCCCAGCACGACACCATAGCAGATGCTCAATAAACACACCCTGAGCGGATCCACTGCTGCGGGCTCCTATGAGGGACGTCTTTCTAGGACTCACTAAACGATGCACTTGTCAAACAACTCGGGTTTGATAAACGTCCACAGGGGAGTAAACAGAGTAAGGGTCTGGTGGGTGGCCAGGCAGATGGAGCCTAGAGGGTGCCTACGAACTAGGGAGAAGCAGTCACCCCGGGCATGACTGGACAGGTCAGGCTGGAGAACATAGAGCGGGGACAAAGCCTCTCCGCACAGCTTCCCTGTGCACCTTTGGCACCTCCCACGGCTCCAGGGAGAAACAGGAACTCCAAGGGGCACGCAGGCCCTTTAGGACCCAGCAACCAGCATCTTCTCCACCCCAGATCCCAGGACTCCTCTGGTCCCTAAATGCCACTAGTCCCCATCCTTGCCTCCGCACATGCTGCCCCCTGCAGCCCCTTATCCTCTGCCCATGAACTCCTATATGTCTGTGAACACCTGGGCTTAGGAACCCATTCAGGGGGCCTCCTCTCACCCATGCTGAACCCAAGCCCCTCAAACACACCTCCCCCTCAGCTCCATCCCATTTTTATTTTTGGTACCAGGAATTGAACCCAGGGGTGCTTAACCACTGAGCCACCTCCCCAGCCCTTTTTATGTTTTATTTACAGACAAGGTCTCACTGAATTGCTGAGGCTGACCTCCAATTTGCAATCCTCCTGCCTCAGCCTCCAGAGCCACTGGGATTACAGGCATGTGCCAGCATAACTGACTGGCTCTATGATTTCTTGAATGGATTCATCTACGTGTCCATTTCCCAAATCGGCTCATGCCTAACTCACGCCAGGGATGGCTGAACCATTGTGAGTGAGGGAACAAATGAAGTTTCTAAAATGGAGCCAGAGGTTAAGCTTTCTCCATGGTCAACCTATCTGCTGATTCGAGATGAGCCCCCACCCAACCCGTTCTCTCCCGAGTTCCTGCTCCTTTCTTCCCAAGCTGCCAGGAGAACCCCATCCTGGCCTCCCCTTGCTTCCTGCCGGCCTCTTGGAGGCTGGGCCAGCAACATCCACCCTTCCAGCTCTCACTGCGCTGCCTGGGCCCACCCCAGGATGGGGACACCACATCTTAGGTCAGACAAGACAGCTGGGCCAAGCCTGCTCTGCGGCCAGAGCCGACTAGAGACTGGATCAAAGTCAAGGGGGTGTGCAAAGGTCATCCCCAGAGCCAGGACCTCAGGACGGGGTCCATGAATGCTGCTTCCAGGGTTGCAGTGAAAAACTCGAGGAATCGACTGCACGCCACTGCCTGGAGTCTCCGGAGCCATCTGCCAGCAGAGGGGCGGCCGTGGGCTCTTGGATGAACCCAAAAGAAGCAGACCTTGCGCTCACGGGGGCAAGATGCGCGCAGCACAAGGCCAAGGCGGAAACGCCCCTCCCGGGCCACGCCCCTCCCGGGCCACGCCCACTTCAGGTCCAGGTTGGGGGCGGGGCAGGGCGGAGGGGAGGAGCTTGCAACAAGAGCGAGGGGCAGCAGAGTGTCTCTCCGCCCGTCCCCCGCCGTCCACTCTAGTTCCTTAGCATCTGCTGTTCCCTGAGAGCTATTCCTTTTCCTGGGCTCAAATGGCCCCAGGGTGCTGGCTGACTAGGTCCCCAAGGCTTCCACAGATGCGCCTGCGCCGTGGGGCAGGCTGAGCTGGCCTTGCCCCCAGCTGCCTCCATCTGGGCACTTCCAGGTGGGCCTTAGCTCTAGCAGCCTGGACCCCACCCTGAGGCCTTCCCCTGTCCTCCATAAGCCCCGGTCACTCTGTCTCCATGCCCTCTCAGGTACCCTATGGAAGGGTCACCAGTGGGCCGGGGTTCTGTGTGGTGCCATTAGCCCCCAGCGACTGCCTGCTCTGGGCAGCCCGAGATCTGAGGATGGGGTGCACGCGGGGAGATGGCCGCCCTGGCCCGGCCAGGTTCGCTCCCTCAGCCTTCTCCTTCCACCTTCACGGAGCGCGGGTACGGCGAGACAGGGAACGGCTTGCTCCCTCACACTCTCCCTGGGGCCACGTCCCCCTTCCCTCCTCCCACCTCCTTCACGGAACGGAGCGAGGCCATTACCCACGCTTTACTTCATATTCATGAATATCCTGCAGAGAAGCTGGCGAGGTGCAGCCCAGCAAACTCAGCACGGTTGCTGTGTGACCTTGAGTGGGTCACTCCACCTCTCTGAGCCTCGGATTCCCAGCTATCAGGGCGGAAGGAAGACAGAGAAGCCTGGAGAATGCCTACCCGTCTGGGGTGTGACGTGCCACCTTTTGCATCCTGGCTCGGTCAGATGCTAGGTGCCGGGCTTCACCTCCAGGGTCCCCTAAGTGGTCACAGTAACGTTTCCTACAGAACGATCCCCTGGGGTCATCTGAGCGCCAGGTGCCCTCACTCCTGGACACCCTCAGAGGACCTCCGCTTCGGCCTCTGCTCTAGCCTCACACGTGGCTTCACAGCTGGCAGGGGTCTGCCCCTCCCTGGGCCGCCCAGGGTAGGGCCCCCATCTCCAGGCTCCAGCGCCACCCCCACTCCTGGGCACAGGGGGTGCAGCCCTGGGGAGGAGACTCGAGCGTCCGGGTGCGAGGCCCGCGAGCCCAGCGAGGCCTCCAGATCATTCCACTCCCCAGGGACAAGGCCGGGCTGCTGGAGATGGCGGTGGACTAGCCACACCGGGCCCCGCACAAGGCCGGGCTCTGCTCTTCCTGACAAGGAGCAGGGCTCAGCGGCGGGGCTCGGAGCTGCTCAGGCCGCGCGCTCTGTGTTCTCCTTGTTTCCCGCCAGCGGGGACACTCCTGGGGGCGGGCAGCACGCGGCCCTGCGGTCCTGTAAACAGAGGCGTCCGTGCGGAAGGCGTGCCCGCCGCGGACTGAGAGAGTTGCCTGCCTGAGTCTGGAAGGCCTGGTGGGAGGGACAGAGCCTGGGACCTGCAGACAGCCGAGCCAGATCCCAGATCCGATCCCAGATCCCAGATCCGTCCTTCCGGTGAGAGTCCCTAACAAGCACTGTCAGTCTGTTCCCACTGCCCTGGGTTGGACCTGAGGCTGGACCCTGGGGACAGAAGACAACAGGCCCCCTGGAAGGCCTGCACCTCGTGTGCGCCACACTGGGGACCCTCCACGCCCGGCCGGGCCGGCACGCAGGGACGCAGCGGCTGTTTGTTGAGTGACTGGGCGATCGCTCTGTGCCGCGGCAGCAGGCCCGAGAACAGGGCGCCTCCACCTGACGCCGGGGACCACCCAGCTCTCCTCCACGCTGGCGCTGATGGCCGCACCCCCTCCGGGCTCGGGCCAGGGAAGGCCCTCCTGGCAGTGGGCTCTCCGTCCTCCTGTTCCAGGACCCAGAAGGGCCCGTGAGGCATCTGGACGCCTGCGGACCCCGCCTGTCTCTGACCCAGGGCCACCGTGCCAAGTCCCAGGCTCAGACACCCGTTCCCAGCCCTTTCCAGAAGCAAGGTGACCAGCCACCCCCTGGACACCTCCAATAAAGGCCCCCGGGTCGGTGGATCAGCCCCTCTCCCTGGAATCCCCTTCACGCGACCCTGAAGGCCAGGCCCGTCCTGGCTCTGCCACCCCATCTGCAGGGGCAGCGAGGAGTCCTGTCCCTCTGCTGGGTCTGAACGAGGCATCGGCCACCAGCCTCTCCCCTGGAACTCCCCTCCTGCTGGGATGGCCTCTCCCTGTCCACCCCGGCTGACGACAGAAAGCCCGTGACAAATGTCAGTTCCTCCAGGAAGTGCTCGCCTGCCCTTAAGGCCACGGCCCCTCCATTCTCGTTTCGTGTGCCCACGGCCCTGGCTCCGTGGTGGGAGGACCTACGGCGCCCACAGGACTCTGTCTCGAACCCCGAGGGAGGCCTGGCAGGTGACCACAAGCACGGGCTTCGCAGCGGGCAGTCTGAATACTGCCTCTGCCTCGTTTGTGCTGTGTGACCTCAGGGCAGGCTCCTGACCTCTCTGAGCCTCCCTCTGCGCTCCCGTCAAGTGGCGATAATTGTACCTCTTCACCAAGATTGCTGTGCAGATGAAAAGAGACCACAGAAGTCACACTGCTGGGACGGAGCCCTGCACAAAGGAGGTCCTGATAAATTGCAGCTATTAATAAGAAGAGCAATAATGATAAGGATGAGAACGTTCCACAGGCAACTGGTGAATCCTAATGAAGGCAAGTGCGTCGCGGGCTCAGGAAAGACCTGGGCAGCAGCTCTGGCCAGCTAGTGACTGGGTGGAAAGGCCAGCGGGGGCTAGAGGCCAGGGCCTGAGTGCTCTGCCCGCGTCCCGGCAGCTGGCAGGCACGCAGGAAGCAAGGCTGAGGGACCCTGGCCACCAGGCCCTGGCTCAGCGTTGGGACGCACCGCCCAGCAGCCCCGCCACGGGAAGCGGCTCCTGACCCGAGCGAGGCCCTGCCTGGCTCAGCTGTGGTCATGGGCCCTCCTGACCAAGGGACTCAGGAGGACCATGGCTCCCAGCTCCCCGGGCCCTTCGTTTCTCACAGACCCCACAGGCTGAGGACCCCACAGTCCTGGCCTGACCCAGTGCTCTGGAGCCCACAGGGTAGACGGGATGCTGGCGAGAGGAGGGGCCCAGAGCGCCGGGAAGATGGGTGACGGCTCCCCAAGCCTGAACACCCCCAGTGTGGTTCCAAGCCCAGCGCGGTGGTGCACGCCTGTCATCCCAGTGGCTCGGGAGGCTGAGGCAGGAGGATCGCGAGGTGGAGGCCAGCCTCAGCCACTTAGCGAGGCCCTGATCAACTCAGCGAGACCCTGTCTCTAAATAAAATAGAAAAAGGGCTGGAGAGGTGGCTCAGTGACTGAGTGCCCGTGGGTTCGATCTCCGGTACCACCCCCCAAAAATGTGGCTCCATTTGCTGAGGTCAGGTGGTACCTGCACGACTGGACTTCTTTTATGTTTACGTACTTATTTTCACATAGTTCAGAAAAAATGCACAGCGGGAGCACTATATTCAGCATTTCTGAATATAACATAATAACAGTAACGCTTGCTCAGGACAGAGCCCAGTGCAAGCGGCGGAAAGAAGAATTTAAACAAAAACCAGGGCCCGCCCGGGACGTGGCTCAGTGACAGCACACGCTTCTCATGGCCCTGGCTCTGTCCCCAGCACCCACAAACACACTGCTCCGCCCCTGGTGTCCCACGACCCCAAGATTCATCCTCCACCCCGCTGCCACCTTGCCACCCGTGCAGAAAGCCACCAGCTCCTTCCCGTGGCCACACGTGCCTGCCTCCTCCCCGTCTGGGGGGCCCTGCTCCTAGTCTTGCACGGAGACACCAAGGTCAACGCTCAAGTGTCCCTCAGCTGTGAGGCAGTCATCTTGCCCGCCCTGGCCACCTGCTCCTTCCCCAGGGACACTGGTGTAACCCCAGCTCAGCTGCCAGTCCCCAGCTGCCCACCGCGCTCCATGGCCGGACCACGGCGTCCTGCACAGGATGGCTCGGAGCAGAGTGGGGATCTGTCGCAGCAGGCAGGGAGGCAGGAAGGGGGAGGCGGAAGGAAGTCCCCAGGCAGCTCAGCCAGAAGAAGAGACGAGAGCCGAGGGCACCGCGTTTGTTAGCCCCTCGCCCTGGACTTGAAACCCAGGATCTGTGCCGGGGCTGATGTGCGGTTCGGGCACAGGCTCGCCTCCCACGTGTGGCCCTGGGTCCAGCCTCGGCCCCACGGCAGAACAAACGAAGAAAATAAAGGTTCTGTGTCCGCCTGCTAAGGTGACGCCCACGGTCACGCAGCTGGCGCTCACGGGTGTGGACACCGCGCACACGCACGTGACTAGCTACACCACGGACACGCGCCCCGCGGGGCTCGCTGGCAAGTCCAAGTCTCTCTGAGAAGCGCCTCTGACGGTCCCTCCCACAGGTGCGGGGTCCCCACTGGTCACGGAGTCGGGCACGGTCCTGGCTCAGTCGAGCATGTGCCAGCCCCTGAGTGTCACTGGCGCTATTCTTGGAATGTCCTGGGCGTCCGGGTCTCCTGGACGGCAAGGTGTCCACCCGCACCGTCCAGGGCGTGGGCTTCATCTGGACAGCCCGAGGACAACGTCTCTGCAGTTCCCGACCCCCTGCCCTGACCTGCGGTGTCTCCCCGTCCCTGAGGCAGCTCAGCACGTGGGGAGGGCCCTGCTTGGGGACCAGGCTGAAACTGGTGCTCCAGGCTACGAATCAGACCGCGAGTCATCGGCCATGAGGTCAGAGGCTCATCTGCATCTGTGTCCCCAAGTCCATATGAACAACCCCAGCAGAACTCAGTAGGACCCCAGTGAACCAAGAACCCCACCAATCAATCAATCGACTGGCAAATAAATCGGGACTTCAAGGTCACAACATCCTCTCATCTGGCCTGCCCCACAGCCACTTCCACCAATCCCTAAATAGGAGGAGCTTCAGAAAACCACAGAGCAGGCAAGGTGGCACACACCTCTGATTCCAAGGGCACAGGAGGCTGAGGCAGGAGGATGCAATTGGGAGGCCAGCCTCAGTCTCACTTAGCAAGGCCCTAAGCAACTCAGAGAGACCCTGTCTCTAAATATAACATAAAAAGGGCTGGGGATGTGGCTCAGTGGTTAAATGTACCTGGGTTCAATCCCTGGGTACCAAACAAAAGAAGTTGGAAAAGAAAACCATAGAAAGTAAAGTTCCACAGGGCTGCAAAGAATCAAAGTTGCATCTCAACAAAGATGTTTTTAAGAAGTCGTCCATCCAGACCCCTCCAAAAATCCGTGATCTCTGCAGCATCCCCGAGGGTCAGTCCTGAGCTGCTTCTTGGATACCTCTAGAGATGAGGAGCGCATCCTGGCCCTTCGTAGACACGGCGTGACTGAGGTATAATCCACACACCTGTCATTCGCTCATTTAAAGATGTGCGTGACCACGGTATCCACTTTCTTCATGGACTTGTGCAACCAATGCCAAAGCAATTCTAGAACATTTTAATCACTGAAAAAGAAACCGTGTCCCCCTCCACCTCTCCCACCCTGGCTGCTAGTCTCTGTTCTGGACCTTCCACATAAAAGGAATCATGTCACATGTGGCATGATTTTGAGAATGGCTTCTCTCAATCAGTCTGTTTTTAGAGTTACCCAGGTTGTCGCAAGGATCAGTAGTTGATTCCTTCTTATGCTTGCAATATTCTGTTATATGGATGTGCCACATGTCATCATCTAGCTACCAAATGGTGACACTTGTACTGTCTCCACTTTGGGGCTATCATGCATGATGTCATTCTGAACACACACACACGTTTCTGTGTTGAGGCGTGTTCTCGTCTCTCTTGGGTTTATCTAGGATTGCAATTGCTGACGTAGGGTAACTCTTTAATTTTTTTTTTTTGGTACCAGGGACTGAACCCAGGGGTGCTTAACCACATCCCCACCCCCTTTTTTTATTTAGAGACAGGGTCTCGCTGAATTGCTTAGGGCCTCACTAAGTTTCTGCAACTGGCCTCTAACTTGTGATCCTCCTGCCTCAGCCTCCCCAGCCGCTGGGATGACAGGCATGCACCACTGTGCTTGGCTCCCCTCTAACTTTTTAAGCAACTGACAAACCGTTTCCCAAACAGCTGCACCATTTTTCATCTCACGGCCGCAGGGTATGAGGGTTCCGGCTTCTCTGCATCCTTGCCACCATGTCTGGTGGGTGTGAAGCGGCGTGGCCCATTGGGGTCTGATCTGCATTTCCCTCGTGACGACAGCGGACGCCACGCATCTTCTCCTGTTTACCGGCTACTGTGTGTCTTATTGGGAGGAATTGTCTGTTCAAGTCCTACGTCCATCTTTTAATCGGCTTTTTGTGGGGTCCGTGGTCACTGTCTGCCCACTTCCGAGTGGGGCTCTTTCTGTCATCGAGCTGCGTGTGTTCTTTATGTGTTCTAGCTACAAGTCCCTTCTCAGACTCGTGACTTACAAGTATTTGCTTCCTTTCTTTTCACTTTCTCTTCTTTATCTGGGGGAAGGAGAAGGGGCGATTTTTGTTGTCGTTACTGCTGCTCTTGAGCTTGGCTTTGAACGCAGCTCCCTGCCTGGGCTCCCAGCGAGTGGGCCCTGAGCGCGGGCATGCCCACCCCGCCCAGCTGCGCCCTGTGGACGGCACAGTGCCTCAAAGTCCAGTCTGACGCTGGTTTTCTTTTCCGGCTCATTCTTTTGGTGTCAGACTCCTGTGCCGAATCCCAGGTCACGGAGACGTACTCCTGTATTTTCTCCTGAGAGTTTTATCACTTCCAGCTCCTACGTTCGCACTTCATGTTTTTAGTCCATTTTTAAGTTTCTAAGCTCAAGCAAGAGCTCAAGTTCATTCTTTGATAAGAGGACACCCGATTGTCCCAGCTCCGTGTGTGGAGAAGACGGTTCCTTTGTCCACTGCGCGATCTCGTCCCCACAGGTGGGCGGTGTTATCCCTGCGCTCTCGAACCTGCTCCACTCAACTGCGTGTCCATCCTTGGGCTGGAGTTTTGGTCACGTTGCTCTGCAGGGCCATCTGACACCAGAAACGCACGATCCCTGGCTTCAGGCTCCCCCGGGATCACCCTGGCTGTGGGGGCTCCTCTCCATCCCCGGGAATGCCAGGGCCACCTGGCTGCCCCCGTTCTTGAGCAGTGTGACTCTGGAGGTCGGGTTTTATCCGGGGTTCCTTTAAACTTCGTGCCCTTCACTTAGAGGCAAGTTTTGACCAGACAAGATCCTATTAAACCTGACCCAATCCAATCCGGCCACACATTTAGGAATTAGCAGACTGTGAACGGAAGTAACTCCGCCCCGTGCACTGGCTCTGTGGAGCCAGGTCCCCAGGTCCCCACAGAAACACGTAGAGGGAAAGATGCTGCCGGTGGCTGGAGAGAGGGCAGACAATGCCCAGGTCACCTGTCGGTCACCAACACCAGGGACCAGGCACCCTCAGGTGTGATGGGCTGTCAGATCTGGCTCCATGAGAATGTTCTAGGCCAGACTCTAAGGGAAATGACTAAACAGACTCCATTTTGCTCTGAGACTCCATGTTATGTAGGAAATAAGCTTCTCCCCTGGGAACACCCCGCCTCTGTGCCCATCATCAGTTACTTGGTGTGACATGTTTAATAATGTACAATGGCAACTCCTGTGTAGTCAAGAATTGCTCTCCTTTGATTCCTGTTGCTCCTAAACAATGCACCATGTGAACAGTGACTGTGTGGATGTTAGCGACCATTCTTTAGTCTGTACCTGGGTAAGTGTCATTCTGACCCACTTCCCCCTGTCGATGATCTCATGATGTTAGTTTGTAATTTTGAATCACAGCAACAGACACTTATGATTGATGTGATTTTTGGTATAAGAACCCCTACACCACGTGGTCAGGGCTGTTCCCCCAATAGCCATTTTTTTAGGCATCGTGTGAGACAGCTGCCAGCTTAATAAAGACTCTCAAATTTGGACTTCTCAGTGGTGACTGGTCTCTTCTTAAGTTGTGTCCTTAACATCAGAGACGCGCACCCTCAGGCGCCAGTCACCGCATGTCCTGGTGTGGGTGGGAGGCTCCCCAACAGCTCGTGTGTGGGCCACGTGAGACGGTTTAGAGGAGAAGCGACCAGGTTCTGAGCGCCCAGCCTGACCAGCGTCCACCGCGTGAGTGGGCTGGCTGGCCGGTGGCACGGGTGCTGAGCCTGGTGCGCTGAGCTTAGCCTCCCTGCTTCCCGGGTCGTGTCCTGAGCTGCTCCCTCCTCCAGCTTCCGCCATGCTGGCCCAGAGCCACGGATCAGGTCGTCTAGGGACGGAGACCTTGGAAACCGGGAGCCCTGAAGAGACTTGCCCTCCTCGTCGGGTCTTTGGTCACAGCGATGAAGACACTGACGGGAACGCCAGGCGGCCCTCCCTCCGCCCACAGCCCAGCCCGGTCGCCTCCCCACAGGGCCTCCTCCTGGTTCCGGTGGCTGCCCGCTCCCACGATGCCCCTGTGCTGTCCACACCGCCCTCTCCCCAGGCGCCCTCTCTCCTGCTGGCCCCTCTGCTCCGCCTGCTTCTGTGGTCCCCCCACGTGGTCTGACGAACCCCTTCCTTATCTCTCTGGATTCACTGCAGCGTCACGTCAGAAACCTGAGAGCCACTGTCCTGCCGCGGCTCTGGTGAGGGCTGCCCGTGTGCGTCTGGGTCACCCACTTCAACAGCGCTCAGGACCCAGAACGTGGCGCCCCACTTCACAATCTGCTGCCCGCGGCACCGCGTCTGGGAAGGTCCCGAGGCCATCCTTCACCTCTGGACCCGCAGGCCAGCACTGGGAGGCCCGCGGCAGGACTGTGTCTTGGTGGGCTTTCTCGGGGCCCTGACTAAAGGGATCTGGCCAGAGCAGTTTTAGGAGGAAAGGTTTATTTGAGGGCTCACGTTTCCAGAGGTCTCGGTCCCGAGAAGGCGGGCGCCGTTCCCTGGGGCTCCAGGTGAGGCTGAAGGTGATGGCAGGAGGGAGGCAGCTGGAGACTCCTCCCTCCACGCCCCGAAGCCACGCCCCATCCCCGCCCCTCGGCCACACCCACCAGTTCAGGTTCCGCTCAGCGGGCGGGATTAAGGCGCTGCCTGGGTTGAGACTCTCACAACCCATCATGTCAGCTCTGAACCTTCCCCACCGCCTCACACCCACACCAAAACACTGCGGTCAGCTCGTGACTGGCCACGATCCCCCAGCCCTGAGCTTGGGGCAGGTCCCTCCTGACAAGCCTTCCTTCTCCGAGGACAAACGAGACACCTACGTCCACAGACTCCATCGCACAGGGGATGCAGGGGTCTCTCATTGCCAGGGCCCGCGTCAGGTGGGGGCTTGGCGCCTCCAGAAAGCTGTCCAGCGGGATGGCGGGAACGGCCAGCATTCAGCAGTCATGGAGACACCCAGTGACCATGGTCTCCAGGGTGCAGCCTGAGACCTGTCCCTGACAGGTGGATGCCACTCGGGAGCATGCGACTGGGTTCCCGAACCTCCCAGAGGACGTGCCGCAGCTGACATCCTCCAACGCCTGGTGTTTCTGCATGAACTAGCGAGAGCGGATTCTGTCGTCTGCGACCAACAGCCACGACACCAAGTCACCGAGCGCTGACGGGATCGAACCCGCAAGACAGTGAAGAATGAAGGGACCTTACTGCGCGGTGAGCCCCCAGTGCCTGGCCTCGCCCAAGTTTGAGAACTGGCAGAATGATTGAGCACCTCTTGTATGCAGTGATACTCTCAAAGTCTGGGGGAGGCGAGATGCAGATGGGCTGGCGGACTCAGCTCTTCCTTTGCCATCTGGCAAATGAAAAGGAGGCGACTTCACTCATCCATCACCTCCCGCGGTGCCTGCAGCCCAGGGAGGCTCCGGAGAAGGGTTCCCGCCGCACACGCAAGCCGGGAACGTGGAGCAACGGGCAAGGCCTCCGCCCGGGGAAGGAAGGAGCTTCCCCCATGAGCCGCTGACGCAGGGACCTGCCAGGGGACAGAGCAAGCTCCACGTGGGCTGCCTGAGGAAATCAAGAGGGAAGAACAGAGTAACCCCCTGGGGCCTGAGCGCCCAGTGCACACAGAGCAGTGACTGCCACCTTCCAGGTCCCTGCTGAGGGGCATGTCCACAGAGGCAGCTTCCCGAGGATTATATGCGACACCCTCGGGGTGCCTCGGAAAGCAGAGGATGGGAACCAAAGACTTCACAAATATGTGAAGCCTGAATAGCTTCAGAGACACAATGAACCAGACAGAGCACTTCCCGTTGGAGGGAGTTAATGAACGCTTCCTTGGGGCCCAGGCGGTAAATCCACACGGAAAATAAAGTAGCAAGACATTATAAAACGTTCTCAGCTCGGATGATCTATTGCTTCGTCGATGCAGCTGGAGGAAGGAGACGCGGCGGCCGTGCTTGGGCCCTGGCACAGGCTGGGCGGAGCGGTCTGCACCCTCAGGGATCCTGCGAGAGCCCCACGTCCCACAGGCCATGAGGACCAGAGCTCAGAGGGGCTCGGCAGGGGGCCCCCTTTGCCAGCAGGGGAGTAGTTGAGGTGGAACGGAAACCCATTTCTCAAATACCTCGTGACTCCCGGGCTCGGGCACGTCAGGCAGAGCCTGCTGCGGAGCTCACGGCCCAGGCTCATGGCTGCACCAAACCCTCCTGCGGATGGCTGTCTTCCGCGCTCAGTCCAAGTCTGTTTCCTTAAAGTGCCTTCAACGTCCCAGTGGGGCTCGCCCTGGAGCCCGGGCAGCCACAGCCCTGGGACTGGGCTCGCTGACAAAAGCTCCGTCTCATGACTTTTGGAAATGCATTTAGTGGGTGTGTCCTCTGACCAGGGGTCCGGCTCTGTCTAAAGGACCTGATCCTCGCACGGTGCGCACACACGGGCAATGACCCAGGGCTGGATGGAGAGTCCACATATAACAGGATCAAACCTCAGTGCGGGAAACGACTGCTGCCCAGAGTCGACGTTTCCTGAACGGGTGTCCAGGGCTCGCTGGGGTCAGCTGAAGGGCCGGGGAAGCACGCGGAGAGGTCGAGCACCCAGGACCTGGCCAGCCCTCGTCCTGCAGGGCAGGGGCACCACTACCAGCACCCAGAAGCACCGCACGGAGACCGCTGCGTGTGGGGACAGCAGGACCGCAGGACGGCAGGCCCGGCCGGCGTCATGGAGCCTGGTCTCCTCCCGCCTGCTCACTCATCTCCCGCCAGCTCCCGGGGCAGGCGAGGCCCAGCAGCCTCCCAGCCTCCCAGGGCAGAGCCTGCAGAGCAGCGGACAGGGAGTCCAGATGGACAGATGGACGTGACAGCCGTTCGCTCTCCCCGTCGGAGCATCAAGCGCGCGCTCCGCGCAGGTTCTGCACACGCGTTTGCCTCCACTTACCCCCGCTCACCCCCAAGCTCGGCGACGCTGTCTTCTGACGACTCTGGGTCGCACGGATCTGAGAGGTAATGACGACGTAGGACCGAGCACAGGGTTCCCCAGGCACGAGGAGCAGCCTGTAAAGCGGAACTGACGACATAAGCCCCATACGTTTGTACCCAGAAGGAAGTTCTTGCCCTAGACAGATAAGACGATCTGATTTCATTCTTAGTGGGGCTTTTTTAAAATTTTCAACTAAACAGAATGAACGTGAGTCAGTATTTATTTTATTTATTTTCTCGTTTATTTATTTATTTACTACAGGATTGGGAATGGAACCCAGGACCTCACACATGCTAGGCAAGGGCTCTACCACTGAGTTTTGTCCCAGCCCCAGTCTAGGGGTTGTGAGTAACTTCAATGAGCAGGGCAAGATCACCATATTCAGTTTTTAAAATATTTTCTTCTCCCAATAAGAATCTTCATGAGGCCAGGCACAGTGGGGCACGCCCCTCCTAGTGACTTGGGAGGCTGAGGCAGGAGGATCACAAGTTGGAGGCCAGCCTCAGCAAGACCCTATCTTAAAATTTTTAAAGGGTTGGGGGTATAACTCAGTGGCAAATCACCTCTAGGTTCAATCCCCAGTACTGGAAAAGAAAAAGAAAAAATCCTTCATGTCTATTGACATATAGCATACAGAGTATTCCCATCCCCACCCCCTAACAAACATCTCTCTCTCTCTCTCTCTTTTTCTTGCTCTTTCTCTCTCTCTCTCTGTCTGAATGTGCCCCTTTAGAACTTTCCTCTGAAACAGTTTAAGGCTGGCTTCTTTCACTCCACATTGTTTTCGAGGTTCATCTATCACAGAGTATGTGTCAGTAATTCATTCCTTGTTTAGGGCTGAGTGGTATTCCATTGTATGGATGTACCAAATTTTATCCATCCATTCACATCATTTTCCAGAATGTTTCCATCCGAGACACTGAACCAACAGAACCAGCAGGTTGGAAAGGGCGGAGGAGACGATCCCTGATCCAGGGCTCGAGGCCAAACTCAGTCCTCCTCCCCTAACCCCAAGGTGCACTCCCCGCCTGCAGGAGCCCTGGCCAGACGGCCACAGTCCCTTCTCGCCCTGCAGACTCCAGGCCAGGGCCACCGCCCTGCTCTGCTCCCCCCGCATCTCAGTGCTTCTGGGTCATTGTCTGGGGACTTGCTCACGGCTGTCTTCTCCCAGGAGGCCGAAGCTCACAGCAAGCGAGGTGGCCCTGGGCCCATCTCCTCCCGCGGCAGGGCCTCACCGAGATGCTCCTTCCCAAGGACGCCACGTGTGGCGCTCAAGATGCCCACTTCCAAGGTCACCGGCAAGGGGAGGGGATTTGCTCTGGGCTGACCCCAGAGCAAATCGTCCTGCTCACTCAACAGTCTTGGGGGCCGACCGTGGGCAGGGGCTGGAAATGGGCCCCCCGCCAGCCTCAGCACTACTCGGCCTCTCCTGGACCATGGTGACCCTAAACCGGCGGCCCACCTGGCCATCACGGAGGGGCCTGACCCCGCCCCGTCCCGCTGGGGACAACCAGGAAGCAGCCCCAAGCCGCATGCTGCATTCATATGCATGACCACGCTACCCACTGCCTGCCCTGCTGTCCTGAGGGACCGTGGACCATGTGAAAAATGGACTCATTACGACGTTAAATAATTCAGCCACGAGCAGCTCCTGCCAGATGCCCAGCGGCTCTCTGCTGGCCGGGACAGCAGCTTCCATGCACGTCCCGCGACTGGCCACCTCTGCTGGACAGCACGGGGGGTGGCACCTGCTGGGTTCCTGACACCAGGGGGACAGGGCATTTCACCACCAGGACTCGGCCGTCACCACTGGTCAGTCGTCACCGTGCTCGGCAAGGCCCTGGAGACGCTATGGCTTATCTGAGTCCATAACACCAATGCTGTCTGAAACGTCACCTGGGGGGCACTTGGGGATCGGCGTGTCTGTGGGTCTTCTTTCTCTCGCTTGCTTGAAATTCGGGAACTACTCCTCCCCAGAAATGAGGACAGTGGCCAGGCGGTCACCTGTCAGCTCAGCCCGGGTAACTGGGAACCGGGTGGCCACCTGGGCTCGGCTCCCTACCCGCTAGCCTCTGGCCTCCCGGCCTCCCGGGCTCCCATTGGGAGGCCACCTCTACCCTGAGCACAATTCAAACCTCCAAAGGCCCGCGAGTGCCCAGGCCGGGGGCTCAGACCCAAATGGACGACTGTCCCAAATGTCAAACCTGGACACCACACGGGGCCCGGTGGCCGGCAACCCCCATCGCCCAGCCCGGGAGGAGGTCCCGCAGCCCGGCCCATGCTCGTGACCCCCTTCCCCTCCCCCTCATTTTGGCGCTTGTCCCTCCCTCCGATGGCGGGTCCACACTGGGAGCCCTGGCCGCACGCATGGAACCGAGTGACCGACGGTGGAGCCTGCTCCTGGGCACAGCCAGGCGTCTCGGCTGACCTGGCCTCCGGCTTTACCACCCACGTCACAGGCTGTCCCCAGTGCCAGCCCCGCGCTGTGCGAGGCCCCTGCACCCCGGCCGGGCGCGCTGGGGAGGGTTGGAGCCCAGCTGCTCCCGACTCCGCTTCCGCTGGAGCTGCTGCCAGATCAGCTTCTATTAATAGCTCCCAGCTCGGCGGCTCCCGGGCCCTCCGACTGGCTCCGCCAGCGTGGAAAGGACGTCAGGAGAGAGGCAGGGACGGAGGCTGGGGAGGCCAGGAGCTGGGGCAGCCCGCACCAGGCCAGGTCCAGGAAGGACCCCAGAGAGGGACAGCTAGACAGCGAGGATGCTCACAAGGGGAGTGGCGGGCGCTTCTGCCCTTGAGGCTGCTGCCCTGGGCCTGGGTCACCGTGGGATCCTCAGGAAGCCCTCTGCTCCCGGCTGCCCTCCTGGCCCCGCTCTGCTGGCCTTTCTGACTCTACCAGGAGGAGGTCACTGTCCCCAACAGGCCCCAGCTCCTCCAGAGGAGCCAGGGCGAGGGTGAAGTTAGGATGGAGACTCAGACGGGGCCCCGCTGCCGTCACAGAGGCCACCTCCGCACCTCGTGCATCCGCAGGAAGCACGTGACGAGTCCCCTGGGCAAGGCCACGGGGCGGCCCCGTTCTTGTGGCTCCCAGCCCATCCCAGGCCACCAGGCCAACCAAGACCCACCAACAGAGCAGGGGGCCCGGGGGCCCTTCAGCTCAGGAGACTCGGGGCTCCCAGGGTCTCTGGGAGCGGCCACCCAGAACGTGCAGTGGTTCTCTGTCCCCAGAGCGGGGCCTGGGCAGCACCACTGGTGGCCCGTGGCTCAGTGACGTGTGAATCGCAGGGGCCGTGCCACCCCGCACAGAGCTGCCAGCACCAGCATCTGCCTGGGACCTGCAGGTCCCCGAGCAATTAGCGAGCTGGAGAACGGGGCTCGGCGCCCACGGTGGCCCATCCGCGAGGGACCCGAGGCCAGCAGCTGCCTGGAGCAGAGGGGCAGGAGGGAGGCCGGCCGCTCAGCGACACCCACCCCGCCTCAGTAAGCCATGTGGAGCACGAGCCCAGCCGCTGAGCCGCCCTGAGGGCACGGCTGGGGACACTAGGCACACTGCCGCTGTCCTGCAGCCCCGGCAGCGTCCACGGCGACGACGCTTCCACCTACCAAACTGGAGCTCTGTCCCCTCACCACGACGCCCGGCCCTCCCCAGCACTCTGCCTGCGGCTCTGACTCCGAGAGGGACCTCACTGAGGGGGGTCAAGTGGCGCGTGTCCTCTTGCACCTGGCCTGTCACTTAACCACCTCAGGCCCAGTCCCTGTCACTCAGCGTAGACCCTTTTACAGCCACTGGGCCATTCTGATATCCAAGGCAGGACCTTGCATTCCACCAAAGTCCCGATCCCAGGGAAGGTGAAAGGGGGTCTAAAGGGGTCACAGGGCTGGTCTGCAGGGCTCTGTCCCCAGCCCGGCTCTCCTGGTGGAGAAGGAAGGGCTCCGGCCACCCCTGGCCTGGCCCCGTTAGAGACCGCCCGGCAAGAGGGAGCCACAGGACCACAGCCGCTCCCGCCCGGAAGGGACACCCAAGGCCCCGTCCCCCCACAAAGATGGCAAGAGGCCACCGTCTCCACCATCCCCCGGGGGGACTGGCGGCTGGCGATCTGCTTGGAGCCACGTCCTCCACCCCTGGGGGGTGACCACACTTCCTGTGCACTGAGCGGGAGCCCCTGTGCTACAGAGGGGACGGCTGGTGGCTGTCCCTCCAGGTGGGAGAGAAGAGGGGATGGACAGGAAGCCCCCGCGTCCACGGCAGATCAGGGAAACGGGCCTGCCGAGCCCCCGTCCCCACTTTCGCCGTCTGTCACGCCGGATCGGAGCAACCCGAGCTCCTGACGACAAAAGAGACGTGCTCGCGACACTGAAGCCGCAGCCGAGGGCCTCAGAACAAGGGCGTCGGAGGGAAGAGGAGCTTATTAATTTTTGGGCCCCGTTCCAGAATGTGCACCTGGCCCGCTTCAGCATTTTCTGAACTGACACTCAGGCAGGAGGGAAGGAAGGGGACATCTTGTGCCCTAGAAATTCACGGCCCCGAGCCACCTCCTAAGGCGGTGGTGATTGAGGATCATGGGACATTAATTAGCTCTGGAGGGGAAGCGGAGGTCAGCACAGAGCGGTGAGTCAGAGCCGGGCTCTGGAGCCGGGTGTCTGGGGCCGAGCCCTCCCTGGGCCACAGACGCGCCAGGCGACCTTGAACAAGTTACTGGGCCTCGCTGGACCCCTGGCTCCTTATCTGAGAAAGGGGGCTGACCCAGAGGCTCGTGAGGCTGTCAGGAAACGGCACCACCCAGGCCCAGGGAGAACCAGGGATTGAGGTCAGAAGGGACATTTCCGCCTCCCGTCCCAGCCCACGAGTCCCCCGCCACAGCCCGGTCCAGCGGAAGCAGGGCGGAGACGCAGGCCCCGCCTGAGCCCCTCCAGGTTCAGCAAGAAGAACGGAGCCCCCGAGGGTCACAAGGAGCGGCTGGGAAGATCGCTCCTGCCCCCTCGGGGCCAAGCCGTGGGCTCTGCCAACTCAAGGACAGTGCCAGGGAGCAGAGACACCACTGAGGTGCGGGGCTCGGCAGCCTGGGGACAGCCCCCGACCGGCCCGGTGAGCCTCCATTCACCCTCCGAAGTGCTGAGGGGCCCAGCGCAATCCAATAGATGAGGCCAGTCCTCCACTGATACCTGCCTGGCGGCCCAGAGTGTGACTCGGGGGTTCAGCCCACACTCCGAAGCACGTGACCAGCTCAGGCCACCTTCCACCAAGAACAGGAACACTGCGTGCCAGCCGGCACGGGGCATCTGGAAGCCACCCCCTTCTCTCTCACAGCCCCTGAGCATGACCACGCAGGGGCAAGGGGACAGCTACACGGTGGGCAGCCATGGGGCCCCCTCACCTCCAGCTCCAAAGCCTTGCAGCCCCACAGGAGCTACTAAGAATGACAGCCAAGCAGCCGGGTCCCCACAGGGACGTGTCCAGCCCACTGTCACTGTGGCCCACTGGGCACTGACGGCCCCTCCTTGCAGAGACACCTGTGGGCATCTGGCCACTCCTTGGCAATCTCAGCAACGTGGCCCAGTGACAGGGGACGTTCTGCCTTTATCTGCTTCCCAGGCAAACAGAGCTGGAAAGTTAACCAAACGTCACCTTCTCAAGCACGGGAGCTGCGACCTCGTCCGCCCCTCGGGTAACAGCTCTGCATTTGATGACCACCGGGGTTTGTAGTCCCCGAGCAGCATCAGTGTCCCTTCATCCACTAGCCAGGAGGCCTCTCTTATGGTTGGCCAGTTTTATGACCCCCACTGGGGACGGGATGGTGTTTACCCAGTGGCACTTCCCTCCGCACAGATGACATAGAACGTCACTGCGAAATGCGACCGTTTTCTACTTTGCTATGACTTGGGCCCACTTTTCTCCCTCTGGAACACGAGCAGAGTCAGCATGGAAGCTGGTCACATAACAGGATCCAGCGTGCGTGCATTCACCTGGCAAGCGGCAGGCCCGCACGCACTGTGGTCACGGCACGAATATTTATCAGGCTGCTAACGTGTAAGACTCAGGCTGGGAGAGGCTGGAAAGATGAACGGTCCCTGCCATCGGGAGACTCGAGGGTCAGTGGGGATCCAGAAAGGTCCGAAAATAGATTTTAAGGATTCTGACCAAGGGTCAGCTGCAGGACCACAGAAGCAAGGAAGAGAAAGAAATGGTCCGCCTGGTAGAGGAGCAATTCAGCAGGGTTTTGAGGCGTGAGTAGGAGTTCTCTCCGTGGATGGGCAGGCTAGTGGGACAGCATGTGGAAAGCAAGGAGAAAATCCAAGGAGGGAACCGCTCTGACGATCGAGAGCTGGGGTGCGAGGCGTGAGGAAGGCCACTGCGGACACACGGCAGTTTCACTGGAGACACGATTGAGCTCAGGAAGGGTCAGCGGGGGCTCTGACAAGTCTGCCGCTGCGTGCTTGCCGATGCCCGATCTCCGCGCCTCACGCCACTCGGTCTAAGCCCATGACGCTCAGGCCCACCTCGCGTCGTGCGTCACGCATTCAACCAATAACTCCTGCTCATCGGCCCGTGCAGCCAGGAGCCGATCGAGGCCCGGACACGTCAGAGGAGGAAGCACAGCTCTGACCCTCCTCACCGGGGGTTCCAGCTGGGGGGACCGGGAGTCAAGGGGAAAGCAGAGGTCAGAGGGCAATGACAGATGCTGGAGGCGGTGTGCCACCAGGAGCACGCGGCTGTCCCCGGGGTGAGATGGAAAAGGCGGTGCTGAGCAGAGGAGAGTGGGCCCACTGCATCTCACCAGCAGCCGCTGGACCACGTCCAAGCAGATGCAGGGCAGTGGGGGGTGCATGCCAGGGACCAGAGGGGGACACCTGCAACTCTCAGAGGAAGAGCAGGTGGTGGCCAGGCCAGGCGGGGGTGCAAGAGGGCTGGGGAGGGGACAGGGTTTTGTTTTGTTTTGTTGGGGGGTGGGTACCTGGGAGTGAACCCAGGGGCGCTTAACCACTAAGCCACATCCCCAGTCTTTTTTATGTTTTGAGACAGGGTCTCACCGAGTTGCTGAGGCTGGCCTCCAACTTGTGATCCTCCTGCCTCAGCCTCCCGAGCCGCTGGGAAGACAGGCACGTGCCACTGCGCCAGGTGAGGGCACAGATTTTGAAGAGGGAGTCTCCAGGATCTGGTGGTGACTGAGAGGAGGGCACGGGAGACGGGAGGCTTGGGGGCACTCAGAGCACTGCAGAAGTCAGAACCTAGTAGCACGCAGGCGGGGGCGGGGTGGGCGCAGCGGGCCTGTAGGAAGTGGAAGGGAAGGGTTTACCTGGCGCCAGGTGCTCAGCCACCTGCGGGACGAGGAAGTTCCGACAGGGGAAGTCTTCCGAGCAGGCTGAGACGCAGGGCAGCAGGCATCCCAGACACGAAGGCGTGAGGGGGCCAGGCAGGCAGGACAGGCGGGGGCACCCATTAGGACTTCCTGAGCCCTCACCCCCTCAGACCCCACCAGATGGAGCCACTATTGCACCCACTGTTGGCATGGGGCACCTGAAGACCAGAGAGGTTAAGTGACGTGACCAAGGTTGCACAGTGTGGTCAATTCAGCCCCAACACCCAAAGTACGGCCCACTCTACCTTCCTGTCTCTCACTTGCTAGGCTACCTGGAGCTGCCCAGAGCAGCCGACTGCGAACCCAGTTCTTGGGTCCCCTCAGCCACGAGGTCAGTGTGGTCTGTGGACAGAGCACCTTGTGGACTGAGCACCTGGCGCCTGTCGAGGCATCTCGTCTGTCTTTATAGGGGTTCCCACGGGCACGGGCAGGATCCGGTCTCAGGGAGGCCAGGCCCAGACGCCCCCACCCAGAGCCGAGCCTGCAGGACCCGGAGGCCCTGGCAGGCCGGACGCACCTGGGTCCGCCCGTGAGTCCCTGATGGGCCCTGTGGGTGTCCACCCAGAGGGGGGCTCATTGCCGCTGGCCTGCCCCTGTCCAGCACAGCTCCCTCCACGTGGCCGCCGCGTCTGCTCCCGCTCCCCTCCCTTCCCTCACGGCCTCTCGCTGATTCTTCCTGCAGCCTCAGCCTGTCACCTGTCAGCCGGGTTTTACAGATTCCTCGTCCTCTCCTTGAGAAACAGAGCGCAGGGGAGGCGCCCGTCTTCCCAGGCAAGGACGAGGGCTTGGGGGCACAGCCCTGGGTTCGAATCCCAGCTGCAGGGTTACTGCTACGTGGCCTCGGGCATGGCACTCTTGTGACTCCACGTTAAATGAGGACAGTTCTGTCACCTAGCAACCCACAGGGCGGCCAGGAGGGCGAGGCCAGTGGGATGTGCACAGTGCCCCCCACGGAGGCCGGCGCCGGGCACACGCCCCCCAAGCGGCTGACAGGACCACAGCTGCTGTCTGAAGGTGTCCCTAGCCGCTCAGCGCCGGCTCTGATGTTTCGCTCCCTAACTTTCTGCGTGTGCCCGTGTCCGCACGTGCGTGTCTGTGACCTTCCTGCTGCTGGGCTGGCCCGGGCTCCGCGGGAGACCTCCCTGGGCTGTGCCCGTTACCAGTGAGCGCGGCTCGCCGTGGCCCCTGGGGACGGAGCCCGCCTTCCCGGGCCGCCCACCTCCGCTCCTGGCCAGCACGGCACGGTCCTGCGCTTGGTGCTGGCTCTCGAGCTGGCTCCTCCTGGCCCCCGGGTCTCTGCACCCTGCGGCCTCCTCCTGAGAACCTCCGCGGCCTCTCTCCTCACAGGCGTGTCCCTCAGGGCCGTCCCGCTCCTGTGCACAGGGTGTGGCGCTCTTCAGCAGGTGCCCAGCCACCCGGCCCTCCACACCCCGTCCTTAGGTGGCCAGGGCCTGCCCCATGCCGCCTCAGGTCCACCCGGGACAGCGGCTCCGGGAGAAGGAACAGGGGAGCAGGGGAGGCCGGGCTCCTCACCGGGAGGTTTCCTCCCGCCTCCGAGAGGCGCACTGCCCGTCCCCGCGGCGTGCGCTGTCCCCTCGCGCAGGCCTCCACACACTGGCAGGGCCAGGCAGAACGGTGGGAGGCGATGGCGGCCGACCCCGGCCCACATGTGAGGCCGCCGTTCCCTTCCACTCCTCTGCGGCTCACAGAAAGTGTCAGTGTTCCTTTAACCCTTTCCCGGCGTGTACGACTGATGAGGAACCCATCACTCCGGAGCTCCAGGTTCTCACCCCATGAAAGCTGATGCATCTCCCCGTCCCCTCGACCCGGGGTTGGTTTTGAAACATGGTTTGCGCGTGTCAGTCAGCTCAGGTGCCGATCGTTGCTCGGTCCTGGGAGCAGACGGCCGCGAGCGGGGGCAGCTGTGCGGAACCGGGCTGGGGGCCTGGGGCGCGGGTCCTGTGTCCACGCACTTGATTTTCTTTGACAGAGGAGCTCCCTCGCGGTCCTCTGTGCCACCTCAAGCCGGCGGATGAAAGCGGAGGGCTTCTATGGAAGCAGGCTGCGCCGCCCACCCTCCGCGCACGAGGGGCTTGGCCGCCTGGCTTCCCACCCTGCGCGATGCTGTGCCTCGGGCCAGGGCCACGCCTGTCCTCTGGCTGGTGGCAGGAGCACAGGATGCATCCCGTGTGCTGGGTGCTGGCTCCGTGGGGGCTCAGAGGTGGGGAGAACCCAGACCCACCCCAAAGCCACCTTGCGCACCGTGGCGGGGCTGTGCGCCCACCCACCACCCAACACCTAAGTACCCGTCCTGCACTAGCTGGGGGCAGGAGGAGAGAGTGCTACAGCTAGAGGGACGGGTTTTTCCCAGCGCGTCCTGAGGGGGACTTGGGACACTGTCTTACTGCCATGAGGCCCTCTGACATCAGCCACATTCCTTAAGGATTTGAATCCACTGACCACTCAGCCTGGCCACATTACTCTAGAACCCCAAGTGACCCAGGAAGGTGGGGAACACAGATCCTTGAAGTTGTGACAAATGCCCAAGGTTTTTTTTTTCCACCTTTGTAAATTATCGTAACATTGCCACTCCGAGCTTAATGCGGAAGGCTTGCTTCTTGAAGGTATGAGCAGCAACAGAGGGGAGGGGATGGGAGAAGGAGGCAGAGAGGAAGGGAAGAAGGAGGGGCAGACAGGGACAGAAGCGGCAGCAAGCACACATCTCAGGCCACTGCTGAGTCTTGTCGTCAGATCCTCTAAGGTTCCTTTCTACCACTGGCCCAGCTGAGAGGACACTCGGGACAGGCTGAGCAGGGCTTCTTCCCACAGAAAGTCCTGCGTCTAATCCTGGTCCCGGGTGTGGGTCCCTCAGCAGGAGCCATAACTGCTCGCGCCAGGCGGACGGGTCTCCTCCGGAAGGCCGGAGGTGGGTGTGCGAACACAGCACCCTGCGGGTGTGCCGGGCTCCTGCGGCACAGAAGCTCGGCGGCAAGAGGCCAGGGTCACAGTGGAGGCTGGGAAAAGGGCCAGGGGCCAGGCGGGACAGGGCGTCTGATCGGGTCTCCGTCTGCACGTGAGCGACTCGTCCCCCAGCCCCCCGCGGCAGCACCCTTCACCCCCTTACGGCCAACGGGGAAGGACCTGGCCTGGCCGCCTGGGTCAGAGCCCATCCTGACAAGCGGGCTCTTCAGGGCGTCCTGAGCCAGCCGCCCCGTGGGCCGTTAGCATCTCCACCCAGCCCAGGTCCTCGGCCTGCTTCCGGGCAAGGGGACACTCTGTGGCCAGAGGATCCCAACAGTGCCCCCGCTTGCCCCCACTTCCTCCCATCCTTGGCAACCTGAAGCACTTGCAGGGAAGAGGACGGCCCTGCGGGGTTCACCGCAGCCCCGTCGGCCCTAGAGGCGGGTCCCACCTTCACCCGCTGCCGGACAAGGACACCGAGGGCTCGTGGCGGGGAGCTGACCGGCTGGGCGCCCAGCTGCCGCTCTAGACCCTCTTCTAAGTGGGCTCCTGAGAGGAATTCACAGAGGACAGGGGACAAGGCAGGGCAGGACTCCGTGGCCGAGCCGCCCCTACGCCAAGCTTCCCCCACGCGCTCTGCACCGTGGACGTGCAGCCTGGTCACCGAGCCACGACGGGAGGCTCGCCACCTGGCAAGGCCTCGCCCGTCTTCAGGTCCATCTCCACCTGGGGACCTCCTCCACCCGCTGATGGCCACTCGTCTTCTCCTGCAGGGGTGGAGGGCCACGTCTGCAGGGCCACGTCTGCAGAGCCTCTCGGGACCGAGGCGGGGCCGGGGCACGAGGGGAGGCTGGGGTTGCCGTGACAGCCTCCTCCCAGCCTCTGCTCCTGGCCCAGCCTCCACCGGGCGCAGGATGCTGCCACCCGCCCGTCCAAGGTGCTTTCAATAGGGCTGCTCCCGGGAAGGCCAGGGGGACGGAAGTTCCCTGGTGGGGTTCTGAGGGTTGCTCTGTGCTCTGGGCGAGGGCCTGGCGTGGGTGCCCTGGGCTGCCCAGGCCTGGCTCACGGCACCTGCCCTTAGGGGGGCCTCCTGGTCACGGATGGATGCTCCCCTAAATGCCAGGAGCAAGGTCCATCCGCCCCGTCCAGGATCCACAGGGAAGGGCTTGTCCAGACACGAGGGCCGCTGCGGAAGCTGTCAGAACAGGGAGCCTGAGACGGCCTGCCAGGGAAGAGCCCGTCCGATGTCAGCCGAATGGTCCCGAGTCAAGAGCCACCCAGAACAGTCTCCTAAGCCGAGAGCGGGACAGCCCAGGGACGCCCACAGCCTCCTGGAGCGTGGTGACAGCACCCACCTCCCGCCGGGGCTCTGAGCCAGCTCTCCCCAAGTACAGAGTAACGCCGGTGCCTCTGCAGGCGCAGGCCACAGGAAGCGGGCACAAGGCGTCTCCCCGCCTCGGCCGCTCTTCCAACACTGCTGACACCTTGGCTCTGCCAAGTCACGTCTGAGTGAGCGCACCCAGTGACAAAACCATCCATCGAGCAAAATAAATGACCAGGACGCTCTGGGACAGTCTGGGGCAGCCTGCGAACCGAAGTCGGGTTTCCTGCTGGTAAAACTGCCCCTGTTGCAAGGCAGCGCTTGGCGGGAGAGCACGGGTTTCACACGAGCGGAACGGATGTGCCACCTGCCCCTGGAGACAGTCTCCCAGTTGAAAAGTGGCTCAGTGACGGCTGAAGGTCCCCAGGAAGTGACAGCAAGGACGGCACCTTCCATGGGTCAGGCGTGGGCCCTTCGGCAGCACAGACCTAGACAGAGGGCTGGCCAGGGCCCTCCTGCCGCCCCCAGTGCTTCCTCAGAGTCCCCCCCACGACCTGCCCAGGAGGAGCACTGAGCGGTGGCCCTGAGGATGCTACTGCAGGCTATCTGGGTACGTGCGGAACAGATAAGCACGATTTGGGGTCACCCAGGCCTGGGTCAACCCTGGCTCCCGTCGTGTGCCCTCAGCACCCAGTCAGACCTTTCCTGGAGCACTGAGTGCCCAGCCCAGGACAGCCACTGCCTGGGACCGGGTCCTGTCGACACACACAGGGGATCTGTCACCCCTCGGCACAGCCTTCTCCAGTTCTCTGAACCCAGACCCTGCACACACAACCGTGGCGTCCAGCCCTGGCACTGCCCGCACTCTGGGTTCCTGCCTCAGGGCCTTTGCACGTGTGGCACCCCCTGCCAGGGACGCTCCCCCGAGATGTCCTCCTAGCTCATTCCGCTCTCCTACCAGGCCTCCTCAGAGGGAAGCCGCGTCCTCGCTGGTACCTCTGCAGCACTTGTCACTGATGCCCCCCTCCACAAGGTCAGAGCCACGTCCTGTCCTGCCCACATTCTAGAGCGTCCACTGTGCTTGGTGTGTGGCTGACAATAGCACCATCATCTGAGTCACCAAGGCATCCATCCTCTGCCCTCCTGGAAAGAACGAGCTCCTGCCTCAGTTTCCCAAGCTGACACACCCCGAGTGCAGACCTCACACGGGGTTCAGTTCCGGTGGGAGGGTCTCCCCCAGGCCCACCACGGCCTGGGTCCGCACCAGCCGCCAGGCTGAGGCCGTGGCACCCCGGCACCCCAGGAGGGCTCTGGTCTTCAAGTGCAGGCCTTGCACGGGGGGCCACGGGCAGACCTCTGAGCCAGGCACACGGCCGACAGGACCGCCTCTACCGTGCTGTCCGAGGACGCGGCGGGGCCACCCCGGCTTGGGGCTGGCCTGGCAGCCTTTCCTCGTTGCTGTCTTCCCTGAGAACGCGGGGTTCTCGGACGGTGCCCACTGCTCCCTGCAAATCTTCCCTGCTGGGCCAGAGACAATTAGTGTCTCAAAGGAACAATGTTAGAGTAGGTCATGAATTTCCTTTGGTTGCATTCAATTAAAATCACAGAACTCCCTCGAAACCCTGCCACCCGCCGTGCGCTTCTGGCTCATACGTGCAGGCAGCTCAGCTGCAGTCGGATGAGGCCACCAGGCAGGCAAGGGACAGCCACAGAACCGTCACACACGGCAGGATCAGCTGGGGCTTCAGCACTCTCATCTTGACCCTCCGAGTCTCCTTGGCGGACTGGGCGCTCAGGGAGGCGAGTGGGCAGGGAGGGCACAGGTCCGCCCTGACACACGCTCACGCAGAGCCGCGGGATTCAGGAGACACGAAGTTCCAAGACAGCAAAGTCCTGGGCGCCTGGGGCCTCGTGGCAGTGAAGTCCCTGGGGTGCCCTCGCTCTGGGGACTCGAGGCAGCGTTCACTACGGCTGCCCACCCTCGGGAGGCGCCAGGCCAGAGCGGAATCTAGAGGGCCCTCGGGGCAGGCCCCAAACACAGCAGCACAGACCGAGGACAAACGCTCTGAGCTCACCACAGCGACCCGAGTCGTGAACCCCGCAGGCACAAGCGAGCCGTCTGCCACAGGCTACCAGGTGCGTGAGCCCTGAGGACACTACGCCACCTGAAGCCGGCCAGTCCCCAGAAGCCTATGAAGACCACGGGGTTCCACTCACGCGAGGCTCCGGAGTAGTCACTGTACAGACAGAAAGCAGGACGGGGCGCCGGGGGTACGGATGGGGAGCTGGTGGCCAGGGGAGATGACTTCAGCCGGGGAAGACAGACAAGTTCCAGAGACGGCTGGTGGTGACGCTGCATGACACCGTGAATGTGCTTAAATCCACCGAGCGGCACGCTTACCAATGGTCCAGGTAGTAAGCTGTCACGCACATCTTATAATAATCTGTTTTTCTAAATGACAAAAAAAAAAAAAAAAAGTGCCACCGTTGCAGGCTCTCCAGGGCTGGGTGCAGGGCTGGGGCAGGGGAGCAGAGCGAAGCCAGCACTTGGAGGTCGGAAGGAAGCTGATGGGCCCAGACACAGTAGCACAGGGGACACTCTAACATAGACAGCGAGCTCAGGCCGGCAGGGAGGCTGTGGCCAGTCAGCAGAGGGCTTCCGTGAGTTCAGACGCCACCCTCCGGATCCATTATATCCTCTCCCATGGAGCTGGACCGTAAGCACCCAGAGGGCAGGAAGGGTCACTTTTTAATCTATACCTCCCTAGAGGGAACCCTAGGCCTGGCACCAATGATAGGCTCACAACTTAACTGAACAAAGTATACACTCCATAAACAGCCTGGGATAATGTGGGCCCAAATGGGCAACAACAATGGAACCAACAGTTGGGTGTGCACACCTGTAATTCCAGTAGCTCGGGAGGCTGAGGCTGGAGGATCACAAGTTGGAGGCCAGCCTCAGTAACTCAGCAAGATCCTGTCTCTAAATAAAATACACAAAAGGGCTGGAGATGGGGCTCAGTGGTTAAGCACCCCTGGGTTCAATCCTAGCCCCCAACCCAAAAAGAGATTGGAACCAACAGGAGAGGACCAAATTTTCTTTAAAAAGTATATCCTGACGCCCTTTGTACAGACGTTCTCCCACTTATGATGGGGTTATGCCCCAATGAACCAAATATAAGTTGAAAAAAGCTTTAAATTAAAAATGCATCTAACCCAGCTTAACCATGTGTACCTCAGCTCCACCTTAACTGGACTCACAAGGCTGCAACAGCCCACAGCTGGGCAAGATCGCCTAGCAAGAAGCCTGTTTAATACTCGAGGGTTGAACTTCTCACGTAGCACAGCACCACTGTAAAGTCAAAACATCCTAAGTCAAGCTGATGTCAAGTTGAAGATCATTCTACGTGGACACGCTTCACATTCACTGAATCTGCAATACCAAGCCAAAGGGGCACCGGCCACACTGGGCTGAGTCATTTTCTAAACATAGAAGTTGTCCCCCTCCCAAGTCATTAACTTTGGCAGTGTTTCCCAATTTCTACTTGGTCGCACACAAGAGTGATCACATCCTCAAACTGAGCACCGGATGGAAGAAGACGCTAGAATGTGCTGGACAGTCCAGCTTTTCCTTGTGGACTCTCCACATCCATCAGCTCACCGAACGCTCCGAGAAGTCTTGCAGCAAAGAATTCTGAACAGATGGTCTCAGAATCAGAATTCCTCCGACTTCGCTGACCATGAAACATTTTGCTTCGCGGCCTTACAGACGTCTAAGTTTAGAACATGCTGCATCCCAGGACTCTGATATGCAAAGAGGCCAGACTCGAGCTGCAAAAGCAAGCGAATTTTAGTTTAACACTGGAAGTTTTCTAAGAACAATCTGGCAACCTCCGTGCTATTCTGCTGGGCTCTGTGGACCAGATCACAGGCTATGCTGGCACGGTAGCCTTTTCTAGGAGATGTGTCAACTCTGATGCCCTCTATTAACAAAGATGCCTGATGGGCACGGCAGTAACTTCAGAGGCTGAGGCAGGACTGAAAGTTTGCAGTCAGTCTGGGCAATTTAAGGAGACCCTCATTCAAAATAAAATTTAAGAGGGTTGGGGGTGTAGCTCAGTGGTAGAGTGCTTGCCTAGCCTTCAAGAGAAGGTCCTAGGTTTAACCCCAAAAGGACAAATACTAATAAGTGACTTGGGCAGCTGTGTGGCTGAGACACTTTGCTGAGGGCAACCTTGCCTAGCCCTTGAAATCACAGCCTCCCCCTCAGGAGCTGCTTTTCAGGCCAGCGAGTGCCCTGACAGTTTGTCCTCCCCTTCTGAAACAGGAAAGGGGTTGAGGTGAATCTTGAATGTCCTCATTGTTCATGACAAATGCTTGCGTATCGGCCGGATTCAGGACAGGATGACCTGGCATGTTCTAACCCAGTTCCTGGGACTCCACGTTTAAGAAATGGGGCGACAGTTCCCTTCACCGGCTGGGCTCGTCCATGAGGAAGACAGCAACCCGAGAGGAGGCCTCACTGGCCAAACCTCATTCCTCCCCTCACAGACACGCGCTCGCTCCTAAGAGCCTCTGAGGTTTTCATCGGCTAAGCAGCAGCCATGAAATGACACTTTTAAAAATGAACAAGAGGCTGGGGGCGCAGCTCAGTGGGACAGTGTTGGCCTAGCATGCACACGGCCCTGGGTCCCATCCCCAGCATGGCAGAAAACAAAAATAAATAAAAATGAACCAGGTGCAGAGCTTCAGTTTGGGAAGAGGAAGAAGTTCTGGAGATTCTGGGCTGTGATGTTTGCACAATGTGAACGTATTTAATGCCACTATGCTGTACGCCCCGAAATGGTTAAGATGGTCAATTTTATGTTATAGATTTCACCACAAATGACTTTTTTTTTTCAACTTTACCATATTTTAATGAAAGAACCCATAGGGGCCAAAAGCAGGGTCTGAGCTGCACGTGTTCTGGGGGCTCCAGGCCTTGTGTGGAACCAGGCACATGGACACCCAAGAAATATCTGTGTAAGGAGTCAGGAGTCGCTGGTCCGAGTGGGTGCTTTCCATCGGGGTGACTGGGACCTAGGTGAACTGCTCAGAATTTCTGGAGCCCCGACCTACAGAATGTGGGAAGAGGGACAGTCATCTCTGGGGTGAGAGGTCGTGGTCCTTCCAGTGAAGAATTTTCCAGAGTGCTGCCTGCCTGCTGTGTTGCCCAGAGCCCATGCTGCACCTGCAAGAGGCAAGGTGGGCACAGGGGGAACTAACCTCGGGTTCAGAGAACTTAAAATAACGGGGGTCCCCAGCGGCACACCCGCAGGCCTTCTGTATACGGTGACGCCCTGGCGGTGACCAAGTCTCTGTCCAACCACATTCATGGCATCTTCCTGGATGGAGGGTGAAGAATGCTGGTCACACTCTGCTCCTTGCCCTGGGCAGGTCATATCAGCACAGTTACTGTGTGACAATCTGGTGGCCACACTCCTGCCTGGATGCTTATGTTTCTGGGTGGATGTTCTACCCCAGTTTTTCTCTCCACAATTTAAATTGGTTTCATATTCAAGTGTAATCCAAGGAGACTGAAAACTAAACATTTCAAGTCCTGTACTAATTACTAAGATACTCGAAGACCTTCGGGATACTCTGACTGATTTACATCAACAAGGAACCCATTTTTGATGTGTAGTTAAAAAAAAAGAACATTCATCTCCAATTACAATTCCAAGTTCCTGTCACCCAACCCTGTTAGGGGAAGGCCACAGGGTATCATCTTCTTTTGTGATTTCTCTGTCATCAATAATTCTCTTTGGTTTTCCCATTGTACTCTTGTGTACATCTCCTCTCCTGTTCTGATCATGACCTCGTTTTCTTAACTGCTGTTGTTGGCACAGGTAAGCCTTCCATCAGGCCAGGAATCAAACTCTGGAAACTTGGATCCTTGTGCCCTACAAGGTCTACTCTTTTTCTTTTTTTAGTGACATCTTTGGCCTTTGTAAAGTTCCTTTGTGGCTCTACCTCACCAAGACCAAGATGAAGATTCATCGGATGTGAATGCTAGGTTTAAACATTCAGGTCAGAGATAAAAATCATCTATAGAAGCAGAACCCTTGGAAGTTCTCTAAGCTACCCACAGGGACCACAATCCAGGCTTGGGAAGACAGCCTTTCCTACATGGAGAAAAGTCTGAGAACCACAGAGCTGGTGCAAAGGCAAAGATGGAAGTGAGAAGAGAGAAGCGGGAGGGAAGATCAGTATGTGTTTTGGCAGATGTTGGAGCCCAAAGGGAAACTTCATTTTTTTTTTTTAATGGTACTGGGGATTAAACCCAAGGGTGCTCTAGCACCAAACTACATCCCAGTCCTTTTTAATTCTTAAGACAGGGTCTGGCTCAGTTGCTACAGCTGACCTTCAACTTCAGATCCTTCAAGGGTTTCCCTGGGCATGGGTGGGTGTGCACCACCCATGCCCAGGGAAACCCTTGAAGTCCCAAGAGTAATGGGGACAAGGAGAGTCCGACACGGCTGCCTGTCCTGTGACCTGCAATGTGCACCCCCCCATAAGCTGGCTCTCAAAACTGTCCTAAACGCACCAGGGGCCGGTCTCGTGGTGATAACAGTTCGGAGCCCGTGGCACGTGGACCCACTTAGAAACGTCTGCTTTTGATTCTTTTGGTATTTTTCTCAGATGTCAGTGGACCTTTATTTTACTCATTTATTTCTATGCGGCGCTGAGAAGGGAGCCCAGTGCCTCACGCTGGCCAAGCAAGCGCTCCACCACCGAAGCTCCTAGTAACGTCCTCTAACTTGAGTTTAAAATTCGCAGGGCCACAAATCCCTGGGTTCGATCCCCAGCACCACAAAAAAAAAAAACAAAACAAAATAAAAAAAAATTTTCGCAAGGCCAGGCGACAATCGGCCACCCGCCCGCTGGAGCACTTCCTGCACGCTGTTGGGCAGGGGACGCGCGACCCGCTCTGGCGACCAAGCTCTGCCTACTGTATTAGTCGGGGCTCTTCCCCGGAGAAACAGAACCGAGAGAAAGCTCATATAAATATCATACGCGGGCCGAAAAGCTCGGCTTACACGTTCTGAGGCTGGATATTCCCACAATGGCCGTCCATAGGCTGGGCAGCCCGGGAAGCTGGCGACCACTCAGTTGAAGAAGCTGGAAGCCCCAGAACAAGAAGGCGCATGATGTAGCCCCACTGCGGGGCCCACGGCTTGGAACCCCTCGGGAGAGTCGCTGGTGTGAGTGGGCCTTCGAAGGCATCAGTAATGGCGGCCGGAAAGCACTGCCTCAGGCAGGCTGGCGAGCACAGTGCGCACGCGCCTGTGCGAAGGCTCCAGAGAGCGCATGCGCCTGTGCGAAGGCTCCAGACAACGCATGCGCCCCCCGGGAAGGCTCCAGAGAACGCATGCGCCCCCCGCGAAGGCGCCAGAGAACGCATGCGCACTCGCGAAGGCTCCAGAGAACGCATGCGCCCCCACAAAGGCTCCATGAAGGCCCAGCATACGCATGCGCCCCCATGAAGGCTCCAGCGTGCGCATGCACGAGCCTCCCTCTTCTTCCGCTTCCTGTCCCAGCAGGGCCCCATGGATTGGATCATGCCGCTCACATACGCTCAGCTCACCAACCCTTGTGCCAATCAGCTCTGGAAACACCCTCACCCCGCCCCAAGTGTGACTGACCCATTTCCCAGGCGTTTCTCAGTCCATCAAGTTGATGACCAAAAGTCACTGTCACACCCATAACAAGTTACATTGTGTCCACCAAAGGTTTCCATGTCTGCCCATCCCCGGTCCTGGGGCTGCCTGGACATCGGAAGCACCCTGCAGCCCCACAGCTGCAAGATGTCCCCTGCCCCAGGCCAGCACAGAGCCGCCCTGAAATCACGATGCCCCAGACAGTCCCTTCCGGCACAATGGCTTACTCTCGTGGGCGGTTCTGGACTCCAGATGGCTGGGAAGAGGTGCCACTGGCCTCCAGCCCTCCCTCTGCCTCTCACACAAGTGTCTGTGGCCTAAGTCTTGCATGGCTGGAAAACGGCCCCCAGTGCTGAGGCTTGAGACCCCTCAAGACTGGAAAGTTTAATAGCCGATTTGACCCGCAGGAGCCAGAACGCCTCCTCTCTGCCGCCTGGGATAAAGGGCCATGGCCGTTTCCTTATCCCCTACAGTCTTATTGTAGCAACATCTGGGTTTGCAGTTGTTCTCGGGCATTGTCTGTATTTCTGGAGGAGGCGATCCGGCAGAGTGGGAAGTTGCCAAAAGCCCTTTTCTGTTCTACATCCTTGCTGTGTAGCCTTGGCAGCTCCATCACCCCTCGGGGCCAGAGTTCCTCCGCCGCAGCGTGGAGACAATAGTGTCTGCCTACAGATGGCCGCACAGTGCTGAGGAAAATCGAACCAGATCGCATGTCCTTTCGTCAGCTCAGCACATATTTTGTGCTGCTGCAGGCACTGGGGTGGCCTCCCTTTGTGACCCAAACTAAAGATCATCCTCCGGGCTGTCTGACTCCTGCACTGTCTGACTCCATGACAGGCTGTCACTTTCTAAAAATGCAGCTGATTAAAAAAAAAAAAAAAAAAAGCAAAGCATTTGATAATTAAACACAACGATGTGTATTTTTTTTAACACTTAGAAATCACTCTTTCCCCGAAGTGCAGAAACAGCTAAAGTCTCGACATGTACCCGCAGATAGCCTAGTGATTATCAGTGAATGTGCTTCACCTGTCACTCACACAGTGCATGCTGGGCTTGGCAAACGGGTGCTAAAGACGCGTTCGCTGAGTAGATGTCTGGAAGGGTCTACTCTGCCCAGAATAATATGGCCCCAAAGAGTAGAAAGTGCATCTCTTGACTTCGCCAAATACCTGATCTGGGCTTCCAACCGTGGCTATCAGAACCCACCTAGACACTGCATACTGATCCCTGTCCCCTCTCTTGGTGGCTGAGGCATGCAGTAAGCCAATGGCAAAAGGATCCTCTTTTCCGCAGGGATAAGGACTCTTGAGGAGGAAGCGGAAGGCTCTGGAGGGAGGCTTCCATTTTTTCTGGATTTTCCTGACCAGCAGTTCAACCAAGTATCACCAGAACACGCCTGAATCTCTGAAGGGATACGATCTCAGGCATCACGGCACAGGCCGTGTGTGTGTGTGTGTGTGTGTGTGTGTGTGCGCGCGCGCGCGCACGCGCGCACATGAGAAAGAGAGAGAGAGAGAGAAGGGGGAGGTGTGACTCTCTCAATCCTAGCTTCACACACCACACTGACACGTACCTCAAAAGAGACAAACACACACAGTCCGTACTCTCAGGAAGCACAGGGTACCAGCTTTCTGGTATATAACAATGATGCTCCCAAACAAATTGCCCACACTTAGTGGCTTAGAAAAGTCACCATTTCTTCTCTCTCATGGGCTGGCCAAGGCTGGCTTGTTTGATCTTTTTCTTGGGTGGGGGGTACCAGCGATTGAACTCAGGGGCACTAGACCCCTGAGCCACCTCCCCAGCCCTATTTTGTATCTTATTTAGAGACAGGGTCTTGCTGAGTTGCATAGGGCCTCACTTTTGCTGAGGCTGGCTCTGAACTCTCAATCCTCCTGCCTCAGCCTCCCGAGCTGCTGGGCTTACAGGCGTGCACCAGGCGCCTGGCTGGCTTGGCTGATCTTGCCTGGGCTTGAGCCCAGATTCATGGTCAGCTGCAGGAGGCTGGTGGGCCTGGGAGGCCTGACAGGCTACGCCGTGATCCTCTTCGTCATTGACCCTCATCACCCAGCGCCCTAACCCAGCTCAGCCTGACGCAGGGTCAGGTTCCAAGGAAGACAGTAAAACTTCCGGCACCCACCGTTGAAATGCGCATGACATTACTTCTGCCATAGCGATTGGCTGGGGCAAGTCACTCAACCAACTCATACTGAAGGCTTTCCCACGGTCGAGACCTCCCTGGAGCCAGGTGGAAGCAGACATAGTGAGAAATTGAGACCATTTTCACAATTAAGCCACACTCCCCAGGACCCTTGCCAGCAGAGTAAAATGCTGGCTTTCCACTTTATCACTCAACACCCACTTCGCTGCAGACTGCTGGGGAATCCAGGCTAAGACAACGCTTGTATTGTCCCTGGCTGGAACTCCAAGGCTGGATGCTGGCTCTCTCCCACCATAGCAAGGGCCATGGGTTTTCCCTTGCCGTGGAGATAGAGTGATTCCTTTCCAGATTCATGTCTTGGGGATGTGGCTCGGTGATAAAGCACCAAGCGTTAGGCCCTGGGATGTCATCCCTAGTACTACCAAAAAAAAAAAAAAAAAAGAGAGAGAGAGAAATCTGTTTTAAAAACTATTTGTAGAGTTGTGTGAGATGGTACACACCGGTCATTCCAGCAACTCAGGAGGCTGAGGCAGGAGGATCGCAAGTTGGAGGCCAGCCTCAGCCACTTAGCCACTTAGAGAGGCCCTAAGCAACTCAGCAAGACCCTGTCTCTAAATAAAATATAAAAAGGGCTGGGGATGTGGCTCAGGGGTGAAGCACCCCTAAGTTCATTCCCTGGTACCAAATTTAAAAAAAAATCAGATGGTTAATACTATTTTACGTTTTCTGCCACAAAGAGAAAGAAAACAGTACTGTGTCAAAGACTGCACCCTGGGCAGGCAGATCCCTCTCACTCCAGTGTCTACAGTCCACTCTGAAGACGTCCACCAAACGCCAGCTTCCTGGCACCCCTGCCCCCAGCTGCTCCCCGCTCCAGCCCTCTGTTCTCCAGGGAAGAGGCTTTGCTGATCAGCAAGAGACGTGTTTACAAACAGGTTCTCCAGGAGGTGATGTGAGGTGCTTGTGAATTCACAGGAGGGAGTGAGAGTGGGTTCTGATTGGCTGCGTGGCGCTAGCCCCGCCTCCCCGGTCTTAGATGCCCCCTTATGCCTCCATGGCCAAGGCAGGAACAGCTAGAGCTGAGTCCTTGTGGGACGTGGGTCCCCACTCCCAGGCAGAGTGAGCGGGGAGGACGCTCCTGTTCCCGGCTCCCAGGGCTGGCCAGGGTGTCCTGCCTCCGTGGGCCTCCTTGTGGAAGCTCTCACCTGGGGCTTCCCAACACCTGAACTTCCTTGAGCTGCCGGAGTTGGCCCTAGGGCTGGGGGTGGCTGCTCGCCAGCAGGAGATACAGCTTTTTTGGTACCAGGGACTGAACCCAGGGGTGCCCAACCCCTGAGCCACCTCCCCAGCCCTTTTTATATTTTATTTAGAGACAGGGTCTCGCTGAATTGCTTAGGGCCTCTCTAAGTGGCTGAGGCTGGCCTCCAACTTGCGATCCTCCTGCCTCAGCCTCCTGAGTTACTGGGATGACAGGCATGTACCCCTGTGCCCAGCCTCTGCCTGCTTTTTCCTAGAACCTTCTGTGGAGGTCTAGGGGGAGTGGTTGTTAACCATCTGCATCTACCTGACCTCCAAAATCAACTAAAGGTTACCTGGTCAATGCGTCTGCTCACGCTGGCTTTGGATGGGTCCCCACGCCCTCTACGGCCATCCAGCTGTGGCTGACTCCACTGGCCCCAGCCCTTCTTGGGGTCTCCCAGGTCCAGTGCCCACTTGTGTCCAGGGCAGCTAAAAGCACCCACTGCGGACCCCTGGATGAGCACTTGGGATTCTAGGGCCTCGCCTCTCTCCTCACCCGGCTTTGGATGGCGGCCCTGAAAGCCCTGTGCCACACCTTGGGTGGCCTGTCCCCAGGGAAGCTAGACTCGCCACTGCCCGGCCCACCCATCCTCCGCGGGACCCAGCTCCCTCCCCTTCTGTAACCTCGAGCCGGACTAGATATTTATCTCTAATAATTTTTCATACACGAGCTTTCGCCTGGCAGTTACTGTGTCAAAATCACTTAGAGTCTGGATTTCACCACATGAGCCGCCTTCTCGGCTCTGTGTCAAGTGCAAATTCAATAAGCGAGCTGGTCTGCAGGGGCTCGGGGCCTTCCCCCGATACTGACACCCACGGCCGTCTCCAGGGTCACGTGCAGGACTATCGGTTCCCCATCCCCCGCTTCACCAAATGCCGGCATGATGCTCTTAGGCTCGCCAGCCTCCCAAACCATAAGCCAAATAAACCTCTGTTCTTTTTTAATTTTTTTTGGTGGTGGTGGGTACCAGGGATTGAACCCAGGGTCGCTCAACCACTGAGCCACATCCCCAGCCCTTTTTATATTTTATTTAGAGACAGGGTCTCGCTGAGTTGCTCAGGGCCTCACTAAGTGGCTGAGGCTGGCCTCCACCTTGCGATCCTCCTGCCTCAGCCTCCCGAGCCACTGGGATGACAGGTGTGCGTCACCGCACCCAGCCATAAACCTCTGTTCTCTATAAAAGACCCAATGTGTGCTCTTCCCTGACAGCCACAGAAAATGGACTAGGATACCTGCCTGCTGAGCCTCCTCAGGCTCATCCGCCTTCCTAGCTGGTCCCCGAGGCCTTGAAGTTCGCAGGATGGGCAGCGCCCGGGCTTGGACACCTGCCCTCCTTCCAAGTAGCTGGAATCCCCAGGGCCTGGCGGCTGCGGAAATCCAGCATCTGAGGTTCCATTCAGGGAGAAGCTGGGGTTCGCCCTTTAACCTCCTTCCTGACCTTATCACTGACCCTGGACAAAGAGGGAATTTGGGGGCAGGATTTAAAGCCCTCCATGCTCTGGTCCCCAGCCTTGTCTCCCCACCTCCCGCCCTGACTCCACCCTGTGCCCAGACCCTGGGACACACTGGCTCTGAATCAGGCTCAGTCGCCACCTTCCAAACCTGCTCCTGGCCTCCCTCTGAGGCCTAGCCTCCCCGCCTCGGCACCCGTCAAGGTCCACCCTTCCCACCCGCCTCCCCGGGAGTCCTCTCCTGGAGCCACAGACACCGTCGTGCCTCCTCAGAACCCTTGGTGGCCCTCGCTACCACCAGGGCTAGCACTCAGTCCTCGTCCCTCTCAGGTGCTGTTCTGAGATCCTGCCTACAGACCTTTATTTAAACCTCACCATAACTGACCCGGATCCCCTCATGCCCACCACATTAGAGATGAGGAAACAACCACTGATAGGTTAAGCAACGTTCCCAAGGCACAGAGAGGTCAAGCCACTTGTCTGAGGCCACACAGCAGTACCGAGAGCTCATGTACCTTTCCCAAGGCCACAGAGATGCCCAGAGAGGCTAAGTCACTTTCCTGGTCACACAGCTGATCCATGCAGAGCTTGGGGGACCCAGGCACTCCTGACCTCTTTTCTCCCTGGCGAAAGGCTCTGCCCCTGACTTACGCTGGGGGCAGGGTCTGTCCGTCAGCCACACTAACATTCCTTGCTGAGTCTCCGATGTCTTCTTTCCTCCTAAAGAGTGAGACTTCAATGCCGTTACAGAGAAGGAGATTCCTTTTGGCGCTTCCATCATGGCTTCCTAAGACCTTCATCCAAGGGGGTTTGTCCTCTGTCTGTCCCTCCGGGATCCACGGCCCTTACTTCAGTTGACCTCAGCAGCCAACGTCCAACAACAACCGAGAATCAGCCAGCCATGGGTTGGAATCCCAGCTCTTGCTGTGTGACCCTGGGTAATCCACTCGACCTCTCTGGGCCTCAGCTTCCTCTTTTGTAAAACAGGGCAGGAGAGCTGAGGTTTCAGGGGAGTGCAGGGCGAGGGGGGATGGGGAGCGAGCCTAGAACCTGCCTGTCTCCTAGCAGAGACGGGACGTCAGGAACCGGGGCGTGCTGAGCCTCCCATGTCTCCGTGGCCTATTGCTGCCGAGGAGTGGCCTGTGCCCACGGGGCCACACGGGGCCTGACCTGGACCTCCCTGGGGCTGCGTCTCCTGGCAGCCGAGGTCCTGGGATTCCGCCCTTGATGCAGGGCCATTTCTGTGGCTGCCATGGTTACCGCATTACAGTCCAGTGGCTGTGAGCAGGACACAGGATGACATTTCTTGTCACAAGCTTTCAGGGGACCAGGCAAACAGCAAAAGGTCTGCAGACTCGGAGAAGACAAGAGGGGGACCCCCGGGTGCAGCAGGAACCCCAGAGAATCCCCTGGCCAGGACCCCTCAGGCTCTCCCTTGGTTTCTTTCTCTCTTTTTCTGGTACCAGGGATGGAACCTGGGGTGCCTAACCACTGAGCCACATCCCCAGCCCTTGTTTTGATACAGGGTCTCACCATGTTGCAAAGGGGCTCACTAAGTTGCTGAGGCTGGCCTCCAACTTTCAATCCTCCTGCTTCAGCCTCCCCAGTCGCTGGGATCACAGGTGGATACCACCACACCAGGCGTTCCCTTGATTCTATGTCCTCGCCTCCTCCTGGCCTCCCTCCCTCACCCTCAGGCACACCAGACTCCTCGCCACTCCGTCAACAGGCCCGGCACTCTCCTGCCCCAGGGCCTTTGCACTAGCTGTGCTCTCTGTCCAGTGCTCTTCCTAGATGAGCCCACGGGCCACCCCTCACTTCCTTTAGGTCTTGGCTTTCACTCGATGTAAAATCCCAATATGCTCAGCCATCCCAGCTCCCCCTGGCCCCACTCTATCTCCTAAGCACATTTCCAACTAAACACTAACCATTAGCTATATTTATCTCCATGATTGTCTGCTTCTTTTTGAAATGAAAAACCACGAAGACAGGGATCCCCTTGCTTTGCACACAGCGGTGACCTCTCAGCAACCCAAGCCATGCCTGGCTCATGTAGTAGCAGCTCAATAAACATTTCCTGAGTGAATGAACGAATGAATGAATGTGTGTTGGCAGAACCTTTACTCCCAGGAAGTTTAAGGGTTTCTTCATTCCCTGCTGGCTGGACCCAGGGGAGACCGCGGGAATCCATCATGGACAGAACCAGAGGAAGAAGACCACAGAGTTCATGCCCCAGCATCCAAAGAGTGAAATAGGGTAGCTCAAAGCCAGAAGGCGCCCACGGAAGACAAAAGTTCTGATAAGGACTACACAGCGCCAAGGCCAAGGCCACCCGCCACTGCCTGGGGCCTGAGATTCTCATCGGGTCAACAACATTCTGATGAGCCAGTCAAAGTGCAAAAGAAGCTTCCAGAAGCAAGGGGCAGAGCCGAGGTGGCCTAACGGCCCCACACCCCATGCCAGATTCTTCCCCAAGATGGACTCGCCTCTTCCAATATGGTGTTCAAACGCAGCTCAGCCGCGTGCGGTGGCACATGTCTGTCATCCCAACAGCTCAGGAGGCTGAGGCAGGAGGATCACAAGTTGGAGGCCAGCCTCAACAACTTAGTGAGACCCTGAGCAACTCAGCGAGACCCTGTCTCTAAATAAAATATAAAAAGGGCTGGGGAGGTGGCTCAGTGGTGAAGCAGCCCTGGGTTCAATCCCTGAGACCAAAAAAAGAAAAAAAAAGAAAACTCGGTTCAGCTGAGACCACGGCTCTCGGATGGCGCAGCCTCACCGGGCGGGGGTTGGAAAAGCACCCAGTGAGGTTCGAGGAAGCCTGGACGAAGCTTGATTTCAGATGCATTTCTGCGCTGCTGGGAATAAAACTCAATTCAACTCCATGTTCATGAAACTTCCGTCCATCAAAATAGTAGATAAGAAACAGCGTTTGATTTCTCGAATGCAAAATGTAAGCGGGCACAGGGCGATAATGTCATGACACTCTCGAGCGGCTCTGAAGTGTCAACAGCCTCGTTCTCTGGGGAGATGACAGCGTGTGGGTGGAGACTCAGCAGCCCAGAGCTTGGCTGAACGATGAGGGCTACGCTGGGGTGGGGGAATCAAAGGCCAGGACTGAAAAGTCACCCAACACCCGTGCTCTGCCCAAGTGCTACAGGGATCACAGCCCATGGCTCTGACACCAGGAGTCTCCTGGAAATTAAGACGGGGTGCTGAGCCAGGCACGGCGGCCCACGCCCTAACCCCAGAGGCTCGGGAGGCTGAGGCAGGAGGATCGCAAGTGGAGGCCAGCCTCAGTCACTTAGCGAGGCCCTGAGCAACTCAGCGAGACCCTGTCTCTAAATAGAATATACAAAGGGCTGGGGTGTGGCTCAGGGGTTAAGCACCCCTGGGGTCAATCCAGAGGGAGCCATACACCCGCTGCTAGAAAGGGCCGAACACGGGGCTGTCCCCACCCCATCCTGCATCCTCTCCACAGACTCAGGATATGGCGACCTTTGCATATGGCGACCACCATGCCTCTGCTTTGAGGATGGAGGGACTTCCTCTGCCAGCAGTCCCTGCGTGTGTGTGGACCTGCAGGTCTGGCTAGAGCTTCCAGGAGCTGCTCTTTGATCCGCTGGTCCTGTTCCACCTGGTGTGTGTTTTCTTCTTCCTTTTCTTTTTTTTTTTTTTTTTGTACCAGGGATTGAACCCAGGGGTGCTTAACCACTGAGCCACCTCCCCAGCCCTTTTTATATTTCATTTAGAGACAGGGTCTCACTGAGTTGCTTAGGGCCTCGCTAAGTGGCTGAGGCTGGCCTCCACCTTGCGATCCTCCGGCCTCAGCCTCCCGAGCCACAAGCGTGCACCCCTGCGCCCGGCTAAAGCGTCTCTCGATTGCATCAAGAGGTCAGGAGGAGTGACCGAGCTACACGGGTCGGGTTGTGTCACGCGCACTCTGACAGTGAGGGGTCACAGCGTCGCCTAAGGATGCGTTTCTCACACAGGGTCCCTGTGCTTTAAGAGACCCGCTCACCAGGGACCCTGCTCACCCTCCCTCCCCCACCACTCGGGGAAAGGCGCCCCTTCTTTATTAGCCTGCGTGTGACAGGTGCCCAGTGCTGCCCCCGGCTCTGCCCAGCAGAGCTTCTCCCCGGTCGTAGAGAAGAGGAGGCTGAGGCCCAGGCGGCCCGGCCTCCCCAGGTCGCGGTCAGCCGCCTGCGCACAGAGGCTGGGCAGAGGCCGGCCTTGAATCCCTCCCGCTGCCCCAGGGTCCCTGTGCGCCCGCTTGGCCTTCCTCAGGCGACCCGGCCCCAGGTGCCACGCACACAGCTCTCCCCCAGCTTTACTGGTGACGTTCCAGAGCAAACGGCGACACCGCCCTGAGAACAGACAGACCGGCAGAAACATCTGGAAGGGCCACACATACCGCCACGCCGGACAGCGCTAGAAGCATCTAGATTGAAAATGAATTTTGTGGAGGTGAAAACAGCACCAGGGACAGGTTTCTCTCTTTCCAAAGTTTCTGGACTTGATCAAGAGACAAGTGACACTCCTAGGAAAGCCACTGCTCCTTTCCCCTGGAGAAGGTAGGACAGTGGCCATTGGGACCCAAAGATGGCCTTGTCTTGAAAGATGGAGGCATGTGCCCTGACCAGGCAGGGCCTCTCTGACCTGGGGCAACGGTGCCTGCCCTGCCCTGTCACCCACATCCAAGACCCGACCTTGAAAGACAGAAGTTGTGCTTAAATTCAAATGACTGACAGCTCAGGAGGCTGAGGCAGGAGGATCGAAAGTTGGAGGCCAGCCTCAGCCACTTATTGAGGCCCTCAGCAACTCAGTGAGACCCTGTCTCTAAATAAAATAGAAAAAGGGCTGGGGATATGGCTCAGGGGTTAAGCACCCCTGGGGTCAATTCTCAGCACACAAAAAAATTCAAATGATGGCATCAACTAAATCACGGTGACACTGTGTGGTTAACTTATGGCCAGAAGCTTCGCCTAACGCAGGAAGTCTTGAACTGATCACACCCAGGACCCAGGAAGCGGTGACTGAAAACCCCTCACTGTGTTTTAGCGATGGACTTTCCCTCCCAAAGTGGGGTGCTTGGATTTCCGACTGGCTTCCAACTCTTGAACCAGGGGCTGTTGATTAGAGGCAACCCAACCAAACCCGGGGGGCGACAGGCCATGTCTGGAGACACTGACTGTCAGATCGGCAGGGAGGAGGCTGGTGGCTTCTGAGGGCATCTTCCAACACACTCACCCTCCCCAGGAGAACGAATGGTCTGGTCCAGGACGTCCGCGGCGCCTAATGGAGAAAGTCTGTTTAAACAGGTGGACCCGCGGCTGAGAGGCCTCAGGAGTGGAAGCGGTCATAGGGGACGATTATAATAGAATAAATAATAGATGTTTTCTAATGGGTACAGAGTTTCTCTTGGAGATGCTGACAACGTGCAGGAAATAGTTTGGAGAAACACTGTTACAGACTTCACCCGGCCCCGGTCGTGTACTCTACTGAATGTCCACTTAAAAATAGCCAAAACGAAACCACAGTGACACAGCCACATCAATGTTCATAGCAGCTCAGTTCACAATAGCTAGACTGTGGAACCAACCTAGGTGCCCTTCAACAGACGAATGGATAAAGAAACTGTGGTATGCATATACAATGGAATATTACTCAGCCATAAAGAATAATATTATGGCATTTGCAAATAAATGGATGGAATTGGAGAATATCATGCTAAGTGAAATAAGCCAAGCCCAAAAACCAAAGGCCGAATGTTTTCCCTGATAAGTGGAAGATGATATATAATGGGGGTGGGGATGGGGAATGAGAGAATAATGGGGGAACTTTAGAATATGTAGAAGAAAATGAGGGAGAGGGGTATGAAAAATGGTGGAATGAGACAGACATCATTACCTATGTACTGTATGATTACACGAATGGTGTGAATCTACATTGTGCACAATCATCGAAACGAAATGATGTACCCCATTTGTGTCCAATGAATCAAAATGCAGCCTGTAAAAAATTAAAAGCCAAATAAAAATAATTTTAAAAAATAGCCAAAACGGTAGACTTTATGTATATTTTATCACAAGAGATCTATACTATATGGCCTATATACATCACACAGAATTATATGGAACCTATATAATTTGTTAATTCCCTCCATTTTACTTTTTCCACATTTTTTCACACAAGACCTTCATTTTATTTCTCTCTTTTCATGCGGTGCTGAGGCTTGAACCCAGGGCCTCACACATGCCAGGCAAGCCCCTGAGCCACATCCCCAGCCCTTTTTATATTTTATTTAGAGACAGCATCTCACTGAGTTGCTCAGGGCCTCGCTGAGTTGCTGAGGCTGGCCTCCAACTTGCAATCCTCCTGCCTCAGCCTCCCGAGCTGCTGGGATGAGAGGCGTGCCCCACCACGCCCGGCTATTTTGGTTTATTTCACTTAACATAATGTTCTTGAGTCCCATCCATTTTTCTGGAAATGACATCATTCCGTTTTTTTCTTTGTGGTTGAATAAACTCCATTGTGTGCGTATATATATATATGTGATTTTTTCTTTATCCATTCATCTGCTGATGGACACCTGGGCTGGTTCCACAGTTTGGCTGTTGTGAATTGTGCTGCTCTCACCGCGGGTCTGCAGGAACACATCTCACTTGGGTTAGAGTTTCCGGTTTACAACGATTTGCATTTCGATTGTTCAGCCTGGTGGTGCTGCTGAAGCAACATGCATTCAGTAGACACCACACTGTGAACCTTGCATTTCTGTCTTTTCCTGGGCTAGTGATAGGCAGGACAATCCTCTGGGAGTCCGAAGCCGCGGTCCACACCACAGTCACCAGGGCAGGGAGCCAACACACTCTGGTACCCCATCCTGCGAAGCCAGGGTGCCTGGGGGTTCTGGCATCCGGTGCCTTTTTAAGTTGAATGGTATTTAAGGATGAGTTGATCAGGAGAGGACCCCATCGTAAGCGGAGGAGCATCTGTCTTTCATAAAGACGTGTGCCAACACCATTAGAACTCGCGACATCAGCTCTGCTGCTAGGGCTGGGGCTGCGGCTCAGTGGCAGAGCGCTTGCCTGGCACGTGTGAGGCACTGGGTTCCATCCTCAGCACCACAGAAAAATAAATAAATAAAACAAAGGTATTGTGTCCATCTACAAATAAAAGCATTTAAAAAAAAAATCCCGTAGTTATCCCCATTTAACAGATGAGCAAACTGAGGTAGAACAGAGCCCTGGGATTTGCCAGTAGCCTCCAAGGGTGGCAGTTGAACCCTGGCAACTGGAGAGGCTCAGAGTCTGTCTCTCCTGTGGCTTCACTGAGCTGTCCTGCCAACCCCAGAGCTGGGCACTTGGTTGGCCTCAGATGGTAGCAATACAAAAGAAATCAGGCAGAAACCCCATTCTCAGGGCAAAGTGATGCACATCTATCATCCCAGCAGCTTAGGAGGCTGAGGCAGGAGGATACAGGTTCAAGGCCAGCCTCAGCAACTTAGCGAGGCCCTAAGCAACTTGGACCCTGCCTCAGGAAATAAAAAATAAAAAGGGCTGGGGACGTGGCTCAGCAGAAGAGCACCTCAGGGTTCAATCACCAGTACTGGAAAAAAATATAGGGAAACTTGGAGTCAGCGGGGACACGGGGGACCGCTGTACTGATTGCGCAATTTGCGTATAAACCTAAAGTGTTCCAGCAACTAAAGTTCATTTATTCATTTATTCATTCATAACAGGGATTGAACCCAGGGGTGCTTAACCACTGAGCCCCATCCCCAGCTCTTTTTATATCTTATTTAGAGACCGAGTTGCTCAGGGCCTCGCTAAATTGTGGAGGCTGGCCTCCACCTTGCGATCCTCCTGCCTCAGCCTCCCCAGATGCTGGGACACTGGGCTAGTCAATTTTAAAAACAGCACATCTTTTTAAATAATGTAGAACCCAGAGAAGATGCCAGGATCAAGGGATCCCCACAGCATCATCACAACCAGTAGGGAAATCAAGCACCTCACCCAAGGCCCCCAAATGGCACCCCTCACCTCCCTCCCTGCAGGCACCCCCACCCTCTTGGTTACACAAGCCAGAAACCCAGGGGTGTCCTGTGGGGTTCCACGATGTCACCCTCAGCCCCAGCACCCCTCCCAGCAGCCTGCACCCCTGGGCTCTGACCAGCTGCACCCCGCTCCCCCCCATCTCTCCCCGGCCACAGCTGCCTCTTGCCTCCCTACAATCTACCGCACGCCACTGCCAGAGAGATCCTGGACCTCAGCATCCAAGCCTGGCATTTCCCACAGCAACCAGAACGAAATCCCAAACCCCTGGTGACCCCCACCAACCCCTCTGCTTCACCTCCCGCCACCCTGCAGCACAAGGGCCCTGGGGCCCGACACTGTCCCCCTCAACAGACCAGCACATAGTAAATGCTCAATAAATACTGGCCGACTCTAGTAGCAAACCAACAGACCCAGGACGAATGTCACCCTCCTTCAGTAAGTGGGGAAACTGAGGCCCGGCAGCCTGCCTGCTGGCCAGAGGGAAGCACCCCCGCCGCGCGCGCCCACACGCACGGTGGCTTCAGAGATGGAACCAGCTTGGCACCAATCGGCCTCATTCCCCGAGGCTGAGCCCGAGTCCAGAAGCACAGCCCGTCTCCCAGGCCCTGAGGCAGGCTGATGGACGGAGTCCTTAAAGCCCTGACTAAGTGCAGGCCGACCTGGTGACCCCAGAGATCCGCTAAGCAATCCCGTCGCCACTCAGCACTGCCCGCTCAGCGACCATCCCGGGTCCTCGGGCCCCCGCCATCACCTGCCTTCGCGCTGGTCCTCCAGCAAACGCCAGCGCTCAGCGGCACCGGCCGCCACCTCCGATCACCCAGAGACGCCAGGACCCGGCCGTCCGGCAGATGCCAGCCAGGGGCTGACCTTTCCAGGGGAGCAGAAGGGGGTTCCTGTGTGGCCATGTGGAAACCGGGATCCACACGGGAGCCCAGGCGTGGCTCTTGGCTCCGATGGCTGATGGCCACCCGCGCCAGTGCCCACCCCGTAAGGGCGAGACGCAGATTTCCACCGAATGGGCGTCTTTGTTCAAAAACAGGCCTGCGTGGCAAAGGCCGCCAAACCCCAAAGTGGGGAGTGGCCAAGTCCAAGTGCCCAGCACCTCTGAGGCCACGGTGCCCCACCCCACCTCTGCCCTGTCACTCAGCCCAGGCTCTATTCTCTGCGTGGCCTTGATGACCTGGAGGATCCCCGCCCTGACCCCAGCACCCGACTCGGGTGTGGAGACGGTCACCCTGTCCTGTGACTTCGGGGACAGGGCCCAACCAGAGAGAAAGGGGCGGCGGCCTGGGGCAGGCAGCTCAAGGCTGAGTCTGAAGGGACAGGAGAGGAGGGAGGGGGGTCCCCTGGGCTGAGCCAGCGCACGGTCACCAGAACCATCGGACGTGGGCAAGGAGTCCCCGGAGCTGGGTGCAGCCGAGCCAGGCAGCCTGGGCCTCCAAGGGCACCACGCCAGGTCCCTGGCCACCTGCCCAGCACGAGGTCAGCCGACCCCACCGCTCGGGGCCGAGGAGAGGCCGAGCAACTCGGCGGAAGGCCGTGGAGGAGGAAGGCAGCTCAGGTCGCAGAGAGCTCTGCGCACCAGGGACACACAAACCCCAAAGGCACACCCCGACGGACCCGCTTCCTGCATCCGCGCCCACCTGCCCGCGGTCACCACCGGATTAATCCCTGTCGGTGGATTAATCCACTGCCGGTCACACCTCTCAGCAGCCAGCCGTCTCACCTCTGAAGACGCTGGCTTTGTCCCACACCTGGGCTCTGCAGGGACACCTGATACTAACCACAGCAGACAGGTGGAGTGGATGCCGGTGGTCACCAGGTGCCCCTTCAAGACCAGCCCCTCGCTCCCACCTGCCGTGATGGTCTCCGGCCGCGGGGAGCTGTCTCCCCAAGCCTGGTCCATCCGGAGAGACGACAGGCCCAGCCCTGGCCTCGATTAGGGACCACTCTGCAGGGCCATCCCGGCTCCAGGGCCCCGGTGGCCCAGGCTGAGGGAGGCCTCCGTATGGACTGTGTCACACCCGAATGTCCCTCCATCCAGTCCCGTTCCCCAAGAGCCTCCCCGGACGGTCCATCTCCAAGTGGGTTCCCAAGAAAATCCACCCAGGACGTCAGAGACCCGGGGTCTTGCCTGGGAACTGAGCCGTCTGCCTCTTCTCCTGTCACCTCCTCGCCACCTCTGCTGTGGCAGCTGGTGACAGGTGCATCTGTCCCCTGGTCTCATCGGACAGAGTCAGGGCAGAGGAAGTGGCAGATGCTGGGGACACAGGGCCTCCCAGAGCTCACGGGGACAAAGCCACACCGACAGCTCTTCCCTGAACAACACGCCCACCCCGATTCCTTCTGTGATCCACGGCCCTGGGGACCACCAGCCTTGTTAGGCGTGACCCCGGTGGCCGCAGCCGGGAGCCAGCGGAATAACCGCCCCGCGTTGGTGCTTGGCGGCTTCGTCAGAGATCTGGCCAGTTGTGTCCTCAGGCAGCTTCCCCTCATCGGCACTTTCTTCTCCTTTTTTTTGTTTGGTCTAACGAGTCCCGCGTGACAGCAGAAGGCGTCTCTGCATTTGGACAGACCCCACGTAAGCCGAGTGCCACCTCTCATCTCTCTGATGGTCCCGCCCGGGCTTCTGACAACTCGGAGAACCCTCGGCTCCTGGAATACCCGAAGCCAGCCGCTTGTGCGCTCTGCAGTGAACTCGGGTGACGGGTGGCCCTAGAGCCAGACCTGGCACACGCCTACCCCTCCTCCGAGTGTGGGTGCTCCAGAGCAATGAGCCCCAGGCCCCAACCCCATTCCCTCTGGTCAGCCACCTAAGCAGATGATTATCATAACGATTAGAGCAATCATGACAGCCAGTGTTTACTGAGCACATACTATATGCCAGGGTCCATGCGCTCAGCACCAGGCAAGTCTTTACCTTCAACACACCTCTCATGATTCCCCTTTTACAGATGAGGAAACTGAGGCACAGAGAGGCTCTGTGAGGTACTCAAGGTCACACAGCCATTCAAGAACCCCGCACCCCAGCAGTCTGGCTCAGAGTCCCTACGGTTAAACAACTAAGTCCCCTTCCCAGGCTAGCCACCCTGGGGGTGCGGAAGTTGTCACCAGCAACCCAAATAAGGGCAGGGGGGACCAGACCTGGCCAAGCACTAGGCCCTCCTAACACTTGCTGAAACCCTGCAGAGTGAGCTCACTCAGTCCATTTCAGAAGCGTGGGGACAGAGGGTGTAAGAGAGTAAGGACCTGAACTGGGCATCTGTCCCCTGTCCTTCCCCTGGGTGGTCTTTGCAGCAAGTCCCTGGCGGAGAGACGGAGGGAAGGAGCCTCTTTCCCATCAGAGGGGAGGGGGGACCCTTCCCTGGAACCACCAGGGAACAGACCAGGCCGGGGAAGACGCACAGAGGTCCCAGCTGCGGGCCACCCTCACCCAGACCCTGCCGGCGCCCTGGACACACCGGGGACTCACACCACGCCGTGCAGGACCACGGAACACAGGCAGGGCAGGAGGGGGCCGCGGAGGGGGCGGAGCGTCCCCGACAGGGAGGAGCGTGGGGCTGGGCGGTGCCTGGGCCCCACTGCTGTTCACTCTTCAGACGCGTCCAGACCAGAGACGGCCCTGCGGAGTCGCCGGTCCCCGGAGGCAGACCCCGGGCCCCTGCGGGTCCGCCACGTGGCCATAATGGCACCGGGGGATGGCTTTGAGGGAACCTGAGCAGGAGAGAGGGAGGAAGGGGAGTCATGGAGTCCCACCAGAGCACAGCGGGCTGGGGAGCACCTCACTCGCCACTTCCCGCCAGGTGACCAGTCCATACCAGGGGCTGAGCCCAGGGCAGGGGCGCTTGACCACAGAGCCCCACCCCCAGCCCTTTTCTATATCATTTAGAGACAGGGTCTCGCTGAGTGGCTTAGGGTCTCAATAAGTTGCCGAGGCTGGCCTCCAACTTGTGATCCTCCTGCCTCAGCCTCCCGAGCTGCCAGGAATGACAGGCCTGCGCCACCGTGTCCAGCAGCCTCGGGCTCTTACGGCCGCATTGTGGGACATTTGTGCCCAAGCGGGACATGAGTCCTCACGTCAGGCCCCCATCAGCTAAGGGCACAGACAAGGCGTGGCCACTGGGAGCCATGGTGGGTAAAGGGACCTAGCCTAGCCGGTGGCCAGCCACACACAGGAATGAAAATACTCCCAGGAGGAGGACACAGGAACCAAGGACTCAGGCCCAGCGGGACAGCAGGCTCTGATGGGTGGGGGAGGGGTGGCCTCGCGCCGGGAATGAAGGAGCAGACGGCGCAGGACAGAGGCCTTGGCCGCAAGCGGTGATAAATGTCCCACCGCCGCGGGGTGTGATTGGCTCGCCCTCCACGCTGGGGGTCGGGCTCGCCACGCACTGTAAGGGGACGCTGGGAACCGCGGCAGGGGCCACCGTTCCAGCAAAGCCACCCCCGCGCTCACAAAGGCCCTGAGTCCCGGGAAGCCCAGTTAATAACTGGAGCCAGCAGAGAAGAGGACTTTGTCACCGTCAGCACCCAGCGGAGGCGAGAGGCCGCCAGGCCTGGCTGTCCCTTGTCAGGGGACGAGGCCAGACCTGGGGGCAGGTGCGGCAGGATTTGTGCAGAGAAGGAGGCTCAGGGGGGAGATGATGGCCAGAGCTGGGGACTGGAGAGGGGACACCTACACAGACATGTCCTGAAAGGAAGAGAGGGACAAAACCAGAAGGGAGACAGGCGAGGCTGGGAGACCGAGGGCTCCACGGATTTTGTTCTTTGTTCAAAAATGAATTTTCTTAATAAAAAAAGTCATAGTTTTTTTTTTTTTTTTTTTTTTTTAACCAGGGGTGCTTAACCACTGAGCCCCATCCCCAGCCCTTTTTAGATCTTATTTAGAGACAGGATCTCACTGAGTTGCTTAGGGCTTTGCTAAGTGCCTGAGGCTGGCCTCCAACTTGCGATCCTCCTGCCTCAGCCTTCCAAGCTCCTGGGATGAGAAGCGTGCACCACCGTGCCCAGCAGCTTCTTGCTTTTTAGAAGGGAGGGGGTGAGGCATGTGCCAAGTTGACTACCCTGGACCAGCCCTATCTTGACCCCACCATTCCTCTGCCTCAGTTTCCTTATCTGTAAAATGAACACCACCGACCAAGGGGGGTTATGTAAGGACTGGTGAGTTCCTGTCTCTACAAGTTCCTGGAACATTTGTCCTCACATAGCAATCCCACTCTGGGATCTGAAAACAGGATCTGAAAGAGGGATTTGCACACATGTTAGAGCAGCATTGTTCACAATAGCAAAAAGTTCATCAATGGATAGGTGAGCAATTTTTGGTGTGTATACACAATAGGATATTACTTGGTCTTAAGAAGGAAGGAGCTGGGCGTGGTGGCATATGCCTATAATCTCAGCGACTCAGGAGGCTGAGGCAGGAGGATTGCAAGTTGGAGGCCAGCCTCAGCAACCTAGTGAGGCCCTAAGCAACTCAGCGAGATTCTAAGTAAAAAATTAAAAGGGCTGGGGATGTGGCTCAGGGGTTAAGCATCCCTGCATTCAATCTCTACTACCAAAAAAAAAAAAAAAAAAAAAAACTGAAGGGGGGGTGAAAAGGGAAAAAATCATGGAGATTTATCACAATTCTTAATAATAAAATAACTGGCCTTTGAAAAGAAAAAAAGTACCTGGCACACAGTAGGTGCTCAACTAACACTCAGCCCCAGCCAGCCTCCTCCCTGCACCAAGGTTAGAGAACACAGAGACAGGGTGGAGCACAGGGCTGGGCACACCCTTGCTGGCCCAGCTTGCGGTCCCTGGTGGACACGGAGGTGTCCAGTGTTGTCAGGATTCATGTCCTGGCCCCTGCTCCCGCCCGCCTGGGAGGCCAGCGTGCGAAAGCCGGCTTCACACAGGCTTTGCACAATATCATCAAGATCAAAAGATTTGCTGGAGTGGATATAAATAGCCCCGAAGCTCTTGGCTTCGGAGCCGGGTGGCAGGGCCAGGCTGGGTGACCCCGGCCGGCCTTCCTCGAAGCAGGCAGAGCCCAGCCTGTCAGCCCCGCCGCCCTCCCGACGCCTCTGCAAACTCACGCTGGGTTTCAGACTCACGCCCACCAGGTGCCAGTCCTGCCCCAGGACAGGTCCCTCTGCAGCCCGTTGAGTGGCAGGACGGGGCACCCCTGGGCGGCAGGGCGGCCAAACGGTCCCCGCGGCCACTGTCCCCACCTGGGCCTCACCCTGATTCCTACGCGGTCTCCAAACCCGCGCCACCTGCACAGCACAGGGCTGCCCATCAGCTCGCCCGGTTCCCTCTGCCCTCCGGCCCCGCCCCCGGCCCCGCCCCCCCACGAGATTGGCAGCCCCAGGAGCCGCCCCGCCCCGCCCGGATGAATAAATGCATCAATCACTGCAGATTCCGCGTGGTGGGGGAGGGGCGACGGGCAGCTGCGGCCAGGTCGCTCCTCCCTGGCTCCCTGGGGGCACTGTCTCCAGGCTCTGTCCTGTCTCCTCTGTCCCTCTCTCTGTTTCTGTCTGTCTGTCTCTCCCTGTTTCTCTGTGTATCTCTGTCTCTATCTCTGTCTGTCTCTGTCTCTGTCGCTCTCTCTCTGCAGCATGGCTCAGGGCAAAGGGACCAGAGGACTGAGAACCGCAGCGGTGACACCACTTCTCCCCCCGGAAGGGTTTCCAGGCACCCTTTCCGGCCCCCGGGGCCAGAAGGTCTGGCTGTGTGTCCGCCCTCCCGGGTCCAGAAGGCCTGAGCCTCGCCCCTCTCCTGGGCCCAGGCAGCTGCTGAGCCGCATATTCTCCCCGGAAGAAGCCCCCGATGCCCTCCTTGCTTCCTGTCCCCCACCCCCATCCCGCAGGCAGGGCCCTAGCTGCCTAAGACACCCCATCCCCTGAGGGTTAGGGCCCAGGGGGCCTCAGCAGACCCTCTGCCTCTGTATCCCACCCAGCATGAAGGAATCCACTCAGGGCTCCAATTCAGCAAGGCCCCAGAAGGACCCAGCCCACTCCTGCGTGACTCAAACCCAAAGCCTCAGGCTCCCAGAGATGTGCTGGAACATCTGAACTACAGCTCATTATAAAAAAATCACTCTCATTCTAACTTTAGGACTCGGATCGATGAAGAGGGATCAAAACCAAAGGCATTCACAGGGACTTAAAACACCTTACGGTGAAGCCCTTATCCTCACAATCCAAAATGCTTGCTTCTGCCCCACCCATCACATCCTCCTTCCAGCCAAAATAAAGCAGGCAAAGGAAATACTTGTGCCTTTTAAACATATGCCCTGGACCCTGCACACCCCACTTCTGGCCACAACAGAGTCACACAGCCATCATTACTTGGGAGACTAGAAATGATCTGTTTTCTGGTTTGTCCTGTGGTTATTGTTTGAGAAAAGAGGGAAGCAGATCCTGGAAGGAAAGGCAGGGTCTCAGCTGTATGTCCATCACTATGAAATCCAGAGACGGCCCCCTTTCTACCTCCAAGGCCCGTTACTACTGTCCCCACAACGCCTGAAATAATAGCATATAAGACCCAGCAACGGGGCAGACGCACACGCAGCCAGGGCTGCTCCGGCATGGTCCCACCACGGAGGTGCCATTCTTACAAGAACCTTCCAGAAGTGGGAACATTCCTGGTTGGAATCGGTATCCAAACCCAGCCCTGCACACAGCCAACCACCTCCGCAAGGCTGTTTGAACCAAACTGTGCGTGGCACACAGGGACACAGGAGGTGACAGCGATCCATCTCAACGCCACCACCCTTGACCTCCGCTGGAATCTGAGCATGAGCCTGCGACCTCCCCAGAAGCCCGAGGACCCCACGCGGATCTCCATGGATGAAATACTGGCCTTTTCTAGACAAAAAGCTGAGCTTGGCCTGCAGCCTGGCTGGGCTGAGGTCAGCGCGCAGCCCTGAAGCCCGGATGCAGGATGCGGACCTTCTCGTTAAGACGAGGGTTCCACGTGGCGCACACGGAACAGCAGCCTCCAGCTCAAGAGGCAGGGAGGCCGAGGTTCAGGACCATCAGGTTCAAGGAGAGAGACATTCAGAGGAGGAGAACAGTACGTGGGCAGAACCTGTCATCTCCAGAAGAAATAAAAGCTGACCCTCTCCAAGGGGACACGGGAAGACCTCACGCATCTGGTTCCCCACCCTGAGACCCCAGAGCACAGGCTGAGGCTCCCTGGGGTTCGCTCAGGGGCCCTTCTTGGCCGCTCTCCGCCTCTCTCAGCCCCAGGCCATCTTTCCAACAAGCTCTTCTCTGAGGTCCCTCCAGGGGACAGACCCAAGGTGACTTCTGCTGCTTGTCCACCAGACTCTGAGGCCCAGGAGCAGGAAGGCCCTGGCCCATTTCCTGCCCATGCACACCAACCCCATCCTTGTAAACTGGGTCCGGACTTTGCTACGGCCTGAACATGGGGATCCTCTAGTCCACGTGCTGGAATTGCAGCTCCAAAGGGCACGCTGTTAGAAGCGGGGTCTTCGGGAAGTACTTAGGGCCCCACAAACAGGATTAGCCCCCTTATAAAGGAGGCTGCAGGGAGCACCCTTCGGCCTAACCCTGGGAGGTCAGCTAGAAAGTACCGTCTATGAATCAGAATGTCGGGCGGCTGCTGGACTTCCAGGCTTCCAGAACCGTAAGCGAGCCGTGTCTGCACTTCGTGAGCCACCTCTCTATGGCCTTGTGACCGCAGCAGGAAGGCTCAGTGGAGAGATCAGAGAAGCTGCCTTACCATAAAACAGTCCAGCTGTCATCCCAAAGAAAAGCCGTTCTTCCTGTGGACCTCGGCTCCTTCCGTCAAGCGGGATGGGATTTTTGGCAGCCGGTGAAGGAACATCTGCGAAGAGGGTGATGAACCGGCCCCTTTCCCAGCCTGGTCCCGAGCCCTGAGCCAGCGCCTTTCTTGAGAAGGTCCTGAGCCCTCCGCCAGCTCACCCCTGACCTGTCTGCATTTCCTCCTGGCCTGGAGATTTCCAGGTTTCTGGGGAGACCAAAGTGAAGGGGGTCATGAACCATCTCCATGGGGATGATCCTAGGACCACAGCCGGTGGGACCACGGAGACCAGCTGCCCCCCATGGACACCGCACAACCATGCGCACTTGGCCAGAGGCAGGCAATGGGGTCACCAGACACACGCCACAGTACCAAGAGGACTGGTTTGGGGGCTACCGCCAGATCTGGCCGTGCCACGTACTCACCATAACCCAGGTAAGAGGAGCCCCTGCGGCCTCAGTTTTCTCATCTAGAAAATGGGGCAGTGCAGGTAAAAGGGATCAGCTGGCATACAGCAGGTACTCAATAAGTGCACATATCACTCCTCCTCCTGGGGGACTAACTCCCTTGGGCCAGGAAAGCAGCTGCCTCACGGATGAGCTGTGGGCGGGGCCACCAGTCACTAGGCTGGTTGATTGATTTGAATTGATTTTTTCCACTGCTAGGAGTGGAACTCAGGACCCTGCATATGTTGGGCAAGCGCTCTGCCACCGAGCTGCACCCCCAGGCCTGGGCTTCTCTTTGTGGTCCCAGGGATGGAACCCAGGGGTGCTTAACCACTGAGCCACATCCCAGCCCTTTTTATACTTTATTTGGAGACAGGGTCTCATGAGGTTGCTCAGGGCCTTGCTAAGTTGCTGAAGCTGGCCTCCCACTTGCGATCCTCCTGCCTCAGCCTCCCAAGCTGCTGGGATGACAGGCGTGCGCCACCCCGCCCTGCAGTCCTGCACTTTTGGATGAGGCTGTCTTACCAGAAGAAAGTCCTAGCACACAACACCACCACATAGAATTTCATTTATTTAAATTACATGCAGATACATATCGTAATGTTATAATGTTATGCATATTGTAAAAGACCCCGGGAAAAGGATGATGAAGAGTGCAATTGAACAATACGTGGAAATAGAAGCTCTGACATGGTTTTTTCCCTGGACCTCAAAGGATGACGTTCTTACCCAGGGTTATGCACGCTCCACTTTGCAGACCCTTCTTTCTCCCATACCACAACTGTGGATGTATACGAAATATGTCACTTTAAATATACCCGTGCTGGGACGGGGCCTGAAGGGGAGTGGGGCGTGGCCACTGCCTGCCCCAAAGATGAGGAGAGGCCGGCACCCAGGAAACGGTGGTTAAGACTAGACAGGATGGTGCTGTGGTGCACGCCTGTCATCCCACAAGCTTGGGAGGCTGAGGCAGGAGGATTGCAAGTTGGAGGCCAGCCTCAGCCACTTAGTGAGGCCCTAAATAACTCAGTGAGACCCTGTCTCTAAATAAAATATAAAAAGGAGGGCCTTGTGGTGTGATTCCAGAGGAAATACTTGGAGGAGTGGGTTTCGTGTGTCTCCCAGTAAGGGAGAACTTGTCTATCCCAGCAAGTTCTTGAAACATGTCTATTAATCATAGCCATGCAAATATTCCTTCCTGCCCCCTCAAATATTTTCCACTCAGGTCAGGAGCAAGCCCCTGCCTCCTCTTACTTGTACATCCCCACCACTCTTCTCCCTTTAACTTGGCAAGTGGAGGGAGGGCTAGTTGAAGAGCCTGTCTTCTTATCTTGAGGCCACCCTCCACAAAGGACATCTTAAAAATCAAAGACAAAATAGCTAAGATATCAAAAGAATAGTGATCAGTCCTTAACTGAGTATTATAAATATAGTAGAAATACTTTCACAAAAATACTTTTACAGATAAACAACAACAAATTAGCCAAGACATAAACTTTGCCCTTCAGTTGGACACATAAGCAAGTGTTGGGCCCTCTTTAAGAAATCTCTTCATAAGAAATTCCAAACTTACAAAATAGCCACATTAACATAATATTTGTGTTTCAAAGGAGTCTCTGTAAAATAGCCATAAAGGATTCTTTCAGTTGTTTCTCCAACAGAAGTCATTTCCCCAAATCTCTTCTCCATGTAAGCTCTTAGAAAAAGGTCCACTGGGCTAGAATCGTGGCTCAGTGGTTAAGCACCCCTGAGTTCAATCCCTGGGACCCAAAACAAAACTAAAAAAGGACTCGACATGAGCCCCATAGGACCCCAGGGCTGCAGCAATACACACAATCACGTGAAAAGAAGACATTCTGACATGAATCAAAATTATAAAAAGGTCTAAGATGGAAGCTCATCCCTAAAGGAGATTCAAAAGACAAGAATGGCGGTGTGGAAAGGGCCTTCCAGGTGGAGGGAATAGCACCCATGTGGGACAAGGGACAAAGTTCAGAGGACAGGCATGGGCCACCCCACCCGGGTACAAGTTTGTGGGCAAGAATGCATTCAGACAAATACCTGCATCTGTGGCTGACTTGGTTTCTTTTCTGTGACTGTAACAAAATGCCTGAGGCCAGGATTGATAAAGAATAGAGGCTTATGTGGTTCACGGTTGTGGGAGCAGGTGCTAGTGGCCTTCCTGCTGTGGCTGAGCAAGGTGGAGGGCGTCCCACTGACATGGTGAGAGAGACAGAGGAAGTGTGCTATCTCTTCCTCTTCTTATAAAGCCACTAATACCACCAGGGGTCCCACCCTGGTGACCTCGTCCAATCTAATTGCCTGCCACCAGCCCCACCTCTGAGCACTGTTAACATCTGAGGATTCGGTTTCTGACATACAATTCTCAGGGGAGGTATTAAAAGCATAATGTGGCCGAGGTGGGGTGCAAAGAGACAGGAAGAGGCAGGAGGAGGACTTCCGGCCTGCTCACCACATGGTAGGCACAGGGCTCGGCAAACCCCAGCATCTCTCCAAACAACTCGGGATCCTGCAACCACACGTGGCCACCTCCCCAGCCCGAGGTCCCCAGGGCAGGACAAAGTCAGCACAGTGCTCCCCACCCCGTCCCCAGCAGGACAGCCGCCAGGCAGGTGTGATGTCACTCATGATGCCCTTAATGCCAAAGAGAGGCAGGAATGTGGACCTGGGACCCTGGTTGTGTGCAATGGTCAACATCACATCTACCACGATGATTCTCCCAGAATCCTCTTCTCCATGGTGTCATGGCTGCCTTCCATATGGCGGGAGTTAAAAGTACAGCTCAGGCTGGGGGGATGCGAATGGGAAAGGATTATTATGATACTATTGGGAGGTGATGGAGCCTTTAAGAGGCGGAGCCTAGCGGGAGGTCTTTAGGTCATTGAGGACTTGGCCTTGAAGGGGACTGTGGGACCCTGCTCTCTTCCTCTCTCTTTCAACTTCCTGGCTGCTGCGAGGTAAGCAGCTTATTTCTCCACACGTTCCCACTACCATGAGCTGCCTCACCACAGGCCCAAAGCAACAAGAACCAACTGATCATGGACTGAGACCTCCAAAACCATGAGCCAGAATAAACCTTTCCTCTCTTTAATTGGATCGTCTCAAGTAGTTTGTCACAGTAACGGAAAACTGACTACTGGAGGAATCCTACATTGATAGGTCCTCACACAGGGATGGGACAGGCTGCTGCATTCTTACTACAGAGAATAGCATCACCTGAGGACACAGGTGAAACTCCATCACATGTGGAGGAAGGAGGATGACAGCCATAGAGTTTGAGCAAACCAAATGTGGAAGATTAAAAATTTCCACAAATCTTTGCTCCAAATCTTCCCCAAACTTGAACCTGCAAAATCCTGAGATTTGATAAAATGGTGACTGTTTTAAGACTAAATTTTAACTTTCTACACAGTAACAAAGAACCATCACACTCGGAGTGACGGGATGATTGATGGATTCAGTCATTCAATACATATTCATTAAAACCTAACCTGAGGCAGGGCTCCTTATAGGAACAGCGGAGACAAACATCCCACTCCCCTTGTCCCCAGGGAGCTTCTGGGCTGGTTCCTTGGTGTCTACACAGTTTGTCATGGATCCACATCCACGTCTGGTCACTTTCTGCCCCCAGGGTCTGTCACTTATGGACTTCACGCTGCCCTGGAATGACAGGGCTTCACTCCCCGTCTAGTCCTTGCCCCTACCCTTGTTCTCTCTCAGTGAGGATAAGAATGTGGGGTGCTCTGTCTCCAGAACAAAATCTACTAAGCTCTAAAAAGTCCCCTCTGAACTACCATAACCAAGAAGGAAATTGAAATATTGTATTAGAAATGTCTACTTAAGACCAGGCGTGCTGGCTTAAAACCAGGCACGGTGGCGCACGCCTGCAATCCCAGTGACTTGGGAGGCTGAGACAGGAGGATGGTGAGTTCAAAGCCAGCCTCAGCCAAAGCGAGGCCCTGAGCAACTCAATGAGACCCTGTCTATAAATAAAATACAAAAAAGGGCTGGGGATGTGACTCAGTGGTCAAGTGTCCCTGAGTTCAATCCCCAGTACCAAAAAGAAAAAAGAAAAGAAAATGTCTACCTAAAACAAAAGAAGGAAATAGTAGAAGAATAGAGGAAAACAGATCTCAGACATATAAACGAAACTAAATACATATAAATTCTACCTTATCAATAATTATATTAAATGTAAGTGGATTAAACACTCCATTCTAAAGGCAGACTCACAGAATGGATGGAAAAACAACACAATTCAATTATATGCCACCAACAACCTCATTTTAGATTCAAAGAAAGAAACAGGTTAAAAATACAACAATGGGAGAAGTCATATCCTGCAAATAGTAACCTGAAGAGAGAGTGGTTCTACTAACATCAGAAAAAGTAGACTTCAAGAAAAATATTGTTACATATGAACAGAGAAGGACATTTTACAGTGGTCAAAGAGTTAATCCAAGAAGGATGCATAGCTATTATAAACACATATGCACCAAACAACAGAACCTCAAAATACATAAAGCAAAAACTGACAGAAACACAGGGAGAAATAGACAATTCAAAAACAACAGCTGGGAACATCAATACCTTGCTTTGGATAATAGGATGGAGCAGAAAATCAACAAGAAAATAACAGATAAACAACACTACAAACCAACTAGACCTAACAGACATATAGAGAACACTCCACCTAAAGGAAAGAAAACATATTCTAAATGTACAGGAACATTCTTCAGGAAAAACAGGTCACATCTCAATGAGTTTCAATAAATTTAAAATGACCCAAGTACACAAGACTTGCTCTCTCAACACAAGGAACTGAAATTAAAAGTGTCCCCTAAGCATGTCTAGATGACAGTTCTGATAGGGATGTGCTGACCTGATGCTTGCTCAAACTTCCTGACCGCTCTTGCCCGATGCCTCAGTTTCTCCATCTCTACAATGATGACAATCATGGTCCCTACCTGACAGTTAGAGCACAAACAGTCGGGCATCGCCTTGGTTATTACTCTGTTGACAGAGGGTGGTGATAAGAGTCCATTAAGATTCCGTCTCAGAGTGGGGAGACATGTTTATACGACAGCTTAGACTCTGCAAATGCCTTTGCTCCCTGAGGGAACTGGATCCTTACTGCAGCCCCGCAGGGTCAGCTGTTAAACAGGGAAACATGGATGGTGGTCAAGCCCAGTCACAGCTGTGTCTGCTGAGTCCTTACCCCTGAGCCCAGCTCACCACAGGGGCCGGGGGTGAGAATCAAGGGGAGACAGCCAAGGTTACCCTGGACCTCCCTCTGACTCAAAGAGCGGGGTGAAGCTGAAGCCTCAAGAAGGCTAGACAAACATGTAAGCCTTTACGTCTTTGGGAGGGGACAGAACATTCCAGATACCCCTGCCTTTTTTTTTTTTTTTTTTTTTTTTTTTGGCAGTTGTACATGGTCAGAATGCCTTTATTTGTTTCTTTATGCGATGCTAAGGATCAGACCCAGTGCCTCACAAGTGCTAGGCAAGTGCTCTGCCACTGAGCTACAGTCTCAGCCCCTATAACCCTGCTTTTTTATGGGGAGTATTTTGTGGGTACAGGGGACTGAACTCAGGCGCTTCATCACTGAGCCCCATCCCCAGCCCTTTTTATATTTTATTTAGAGACAGGTTCTCACTGAGTTGCTTAGGGCCTCCCTAAGCTGCTAAGGCTGGCCTCCAACCTGCGATCCTCCTGCCTCAGCCTCCCGAGCTGCTGGGATGACAGGCGTGAGCCACCACGCCTGGCTTCCATTCCGTTTTAATAACATTAAGTCTCTTCCACTTTAAAACATGCAAAGAGGCTGCCGTTGAGGGCTAACGGAATGGACATGGCAGATCTTACCCTGAGTTGCATTCAAAATCCGCTGATTAAATAAGATGATAGACGTGCCGAATCCCCTCTCGTCTGATCCTAAACCCCATGACCCTTCTCAAGCACCCCATTTCTTCTCAGCCCCCAAAGAAGAAACTACAGTGGTCCCTGTGCATTTAAATATAGGAAGGACGGAGCTCTCGAGGTGAGCGATGCTGCACAGGTGAGGAACTGAGGTGCACAGAGCGGACAGCCCGCAGGAGGGACGGGGCCAGCAGCCTGGCTGCAGAGTCTGTCCTGACCACGGCGCTGAGCACGCAGCAGCCCAGAGGAAGGGAACACCCCTGCTTGGGGTGCTTCTCCTCCTGGCAGGTCGCAGGGAGCCGGAGGCACAGTCCAGAGAGGTCCCCGGCATCCCCCACTGGCCATTCCAGAAAGGACTGTGGGCAACACAGACTGGCCACCTCCCATCCAGAGCTCCTCCCTCCTGGCGAAGCTCTCCTCCCTGCTTCCCATCTGGGAGACTCACATCCCTCCATCCCAAACCTCCCGCATTCCCTGGATCCCGCGGCACGCCCAGCAGACTCTCCGACGGGTCCCCACCAGCCCCAGGAGCCCAGGTTACGTCCATGCCTGAGTCCATTCACGTCCCTCTTCTGCTCAACACCAGCCAGGGACGCCTGTCTCCCTCAGATCAAAGCCTGGAGTCGCTACATAGCCCCCCAAGCCTCCACCTGGTCCCCGTGCCCTCCCCCACGGTTCCCTGGCTGGTGCCCCCCTGTGCCTCCACCACATCAGACATAGTCCCCGCCCAGAGCAACCTGAAAAGGAGATCCCGTTATCCCTGCGGCCGGAGCAAAGAAGAAGAAACTGAGGTTCAGAGAAGTCCCCCTCACATGCTCAGGGGCAGAGCAGCGGACATCCCACCTAATACGTGTGCTCCCAAGGAGCAGCCTGGGGCCAAAGCCAGAGGAGGCGGCACAAGTCCCAATCCTTGCCCTGGCCCCGTGTCCCCAGTGGGTCTCGCGGGAATGAGAATATGCACAAAGGCACGGCTATCTCACCAGCAGCTCTCTGGGGCCAGCAAATGCTCACGGATTTGAACAGGGAAGTCAGGCCAGCGCAGGGAACAGCACCCAGCCTGTGCCTGGGTGGCTCGGAGAACCTTCCTGGACCCGCCCCTCCAGCTGGAGACCACCATCACTGGTCGTTTGGCCATGAAGCAAATGGGGTTCTTTGCGTCAAAATGACTTCCCCCAAGGTGACCCGGCTAAACAGCGAGAGCCAAAACCAGCGCTCGAAGTTGAAAGCCACAGCTGTCTCTGGGTGGGTGAGCTGGAGTTCATTTGGGTTCCAAAAATCTGGGCGGGTTGACCAGACCACAACTGGAAAGAGCTCCAAGTCTTTCAAAAAGCAATTACACTATGCCATGGACAGCCGTGAAGCCTGGGATGTGGGTGCAAATCCTGCCTCTGCTGCTGTGTGACTGTGGACAAATAGCTCAACCTCTCTGAGCCTTGGTTTTCCTTTTTTCTTCTTGTTTTTTTTTTTTTTTTTTTATCAGGGGCTTTAATCACTGAGCCACACCCCTGGCCTTCTTTTATATTTTATTTAGAGACAGGGTTTTGCTAAGTAGCTTAGGTCCTCTCTAAGTTACTGAGGCCGGTTTCACATTAGTGATCCTCCCACTTCAGCTGGGATCACAGGCATGCACCCCCAAGTCCAGCTGAGCCTCGGTTTTCCCGTCTGCAAAATGGGGTGGTAAAACTCACAGAGCTCGAATGTCAAGAGAGCCTGAGGAGAATGTCCCCAGGAGGTGGCACCTGCAAAGGACTCAGTTCTGACTGAAGCAGCTGAAGTTTAAGTGCTAAGCCACTCGCCTCCTGTCCTGGTTTTTGGTGGGTCTGCGCCTCCCGAGGAAGGAGAGTCAAGCATTTCAAAATCAGACGGGGTGCGGCTGCAGAGGGCGGACCTCAGGGTGCAGCTCACCGGCCCCTCCCGCTCTGAAATCTAGAGTCTAAACCAGGTCGCACCCCCGGGCTGGCCTGTGCCTTCTGGGCTTCTCCTGGCTAGGAGTCCTCACTTGCAACATCCCTAAGGACGCCTCTCAGCCACACAAGGCCCAGGCCGGCTCAGCTGCCTGGAGACCCTCCTCCTCCTTCTAGCTCCTCAAGTCCCGGCTCAAACGTCACCTCCTCCAGGAAGCCCGCGCGCATGTATCCACGGGCGGCCACCTGCTTGGCCCCACCTTCTATGCCCATCTGGAATATTCCAGGTCCACTGCCCCACTTCACGGGCTTCTCGACAGGCCGTGGGCGAGCTGCCCTAACCGAGGACCAGAACCTCACCTCCCGAGCCCAGGCACCGGCTGAACGGAGGAGGTGGCCATCCCGCGGCTGGAGCGCTGAGCCCCATTCCCGGGATAGTGGGATCTCCGCAAAGGCGGGCTGTGCGTCCACGTGGCGCGACACACCCTCAAGGGCAGAGCCAAGGTGCCCTCAAGCAAATATTGCAAACCCTCGATTGCCAGCTTGGCAGGCGGGGACGGGGGTGCACGGGTTTCCCTGCGTCCCGGCCGGCTTGGAAACGCTGACGCGGAGCCATCCTCAAAGGTCTTTGCAATGCTGGAGCTCTCCGTCCCCCGGTGCCAGGGTCCCAGAGGCGATGCCTACATCCGATCTCCCCAGAGGGACGGCAGTCAAGAGAGGCTGGGGCTTTGTCATGGCAAGTGACTGAGCGGGGAGCCGGATCCTGCAAACTCACCCCTGGGGCGCTGCTAGGCGCGCAGACGGCTGAACCGTCCCCAGAGCCAGGCAGGGGCAGGTGGGGCGGGGCAGGTGTGGTGCAGCGCAAGGCTGGAGCGCCTGGCAATTGTAATAACTGGTCCCAGGCACCCTGCCTGCGTCCAAGCCACCAGCCGGGAGGAGGGGCAGGATCGCAGCACCCCAAGGCCCCAGTGGCTGGCAATTCTGATGCACGTCACTCAGTCTAGCCTGGCCTGCAGGGAGGGCCCACTCCAGCTGCAGTCTGGCCCGGGTCTGCAACTGGACAGGGGCTGGGTGGCGGGGAGCAGATCGGAGGCCACTGAGCTCCGATGGCCTTCCGGCCTCCTCTGGGGCGACTCCATTCCAATGACAGCAATTCATTTCCCCGGATTCCAGTTCTCGCCCTGTGCCTGGCTCATCTGTGTGGGCTTCTTCAGTGGCTTGGTGGCAGTTCTACAGCTGACACCCTCCCGAGCACCTCCCAAGTTAGGCAAAGCAGCGCTCTTGGTTAAAAAAACAACAAAAAAAGCACCCAGTGACAACGATCCGCTGTCCAAAACGATGTCAGAGACAAAACCGCTGACAAACAGCCACCCGGCTGGAAGGAAAGAAGAAAAAAAATAAAAAATTGCTGATGTCCCCAAACGCCTGACTCCTCTACAGTGTGATCAAGGAGTCACACTGTCCTGACCCAGGGCCACGCCTGGAGATCGGGGACCTGGGCAGGGCACCGCAGGTCCCCACACAGAGGGAGGACTTCCACCTGCCACGCTCCCTTCCTCTCGGCTCCAGGCAGAGGAAGAAGCAGCCTCTGATTTATTTCCCAGGTTGTAAAATAATCATTTGCTTAGCTTGTCAGACGGCGGCGGGGAGAGCGACAAAGACACACTCCCGTGTCCTTCTGCAGACTTGACCCTCTGCTGGAGAAAGAAGAACGGCCCAGCCTCTTTCCCTTGGACTTTAATACATTTTGTCCAACCAGGACGGGCGTCCCAAAGCATGGGGCAGCTCGTTCCCAACCAAGGGACCTCCTCCTCGGCACTGGATACAGGCTTTATCTCGGCCGGGAGAACAAGAATATTATTTAATGAAAACATGAACAGTGTCTCCTGCCACCATTTCTCAGCCTCACTGAGATCAGAATGAGGTCCCCTACTCTTTTTGTCAGCAGGGGGAGGACCAGGGATTGAACCCAGGGGTCCTTACCCACTGAGCCACATCCCCAGCCCTTTTTATTCTTTATTTAGAGACAGGGTCTCGCTGAGTTGCTGAAGGTCTCACTAAGTTGCTGAGGCTGGCCTCCACCTTGCGATCCTCCTGCCTCAGCCTCCGCTGGGATGACAGGCATGCACCTTGCCCGGCGGTCCCCTACTCTTAGCTCAGGCGGGGAAGGGAATGTGCACAGAGGACCCCTCTGCTGCTCCGCCCCAGGAGCCCAGCTGTGCCAGACACTCTGAAGACTGACAGGCGTCTCAGAGGCTCCTCGGAAGGACCCTCCTAAGCAGGGCTTTGTGTGCATCAGCTTGCTGCCCATCAGGACGGCCGGGTTGGCCTTTCCGCCCCCTCTTCCGTGGCCCTCCTTGAGCGTGCCTTCAGATGGATGTGCCACCCTCGTGGTTAATGTCACCGCAAACCCAGAAAGAGTGCTGGTTTGATAAGTCAACAGAGACTGAATGCCACCAGGAAGCCTCCCCCAGAGCGAGTCACTGACTCAGAGCTTTGGAAAAAACGTCCTCTCTGAGTGATGTGTGATGTGACAGCCCTTGAGGGCTGGAGGGGACGAGAAAGCAAAAGAGGCCACTCCATGAGGCCCTCTGCCCAGCCACTTGAGGCCGGTGCTTTTCAGTTCTGCCAAGAAACCTCAGAGGATCAAAGGCTAGAACGGGCTCAGCTCCTTCAGTCCTGGGCTCCTCTGCACCGCCATGTCAGGAGCCCTCCTTCGGTGACGAGACTCCGCAAGGCAGAAAGGAAACCTCACGTGCTGGGGCGTGGTGGCACAGAATCCCTGGAGATGGTCCCACCATGTGACAGCATGATTGGCAGGTGGTGGGTAGGTAAGAGGGGGAGCCGGGCTGCCTGAGTCTGAACCCTGGCTCCGCGACTTAGCCAGAGGGCGGAGCTCCAGCGGGGCCCAGAAGCCTCAGTTTCCACATCCGTGCAATGGGCACAGCTGCTGAGCCTGCCTGGTGGGAATGAGGAGCTAATGAGATGAGCTGACAAAGTCCCCAAGCAGTGTGGGCATGCAGGAAGCCCCCAGTGGACGGAGTCACCGTGCACCTCCCCTGCTCCCCGAGACTTGGTTCTGTATGTTCAGCAAGGACAGTCGCACCTGCCAAAGACCCATGTGACTTCCTATAGGGAAAAGCAAGTTGCAATCAATCAATTCTTCCCCTCCGGTTCCGCCCACTCCACCCAGCACCTGGCAGGTGTTCTAGAAGTTCTCTACAGACTGTCGGGATGGAGCCCTCCAAACACAGGCTACAGAAAACCTTCCACCTCAGAAGCCTCATCAACCACTGGGGTGCTTTTATCCCAGAGAGGAGACACTACCTGTGACATTTGGCAGCGGTGGTCAAGCCAGGCAAGATTGCTCTCTGAGAAGGAGTTTAAGGTTTTCGGGAGCGTGGAAACTTCCAGCATGTCCAGGCACCCCGTCCCTGGGCCGCCACGGTTGGGTGACAAGCTTTGTGATCCCAGGACAAGTCTGTTCAACGGCCCCTTATTTGCATCTGTCCCCAGCTGGTCACTGCACCTTCTGTCTGTCACCTGCTGTCACCTCCAGGGGTTCAAACCCCCATCTGACTTCTGAACAGTCCTTCCCCAACCGACCACATTCCCTAGTGCATGCCCCTGTACGTGACCCCGAAGGTCCCACAGCCTGCCTGCACCCAGCTGGCCCCAAAGAAGTAAGAAACTAGCAGAGAAGGAGAGAACTCCAGGCGAGAAGGGCCTTCCTGTGCCTGTCTGCTTCGAAATAAGTACGGGGGCAGCTCTGAGCCTTCCTGCTTTGTGTGCATTTAAGAAAAGGAGGCAAGGACAGGTGAAGTGACCTGTCCCGTGGTCACCAGCTGGGATGTGCAGAGCCAGACCTGGGACTGACTTTCATGGGGCCACATTCCTGTCTCTGTGAAGGATTATCATCTCTGTTCTGGCGTCTCCAAGCCTATGGTGGATAGTTCTGCACACAACAGGTGCTTAATAAAACCTCTCGGGGCTGCAGGCTGGTTATCCAGTGCTCCTTAGACACCGATGGCCTCGCTTCTCAGGTGAACAGTGGGACTCATCGAGCTATGTTTTAAAAAGCAGCCCCCAGCACCCCAGAACCCCAAGTTCATGAGCAGGCAAATCTGATACCTTGATCCCTGCTGGATGTCCCTGTGAGTCTCCTGCCAGGGGACAGAGGTGCTAGCATTTCCCTTCGCTGAGGTTGGGAAAGGAATCAGATGCAAGAAAATGGGGCTGGGTCCCCCTGTCTTGAAGGGAACCCCCAGTCTCTGCCGGTTCCACCTAGCCTCTCTCCTCAGTGTGGGGTCCCCGGGACATGCCTGGAGCTTGTCAAGGAAGCCACCTCTCCAGCCTGCCGCAGACCCACTGGGTCAGAATCTGCAGTTCAGTAGGGACCTCAAGCCCTTGCTATGCACGTTCAAGTTTGGAAGCCGCCCTGACTAGACCATGGAGCTGGGACTCCCGGTCACCTTGCTTTCCCCAAAGGTGACACTAAACTTTATTTTATTTTTTTAAGGTGACAGGAGCTTTGCTCGTGCCTCACTAGAGGAGAGCCAGATGGACACAGGGCTGGGAGCTTCTGAAAGGAAAGCCGGCGTTCACCTCCCCAGCTCCCTCCCTCCCTCCAGGATCAAGGCCACTGCCTGACTGGACACTGGGGATTCCCCAGGGCAGGGAGGACACTGTCTCTCAGAATTCTCCTATCGCTACACTCTGCTTGGTCACCAAGGGTGACTTTGAAGAGAAAAAAGGAATCCACCCCCTGGGATGGTGTTGAGGCGTCTGCCGACCAACGTGTGTCACTGTTTCCTATGAAAACAGGGACACGTGTCCCTGCCCCAGGGCTGCTTCCTTGAGCTCCTGGGGACTTCGCTGGGGCAGCCTGGCTGTTTCCACCCCATCCTTGGGAGGGTGAGCCGGAAGGGCCCAACCCTGCAAGCTGCACCCAGTGACCCCTGGCCAGGGAAGGGACTGGGTGGTGGAGTCTCAGAGCTAAGAGGGGACACAAAGAGGCTGCGGGGTCTCTGCTTCCTCAGACACATCAGCAGAAGCAACCCACGGTCTTCAACCTCCCGGATGAACAGGAAGCAGGAGCCGGCCACCCCAGCCGGCCACGCAAGAGCCACAAAGCTCACCCATGCTCTGAACTACCAGTGCGACCGTCCTCCAAGAGCCCAGCAAGCCCACCGGCACTGCCCAGAGTCAGGGCTCCAAGCAGGACAGTGGTGGGTCCTCTGTCACCTGGCTACAGCATGGTGCAGCCCCACCTGGGCTGCAGGAGACAATGCCTGGTGTCCCACTCCTGGGACTCAAGGAACAACCCCCCCACACACACTCTGGAGCCAGGACTTACTCCTTCCCCTGCTATTTCTTTCCCAAAGCTTCCAGGACGCGGGTCCTAAAGCTACTGACCATTGCCACTCCCCCACCCAGCACACACGCGCGCGCACACACACACACACACACACACACACACACGAGGGGCTTTTCTAGAACACAGCTGTTCCCAAAGATAGAGGGGCAGAGCGCAGAGGAACCCCACCCCAGTGTCACCTGAAGCCTTAAGCTTTGGGGCCCACCCCAGCTGACACCCACACTCGGGCAGGGAGGGGCTGTGCGCTGGTTTTGCACCGACACCCAAAGGAGTCAACCAGCCCAGGGCCCTGGGAGCTGGCCGGGTTAGTGGGGGCCAGGGCGGCTGGGAAGCCCCTCCCTGTCCCCGGCTTAATCCTTGGTCCGAAATAGCCTCGGGTAATCCCAGGGCGAGGCGGGCGGGGGAGTGGACCCAGAGCTGTTAAGGAAGAGCCCGAGGCGTCCAGGCGACAAGGGCCAGGTCGTCCCGGGCTGGACCCAGCACAGAGTCCATTCGGGCGACAGAGACTGGGCACGACTTGCAATTGACCCGGGCCCTTTGGAGGGCGGGAACTGCAGCTGCTGCGCCCCCTCCCCACAGATCTCGGGGGACCCTGCTGCCCGGCGCCCCAGGTCCGCTCCCGGGTCCTCCGCCTCGGGCCGCGCACACGCCCGGGCGAGGCCGGGCGCCGCCAGCGAGTTCCGAGACCACGGGAGCCCGAGTCCCGCGCTGTCGGTCCGCCGCCAGCCGCTCGGAGGGCAGCGCTGGGCAGCGCACCGGAGCCTCCCTCCCAGGGAGCTCCCGGTCCCGGCCGCGACCCCGGGGGAGGGACCCCGGGGCGCCCTGGGGGCTCCGGTGGGCGGAGCCGCTCCGGGTCGCGCGCCCCGCCCGCCTGCGCCCGGCCGGAGGGGAGCCGGGCCCCCCAAGAAGTTGGCGCGCCCCCGCCGCGCCCGCTGCCCCGCGGCCCCGCTTACTTGTCTCGGCGGCTGCCCAGCTCGGGGATGGCGCCGAGCGGCTGCGGGCCGGCGCCGGGGCCCGGGTCGGGGCGGCGGGCGCACGCGGCCAGGTGTCGCCGGTGCCGCTCCAGCAGGCCGGCGTTCTCGCGGCTCAGCCGCGCCACTTGGCGCTCCAGCTCCTCGATGCGCCGCCGCCGGCGCGCCAGCAGCTCCTGCTGCGCCGCGACGATCCGGGTCAGCTCCTGCAGGTACTCGGCCGCCTTGCCCGGGGGCTCGGCGGCGCTGGCCATGGTCCCCGCCCGGAGCCGGCCGCGCCTCAGGCGAGCGGGCGGCGGGGCGGCGGCGGCGGCGCGGCCATGGCTGCGCGGCGGGGACGGCGGCTGGCGCGGCGCGGGGCTCGGCCCGGGGGGCGCGGCGGCGCGGGGCTGGCGCGGCCCCGCCTCGGCTCCCGCCTCCGCCGGCGCCCGCCCCCGAGCGGCCGCGCCTCGCGCTCCCCGCGCCGCCGCGCTCCGCTGCCCGCTGCCCCGCCGACGCGCCGGGGCCAGCAGGGCGCGGAGCTGCGGCCGCCGCGGGCAGCGAGGAGTTTGCAAAGTGCCGGCTGCGACGCGGGCGCGGCGGGAGGAGGCGGAGGGAGGGCGCCGCCTGCCGGACCCGCCTCTCCGCCCCGCGCCTCCGTGCCTCTCCCGGCAGCCCGGGCGCAGGAGTGCCGCCGGGAGAGGGAGAGCGCCGTGCCCTGGGACGTGCGAGCAGCGAGAGAGACACACGAGGACTTGGAGGCTTCTTGCAAGGTCTAAGTCTGCCCACTGACGGGGCTGGCTGGGTGGTGACCGCCAAGTTTCCCCAACTGTCCCTTACTGCTTGCAACCAGAAGGTGGCCCTGGAGCCTCTGCCATGCCTGCGGCTGAGCCTCCAAGGCCCTCGGCTCAGGCCTCCAAGTCTCAGGGAGCTGGCCCCGTCCAGCGAAGCCACCCAGGCGCTGGCATGAAGACCTGCAGCCCTATCTTCTGCCTCTTAGGGACTTGACTTCCTCAACCATCATTGTTTTTAATTTCTTGGTTGCTTTCATCCTTTCATTAAAAAAAAATTTTTTTTTTTAGTCGTCCATGGACCTTTATTTGATGCATTTGTCTGGTGCTGAGAATGGAACCCAGGGCCTCATGCGTGCTAGGCAAGCCCTCCACCACTGAGCCACCACCCAGCCTCGTTGCCTTCATCATTTTATTTCTTGGTTGCTTTAATGTTCGCATTCCAAATTTCCTTCACTGAACTTATTTTTGTTCTGTCTTCTTCAGGAGGAAAGTCATTTCCATTGTTTCTTATTGCCAGTATCTGAAGGCTATGAATTTGCCTCTGAGTAAAGCTTTAGCTACATCTCCTAAATTTCTACAGCGTTGTAATTTACATTTTGATAGCAGAGCTCTTGTTAAGACTGCCACTACACTGTTCACTAGGTGTCCCTACCCATGTTTGTTGGTATCTCTTCACCGCCAGCAGAGGATACACCTGCTGGGAGAGACCTCAGACCTTCCAGAGCTTAAGCCCTCCTTGGATGTCCACTGGACAGGCCTGTGGGGATGATCCTGAGGCCGTTTACTAGGGTCCTTCACATCACCAAGGACTTTTTTCCAGGATGATGTTATACATACCATTTTAAACAAAAACTTAACACAACTTCACACTTGTCCTTTGCTACTAGATGTCATACTCTAGAAATTCTACTTATACATGCTGATATCACCTTGGGACAAGCACCATTATACTGTATCCCACTGGTATCTGTTAAAAAAAATGCTGATCATTTCAGTTTCTACACTTAAAACATACCAACATTGCTCAGGAGGCTGAGGAAGGAGGATTGCAAGTTGGAGGCCAGCCTTGGCAATTTAGCAAGACCCTACCTCAGAAGAAAAAATTAAAATGGCAGGGATGTACTCAGAGGTAGAATGGCCCGGGGTGCAATCCCCAATACCAAAATAACAACATTAAGTGAGGTTGTAGCTCCGTGGTAAAGCACCCCTAGATTCTATCCTTAGTACTACAAAAACAAATGCATTTGTTAAGTTAAAAAAAATCAAAATCTTCACAACTCTGTTATATTTACCTATTTTGTAATATACCAGAAGATTCCCCAAAACTGACACCTGTGGCGTAGACCTCATGCAATCATATGAGAGACCCGCCCCTGGAGTCTCTTCCAGTGTTTAAGAGAGAACAGAATTCAGCTCTTAAATATCCTGGTGCATGTCAGTGAGAATCAAGGTGGCAGGGGCCTATTAGGTGGGGGGAAACAGCAACTGGCCACTTTCCTATGCCTAATGCCCATTTGGTATCATTCTTCCAGAACCCCACTGACAGTAGTTCCATATTGAAGCTGACCTCAGGTTTTCTTTTCTTTCTTTTTCTTGTTTGGAGGGAGTGGTTACTGAGGATTGAACCCAGGGGCGCTTACCCACTGAGCCACACCCCCAGCCCTTTTTATATTTTATTTAGAGACAGGGTCTCACTGAGTTGCTTAAGTCCTCACTTTTGCTGAGGCTGGCCTCCAACTTGCGATCCTCCTGCCTCAGCCTCCTGAGCGGCTGGGATGACAGGCATGTGGTAGCCCTGCTCCAGGATAGATGGCATCCCCTCAGGCACCCCTTAAGCCAAGGGACTGAAAGACCTCCACACCCCTGCCACACAGGGTCAGCTTCAGGAGAAGCTGCCACCAGTTCTGTAAGCTCTGTGCCACATACTCCAGTCTCCTTGGCTCTGATCCCCACTGCTGGACCCCAGCTGGGCTGTGCTCATGGACTCTGGACTCCGAGCCACCCAGGTCTGTCTTAGAGCTCCCTCGTGCACGTAAGACCTTGGCGTGGGCACACAGGTGGGTGGAATGGCAGATCAGCAAGGCCAGGCGCCCTCGCGTGCGGATGGATGCGGGCGATCAGAGCAGCAGGAGGTGGCTCTGCGCAGGCACCGCCTCCTTTCTGAACTCCGCGGTGGCTGATGGAACAATGGAACCTCTGGATTCCTGTGCACCGTTTGTCGTGGATGCTGTCTGTGGTCATCACTTCAGGACGAAGACTTTGGCAGGGGGCTGTGGAATTGGCAAAGTGACATCTTTGCTGGGGCCGCCTCCACCCCGGGACAAGGCGGGAGTTCAACAGCTCGTCCTCTAAGCCGCGGTCTCCGCCAGCGGCAGGGTCAAGCCAGCTTCAGAGCCCGGAGGAGCAGAGGGTCAGCCTGGTCTCTGCTGGATCTGCACTATGTCACATAGCACAGCCTCTCTCCCTCTCTGCCCTCCGGCCGTTCACCCCCTCTCTGGTCCCGTGCCCTAGAGCACCCCCCCCCACCCCGGGAGACCCCTTCAACTCCATTCCAGATTGTCACCCTGGGAAGGGACCTAGGGCACTCTCCTTTCCCCTGCCCTCCCTCCCTGTCTTCACATCACTACATTGACCTCTTTAGGATTTACAGACTGGCCTTTCTATTCTGTGACTCCAGTTAAGATCTGTTTTGTGGACAGATAGATCTAAAATCCCATAACCTGCTTTTCCCATATTATAATCACATCGATTTGAGGCCAAGTAGTTTAACTGGAACTGCAGATAAGAAGACGTATGCACTGCAAAGAAAAGAGAGGTAAAAATTGGGAGAAGGAAGCAGATAAATAAGAACCATTTTATTTATAATCATTTATTTGTAATAAAGAAATTGATTAGCCACATTCAACTTCTCAAATAGATCACCCATCTTATTTTTTGGTACTAGGGATTGAACTCAGGGGCCCTCAACCACTGAGCCACATCCCCAGTCCTATTTTGCATATTGTTGAGAGACAGGGTCTTGCTGAGTTGCTGAGGGCCTGGCTAGGTGGCTGAGGCTGGCCTCCAACTTGCAATCCTCCTGCCTCAGCCTCCCGAGCCGCTGGGATTACTGGCATGCACCACCACGCCCAACTCATCCATCTTTTTATTATGACCATTTGTTGTGGAAAACTCATTTTCCTCCTTGAAAGCCTTCCTCTGAGAGCTCTTTGACTTGCTGATGTAATTTGAGCTGGCTGCTCCCGAGGCGCTACGCAGCCATCATTGGGAATTTCTTGGCCTTACACTTCTGGATTAGATCCACCATTTCTTGGACTCTGTACACTCTTTCTTAAATTCACTTTCTATTTGGCAGTATACTCAAGCAATTCTCCCAAAGACAGCCTGTGTGTCCTTACATCTCTGAAAGTATTTTGCCTTTATACTTGATTGATAGTTTGGCTGGGTATAGAATTTCAGGTTCCAAACCAATTTCTTCAGAACTTGCAAAGATGGAAAGACCTGTTGTTTTCCTCCATCCCTCAGTTCTGCTGAAACTAGGCTGATGCTCATTCCTTTGGAGAAGAGATTCTCTTTGGTGGGATGGGCAGTACTGTTCCTGACCAGGACGTTTGCAAATCTGGGAGGGGACATTTTGGGTCATCCCAATGACTGGACAAATTCTAATATTCAATGCACAAGGACCTGGGATACTGCATGCAGGCAAGTCCCACACAATAAAAACTATCCCACCCAAATGGCAAAAAGCAACACCTGATTTCAAAACTTATTATAATAAGCAAGAGCAATCAAAGTAAGTGATAATGGTGTACAGCTAGACATGTAAATTAAGAGAATACCAGAGGGTCACATGCCTTGCCAATCAACTTTTGGCAGAGATGCTAAAGCAAATTACTAAGGGAAAGGGCAGTCTTTCAACAAATACTGAAACTGGACATCCATATGCCAAAGAATGAACCTCAACCCAGTCCTTACATTATTTATAGAAATGAACTCAGATTGAATTATAGACCTACATGTAAGAACTAAACTTAGGGGCTGGGGTTGTGGCTCAGTGGTACAGCACTTGCCTGGTACATGTGAGGCCCTGGGTTCAAGTCTCAGCACTGCATAAAAAAATAAATCAATAAACAAAATAAAGGCATTATGTCCATCAACAACTAATATATATATATTACACATATATATCGAGTTCATGGAAGGATGCACAACATTATTAGCCATCAAGGGAAACACAAATCAAAACCACGAGATACCGCTGGCATCCCCTAGGTGGGCAAGAACCAAAACCACAGACAGTGACAGATAGAAAAACTGGAACCTTCGTACACGGCTGGTGTCAATGTAAAATGGTATGGCTAATTTGGAATAGCGTCTGGCAGTACCTGAGACATTTCAACATTTAAACCATCAGAGCCAGACTTCTAGAAAGTTCAAAATTGTTTCTCAGGCTCAGGCACCACCTGTTCGAAACATAACTCCAATAATACATGGATTGATCCAGGTGTGGTAGTGCATACCTGTCATCTAGCATCTCAGGAGGCTGAGGCAAGAGGATGGAAGGTTGGAGGCCAGCCTCAACCAACTTAGTGAGACCCTGCCTCAGAATTGAAAATAAGGGCTAGGCCTGCAGCTCAGTGGTAGAGCACTCCTGAGTTTAACCCTCGGTATCTCCCCAATTTTTTTTTTTTTTAATTGTGAAAGGAAGCAACTGCTCTTAGGGTATGATAGTCTCTGTGTGTGTCTCCCACAGACTTTAACCTGGACCCTGAAGGCAGGGACTGTGCTCAGCTCCCACCCACTGCCACCAAGAGGAGCTCACCGTGGATGGATGACTGAACTGGGGATGGAGTATCGAGAGTCTCGCGGTACTGCCAGGCTGGAGGGGTCCCTGCGTTCCAGCTCTCGGCTGAATCAGTGACAGCACCCTGGGGAGAGCCCAGCCAAGGCACCCTGGAGCCACACTGGTGGGAAGCCAAGGCCAAACACGACCCAGGATGCCCCCAGCCCCCTCTCGTTTCTCCCTCTGGGATTCCTTCCTGGATGCCACTCTCTCCAGTTTGCCCAACTCCTTGTTGAGAAATACTGAGTTAGTGCCAGTCAAGTGACAGACGGGCTGGTGGGACAGCGGGGTCAGGAAATCTTGCCTGGCCAAATTCATGAGGAGCCCTGGACCACTCTTTCCTCTTGGAGCGCCACATCCTCACCTATAAACAAGAAGCTTAATCTCCCTGGCCAGGGTGCTCTGAGGACAAAATAAGACCACCCATGGAAGCACGGAGTAAGTGTGGGTGCTTCTTTTATTTATGTATTTGCTTTTTCTTTACTGTTGTTTTGTGGTGCTGGGGAACCAAACCTAGGGCCTCATGCATGCTAGGCAAGTGATCTACCACTGAGCTGCACCACCAGACCCTGCCAGGTTTCTGACTCAGGGATTTATCAGCCTCAACCATGCCCGAGTTGGAATACAGTCACTGTTAAACAATAGGAAGAGAGAACGATACATTTCTATATTTTAAAAAAATGGATAAAAGTGCCAGGTGTGGTGGTGCAGGTATGTCATCCAGCAGCTTAGGAGGCTGAGGCAGGAGGATGGCAAGTTGGAGGCCAGCCTCAGCAACTTAGTGAGGCACTAAGCAACTCAGCATGACCCTGTCTCAAAGGAAGACGTAAAAAGGACTGAGGATGTGGCTCAACGATTAAGAACCCCTGGGTTAAACCCCCAGTATATGTGTGTACATATATAACTAGAAAAATAGAGATACAAAGCATAATTCACAAACCACCAAGGGAAAAAAAAAAAATATATATATATATATACATACACACACAGGGATAATTTGATCAATTATTTTAAAAGGAAATAACATAAAATCATGATTAATTGAAAATATAAAGTAAGAGGTGAATAAGTCCAAACATCAACAACTACAGTAAATGTTAATGTTCCCAACTCACCCACCAAAAGGCAGAGACTCTCAGAATGTGAGCGTGGACTTGGGATATTCCCAGCAGTGTGAAAAACACAAAGGAATATACAGGATGACCTGCTTCAGACAGGCTTGTAACGAGGCCCAGATGTAGATGTTGAGGGAAGGGAGGTGTCTCAGGAGCTCCTTGGGACCTAAGATCCCACCTGCCAACACCTGTCTTCCTCACATGACCTCACCTGACCTGAGGCTGGGCTTTCATTTTCCTGCTTGCTCTCTGAGTGGCTGAGGAGCATCTGTGGTCACTCCCCCTGGGGATGGTTGGTTATGGTCACTTGTCAATCACCTTCTTTCTGCAAATCAGGAGGGACATTCAGGCTTCAATTGTCCCACCTTCTAGGAGGAGATAACTGGCTACGAAGTTGCTACTTGCACACAATCCTCTGTTGCAGGGAAGGATAAAAGCTTCTCCCGGTTTCTCTTGCCCCTGGTACCTAGCATCAAGACTCAGTCCTGTTCTGGGTGTCTTTGATTCACTTCCTGTTGGATCTAATCTGTAAGAAAGACTGAACTTCCCTTAAAAATGGAAAGAGGATTAGAAAAAGAGTCATCAGAGTTAGATCACTAGCTGAAACAATAATGGGCCAATAATCCCTTAGAAAAAATGGGGAAACTTAAGGCCCAGAAAGGGGGAGTGATTTGTCTAAGGACACACAGCATATTAATGGCAGAATTCTCCACTGTATCCCCAAAGTTGGTCATTCAGATACGGAAGAATTCTGCTACAGTCGGGTACACTCTAAACAAGTATTTGATTTTTTCCTTAAATATTTTTTTCTTTTTTTGTGTGTGGTGCTAGAGACAGAACCCAGGGCCCTGCCTGTGCTAGGCAAATGCTGTTCCACTGAACTACACCCCCAATCTCTCCTCCTCCTCCTTTTTGATACTGGGGGTTGAGCCCAGGGGTGCTTAACCACCAAGCCACATCCCCAGCCCATTTTATTTTGAGACAGAGTCCCGCTAAATTGCTTAATGCCCCCTTCATTTGCTGAGGTTGTCCTCGAACTTGCGATCCTCCTGTCTCAACCTCCCAACCAAGTCACTGGGTACATAGGTGTGCACCACCATGCCTGGTCATTTTTTTTTTTAAGGACAATATCTTTATAAGGTTACCTAGATTTGCTTACTGTGACTTAAACATCACACAATGTATGTAATGAATGATCACAGGGTAGCCCACTGGTGTGTACAACTTCCATGTTCCTATGTATCAGTTAAAAAGCAATTCCAGGGGCTGGGGAGATAGCCCAGTTGGTAGGGTGTTTGCCTTGCATGCATAAGGCTGTGGGTTCAATTCCCAGCACTGCACGCACGCGCGCGCACACACACACACACACACACACACACACACACACAAAGCAATTCCATAAGAAAATTTTCTTACAAAAATGTAGTCTACCATGAATGAAACTAGATGTCAGTTGCCATAAAGTGAAAGTAACCAATAAAAATAACTAAAATAATGCTGGGAACGTAGCTCAGTGGTAGAGTACTTGCCTGGCAGGTGTGAGGCCGACTTCAATCCCCTCTACCACAAACACAAGCAATCCCTTAAAATGAAAGGGGGGGTGGGACATTTTCGGTTAGAAACCGTTTTTAATCTAAACTGTGAGTTTAAAACCTGCTCTTTCTCTGTTAAAGAGGGAGTCGTGTCCTCCCAACAGCTTGGGAGGCTGAGGCAGGAGGATCACAAGTTGGAGGCCAGCCTCAGCGAAAGTGAGGACTTAGGCAACTCAGCGAGACCCTGTCTCTAAATAAAATATAAAAAGGGCTGGGGATGTGGCTCAGGGGTTAAGTGTCCTTGGGTTCAATCCCTGGGACCAAAAAATCCTGAAACCTTCTCCTTCACAGAATCAGAAGGATTGCAAGAGATGCGATGGATTTGTGTCTTTAACATGCGTTGTCTCTGGTCTCCTAGGGACCCAGCAGGGCTTGCCCTAACCATGTCCCCCCCCAAGTCTCTGCCTGTCCTCTATAAAATGGAGCAGCAGCACCTCCTACGGAGGGATGGTGGAGGCCATGACAGGGGTGCAGGTACCCTGCCAATCCCGCAGCACAGCGCCCTCCTGTGCTCAGAGCTGGTACTACCGCCCGAGCCCTGCAGGGAGGGCGCGCTCAACAGCACCAGCAGCCAGAGGGGTCTGGGACCACCCCAGCCAGGTGGGGGAGGCTGACACACATCCCTGCTGGTCCCTGGCTCCCAGTGGAGCTCCCGTCCTCTCCAACGCACCCGGTGTCTCAGGGTCTCCCGGCCGCGGTAACAGAAGGCCTTAGGCAGGGTCCTCGAGGACCAGAATGTTCCCACGGCTCCGGAGGGCGGGGGTCCAGGGCCAAGGAGCTGCTCTCTGCTTCCAGGGGGCGTCCTGTGGCTTTGACCTCAAATGACACAAAGAGGAATGCTCATGTGGCACGAGGTGGGAGGGCCAAGCGGCTTTCTGAATCTTCTCCCTCCTTCCTTCCTTCCTTCCTTCTCTCCATCTTTCCTTCCTTCTCTCTCTCTCTCTCTCTCTCCCCTTCCTTCCTTCCTTCCTTCTCTCCGTCTTTCCTTCCTTCTCTCTCTCTCTCTCTCTCTCTCCTTCCTTCCTTCCTTCCTTCCTTCCTTCCTTCCTTCTCTCCATCTTTCCTTCCTTCTCTATCTCTCTCTCTCTCTCTCCTTCCTTCCTTCCTTCCTTCTCTCCATCTTTCCTTCCTTCTCTCTCTCTCTCTCTCTCTCTCCTTCCTTCCTTCCTTCCTTCTCTCCGTCTTTCCTTCCTTCTCTCTCTCTCTCTCTCTCTCTCTCCTTCCTTCCTTCCTTCCTTCCTTCCTTCCTTCTCTCCATCTTCCCTTCCTTCTCTCTCTCTCCTCTCTCTCTCCTTCCTTCCTTCCTTCCTTCTCTCCATCTTTCCTTCCTTCTCTATCTCTCTCTCTCTCTCCTTCCTTCCTTCCTTCCTTCTCTCCATCTTTCCTTCCTTCTCTCTCTCTCTCTCTCTCTCTCCTTCCTTCCTTCCTTCCTTCCTTCCTTCCTTCCTTCCTTCCTTCCTTCCTTCCTTCCTTCCTTCTCTCCATCTTTCCTTCTCTCTCTCTCTCTCCTTCCTTCCTTCCTTCTCTCCGTCTTTCCTTCCTTCTCTCTCTCTCTCTCTCTCTCTCTCTCTCTCTCTCTCTCTCTCTCCTTCCTTCCTCCCTCCAGTGCCTGGGATGGAACCCAGGGACTCACCTATGCCGGGCAAGTGCTGGGCCACCGAGCCACGTCCCGTTTGTGAAGGGGAGTCCTCTGGCCTCGTCACTTCCAGAGGCCCCACCTCTTCACAGATCCCCTTGGGCTTCAAGTTGCGCGGTGTGGGGCTGGTACAGCGCCTGCCTCGCACGCACAAGGCCCCGGGTTCAATGCCACACACACACACACACACACACACACACACACACGAGGTTCCAGGGCGTGGACTCCGCAACGACACACGCACTCTGACCGCATAGCGCAGGGTCGTGGCCACCTGGACTGTCCCCTGGCAGGAGCCCTGCCCCAAGGCATACTCCGCAGAGGCCAGCTGTAAGCCCAGGGCTGGACGCCGCGTGTGGGGTCTTCCCTTTTACAGATGGAGAGACTGAGGCCAGAGACAAGCCCTCCTCCCTCGGGGTCTGGGGACAGCATCCCAGCCAGGAGCTTGTCAGGGGTCGGGGACGGTATCTGAGTTGGTGAGTGGGGGAGGGGGAGAGAAAAACCACCACACTCACGCTGACACGTCAAAGTGAATAAATGTTTAATTAAATATCCACAGAACATAACATTAGTCAACTAGTCAATTGCGTCTCAACTCAACTCTTCTATAGATATACATAAATTTTATTTAATGAGGCATGTGGGTGCCTTTTAATATGTTTGATGTGACGCGGAATGGAAATGCCAAATGAGGACCTAGCAGAAATCTTAAAATAGCCGTGTCTACAAAAAAGATAGGTTTTTCTTTTTCTTTCCTTTTTTTTTTTTCTTGGTTCCAGGGATTGAACCCTGGGGGTGCTTAACCCCTGAGCCACCTCCCCAACCCTTTTTAGATTTTATTTAGAGACAGGGTCTCACTGAGTGGCTTAGGGCCTCGCTAAGTGGCTGAGGCTGGCCTCCACCTTGTGATCCTCCTGCCTCAGCCTCCTAAGCCACTGTGCACCATTACACCCGGCTAAGAAAGGGTTCTCCACGGATCCCTCACCCACTCATTCATTCATTCACTAAGCACTAATTTCGATGTCAGCAGAGGCCTGTTGAGAGTCTCCTGAGGGCACCGAGGGGGAGCGCAGGGTTACCCCTCTGGCTCTCATCTCTCTGTGTCCTATCTTGGACTTGATCTCACTACCATCTTCCCCCAGGGCAGAGTCCTTCTTTGTCTGCATGGGGAAACTAAGGTCCAGAGAGGGCAGGGCAGGTCTGAGGTCACGCAGCCCTCGCCACTGTGCCCCGCTGGACTTGGGCAAGCCAGCACCCCGGGGACCCTTCCCAGCACTTCATAAATATTCACTCGGCTGACCCGGCCTTCCCTCGCCTTCCGGAAGCCTGGAGGAAACCATCAGGGATGCACGCGGCACCGACCGCATTTCTAATTAAGAGAACACAGTCGTTCTAATTTTAACATCTCTCGTAGTTCCCGGCTCCCTCCCGGCCCCGCCATTTATATAAGGGATGCTTTTGCCTCTGAGGTGCGGGAGGCAGCCCAGGCTTTTCTGGAGATGAGTCATCTTGTGGAGGGTTCTTTGGAACGTGGGTGATTCAAACTGCTTGTCTGGGGTCCCTGACAGACGTTTCCCCCATTAAGCCAGAAACACCCACCCGGGTGCTGCTGGACCAGGTTGTCCACCCGACCCTCAGAAGCAGATCCAGAGCCGCCTCCCGAGCCTGCCCGGGGCGCCTGGCCCTCTTCCCGACTCACCTCTCCTCCTCCCCGCCCCCGCCGCAGCTCCGGCTTGTCAGATAACACACAGGGCTCCCACGTAAATGGGCTTTCAGGTAAACACTGAATGCTTTTTAAAAAATAAGCTCAGAAGCACCCCACAGGTTGCATGCGACATACTGGTGTTAAAAAAAAAAAAAAATTGCTTGTCTTTATCTAAAATTCCCATGGAAGTCGGGCCTGGTAGGGCCCTCCTGTCATCTCGGCAGCTTGGGAGGCTGAGGCAGGAGGATCGCAAGTTGGAGGCCGGCCTCAGTAACTCGGCCTCTCAATAAAATAGAAAAAGGGCTCCGTGGTGAAGCACCCCTGGGTTCCATTCCTGGTACTGAAAATAAATAAATAAACAAAAAGATAAAGTTCCCACATACCTGGGGGACTCTCCATCTTCATTTGCTTATTCAGACAAGCCCTCTCCAGCCGCGCCACCTGCTTACTGTCCACCTGGATCTTTTTCCCACCTCAGGGCCTTTGCATGTGCTGTTTCCTCGGCCTGGAGCCCCCCACTGCCTCACCCCTTTGGCTGACACTGAGCTCTCCCCGGGAATGGGGGTCCTACGTACGGAGAAGGCTTCTCTGAGCACCCAGCGCAAGAGGGGCTCCCCACCCCGGCCGCCATCATCCTCTCCCCTGTGATCTTGTCACCGCAGTGCTCAGCACGGCCTCTGAAACAGTCTCACCTGGTCAGGTCCAGGAGGGAAGCTGGGTCTGCCGGCGGAGGGCAGGGCCCTCACCGGAGTGCAGTTTGTCCACCGTCGCCGTTTGTCTGTCTGTCTGTAAGCAACTCCGTATCGGAAGGTCCAGTTTGCCCGCACACAGAGGAGGAAGCAGCCTCGCAGAGAGCTGCGTGGCCCCCGCTGGCCCTCGACACGCTGTCCCTGTTGGGGGCACTTGCCAGCTGCCCTGTGATGACACAGGGCAGGAGAAGGCACAGCAGCTGGGCAGCCCTGGACAGGTGGCTTCAGAGGGGCCTGGTGAGCACAAGGCCGAGGCATGAGGAAGACCAGGGGAGGAAGCCAGCTCCCAGCGGGTGGCCCACGAGCTGGGCCTGGGCACCAGGCACCCACGGGCCAGGGAGGTTGCTTCTGTAATGATCGTGGGTTTATTTCAACATGCATCGGAAAAAAGAAAATGTGTGACACGTCGCAAAACTTGTGAGTTTGTGGATATCACTGCTTAGGACAAGGCCAAGTTCAGAGCAGATCAATTGAAAAGAAAAATATCGCTGCATGTGATGGCACAGGCCTGTCGTCCCAGTGATTTGGGAGGCTGAGGCAGGAGGATGGCAAGTTGGAGGCCAGCCTCGGCAACAGCAAGGTCCTGAGCAACTCAGCAAGACCCTGCCTCTAAATAAAATGCAAACTAGGGCTGGGGACGTGGCTCAGTGGTCGAGGGCCCCTGAGTTCCATCCTGGGTACCCCGCAACGACAACCAAAGCAAGGGAGGCTGTAGTTTCATCACCATTGGCTTGAAGCTGGGGACACTGAGGCTCAGATGAGAGGTGCCCAAGGTCCCCTGGCTGGGAAGCAGCAGAAGCAGGGTTTCTATCCCGCGGGGCCCTGTCTGCCAGGCTTTCTCCACCTACCCTGAGGACCCGGATGACAGGCCCCCCGCCCTGGGGCCATGATGCCTACAGGCAGGAAAGCAGTGGCTCTTTCAGAGTCTATTTTCCTGAGTCTTCTAAAGTGCCCTTATTTACTTTAAATGCTGAAATACTCATTTGGCTAAACGCAAGCGGTCACCCGATGAGGCTGCTCAGGAAATCCTCCAGAGTGTTCTTTGCTAATTACATACGAGACGCAGCTGAGCAAAGTAATAGCCGATCCCCAAGCCCCGGGTCTGCGGCTTTGTCTCCCCCCGCCCCCAATTAACTCATAAACTGTTTGGATGTGAAGACCGTGGCTCAGAACCGGCTCCCTGAGACTCAATCACAGGAGAAGCGCTCACAGAAATTGGCTCATCCCCTGGCCGGCTGAGGCCAGCAGGGACCGAAGACGACCTTCCACGTCAGAAGGAGCTGGGACCGGGTGTCTCACTCAGAGTGTGACCCGGGGTGAGGCCCCTCCTGTCTCTGGGCCTCAGTCTTCCCATCTGTATAATGGAAGAGTTGAACTGGATCAGTGAGTATCAAAGTCTGATTTTGGGGGCCCTGGGGATGTGGCTCACAGGTAGAGCGCTTGCCTAGCACGTGAGAGGCACTGGGTTTGATTCTCAGCACCCCATCAAAATAAATAAAATAAAGGTCCATCGACAACTTAAAAAATATTTAAAAGACAAGTTCTATTTGGGGGCTGGGGTTGTGGCTCAGTGGTAGAGCTCTTGCCTAGCACGTGTGAGGCACTGGGTTCGATTCTCAGCACCACAAAAAAAAAAATCAATAAAATAAAGATATTGTTTCCATCTGCAACTAAAAAAAATATTTTAGAAAGTTTTATTTGGGGGACCGGGGGTCCAGCTCAGCGGTATAGTGCGTGCTTAGCATGCACCGAGGCTAAGTCATCTTCAATGTGCACGTTTGTATGCGTGCGTGTGTCGAGGGTGTAGGTGACAGGAAATGTCAACATATAAAATAGGGGGGAGTATCCTTTACCAGTTTGCTTGGTGGGTTTAATGAGCTCCTGGGGTGAAGGCCTCCAGCATGGTGGTGAGCAAACATTTGGTGCTCAATAATTGCGAATGTTTCTTCCATCCCCTGCCCCGCCATACTGCAGTACAGACCGTGAATCAATAGGAATCAGGACGAGATGACCACCATGCTGGACCACAGACCTCGATTCCTCACCCGCCTCCGACTCTGCAGCTCCTCACGTCCAAAGATGGTGTCTGTCTCTCCGTCCTTCAGTGCAAACCATGGTAGCATGCCCATCCCAGTCCCGTCCTCGAGAAGGGGCCTGTGATTCCACATGTTCCACCTGGGTGTCACCACGAGAAAGACAGGTCCCAACTCGGGGAGGAAGAGGGTTACATGGGTCACACACTCCTGCTGAGCTCACCCAGATGAGCCAACTCCCAGACTCACAAACAATGAGTGTGAGCTGATTCAAGTTACTGAGATTTGAGGAGACATTTGTTACGCGGCAATAGTTGACTGATACATCGAATGCTACGCTGTGTATATGAAGTTGTTTTGTATCTTTCTTTGGGCATGACAAAGAAATAGCTTTAAAAAAGTAAAACATTTGGATGGAGAGCAGATAGTTCTCAGAGGGAAATGGGAATGATCAATAAACAAATAAAAAGCTCATCTTACTTTACAATCAAGGAATTTAAATCACTCATAAAATTCTCATTTCTATCTACCCAACCAGCAAAAGATAAATATACACATATGGCAATATTGTGTGTTGGCAAGAATGGAGGCAACAGAAACTCATATCCAGCTGGTGGGTGTGCCAACTGATACAATGCTTTGGGAATTTAGCAGCATCCTGCCAAATTGATAATGGGCATGTGCTTTGACCCAGTAATTCTACTTCAAGAGAAACTCTGGCCTCCGTACCTGTATTAGTCAGCTTTGCATTACCGTAACAAATTACCGGAGAAAACTAACTTAAAAGATAAAAGGTTTATCTTGGCTCATGTTTCTAGAGGTTCCAGTCCAAGATGTAGTGGGTCCCTGCTTTGGGGCTCTGGCAGTGTGACAGGGGCTAAGGAGGAAGTGCGTGGTGGAGCAAAACCACTTACCTCATAGGCTCAAAAGCAAAGAGAGAGAACAGGCAGAGACCCACAGTCCCTTTTGAGGGCATATCCCCAAAGACCACAAGGCCCTCCTCCCGAAGGCACCACCCTATGAAACAAGCCTCTGACACATTTGGGGGCTTTTAGGGGACATCCAACGACTAAACCAGAGAATGTCTCAGGGAGTCTGGTGCAGGGATGTTTCCCATAACACCACTGTAGAAAGAATCTGAAGCAACCTGTGTGTCCAACAATAGGGGAAGGAAAAAAGTAAACAGAAGAACAAACAGGTCTTAGGATTGAATGGTACACACAGTACCTCAGAGAAAAAAGATGCTGGATGTTACAAAGTCTGACCAGTTTGTTTCCCCCACAGTAATGAGGATTGGTCCCAGGGGCGCTTTAACACTGAGCTACATCCCCGGCCCCTTTTATTTATTTTTAAAATTTTTCTTATTTTTTGGTACTGGGGATTGAACTCAGGTCACTGGACCACTGAGCCACCTCCCCAGCCCCATTTTGTATTTTATTTAGAGACAGGGTCTTGCTGAGTTGCGTAGGGCCTCACTGCTGAGGCTGATTTTGAACTTGCGATCCTCCTGCCTCAGCCTCCCGAGCTGCTGGGATGACAGGTGTGTGCCACCGTGTCCCACCCTTTTATTTTTTTGAGACAGGAACTCACTAAGTTGCTGAGGGTCTTGCTAAACTGCTGAGGTTGGCCTTGAATTTACAATCCTCCTGTGTCAGCCTCCAGAATTGTTAGGATGACTGGCATGACCACTGTTTTATAAAATTGTAAAATAACGCACAAAAGAATAATTTTGTTGAGTGTACTATTAAGAATAAAAGTTGCTTTGGAAAAATATGCTCCAAATTTATCAAAGTAGTTGCCTCTGAGAAGGGAGACAAGAGATAGAAGGCAGACACTAAATAATTTAGAGTTCCAGTTTTTGCCTGGTTTTAGGAAAAAAAGTTGAGAAAATAACACATCTTAGAAGCCTGTAAGACCCATTACCACAATGGGTTTGGGGATCTATTATACTATTCTTTGTATTTTTCTGTTATATTTTCTCTTATAAAATAATTTTTATGAAAATATTGTTAGAAATTGTTTTCTTCCCAGGTGTAGAGACACATGCCTGTCATCCCAGCAACTCAGGAGGCTGAGGCAGGAGGATTGCAAGTTGGAGGCCAGCCTCAGCAACTTGGCAAGGCCCAGAGTATCTTGGTGAGACCCTGTCTGTAACTTTAAAAAATAAATAAAATAAAGGACTGGAGATGTGGCTCAGTGGTTAAATGCCCTTGGGTTCAATCCCTGATATGTAAATGATTTTCCTTTGAAAATAATTTTTTTAAATTTATTTTATTTTGGGGTAGCAGGGATTGAACCCAGGGGTGCTCAACCCCTGAGCCTCATCCCCACCCTTTTTATATTTTATGTAGAGACAGGGTCTCGCTGAGTTGCTTAGGGCCTCGCTTCGTGGCTGAGGCTGGCCTCCACCTTGCAATCCTCCTGCCTCGGCCTCCTGAGTTGCGGGGATGACAGGTGAGGTCATTTTTCTTATCAAAAATTTGTGTTAAAAATCTTTTTCTCATGAACGAGTCTTATGAAGACATTTTCATGACAAATTTTTAATTTTATTTTTCAGAAGGAAAATCTGGTTATTAATTTTTCCTTCCTCTTGTGCTTAAATGATCCTCCCGCCTCTCAGTCTCCTGAGTAGGGGGGCCAGCGGCCCGGCTAGGATGACGAAACCACCCACGCGGGGCGCCTGGCAGTGAACGGCGCCGAGCGAAGTGGGAAGGACCCTGGTTCCCGTCTCTCCCAAAGCTGATGCCCCGGCCCAGGTGCCCCAGCTGCCCGTCTCTGTGGACTGGGATCCTGGTTCTACCACTTGTCATTCATGGGACACCAGGTGGGTGGTGTTGCTGCGTGCCTTAGTTTCCCCATCTGTCAGTGGCTGCGCCTGTTCCCTAGGGCTGAGCGACGAAGGAGTGAGCCGGTGACTTTTCTCCTCGTCACCCACCCGCCCTCCTCAAAGCCCCCTGCGCCTTGGACAGCTTGGCTCTGGCCCAGGTTGGCCGGAGGCTGCTGGGAGAGGAGGCTCGGTGGAGGCTGAGGCAGCCTCCCCTGAGCAGGGCCTCGGGGACTGCATCTGCCCTCCTCTCTCCCGCTACCCCGACGCTGGGGGACCCTGCCCTGGGAAAACCCACCATCCCTGATTCCTCCTTGGGGATTCATTTGCGTGTTCATTCAACAAACCGTCATGACACATCCTTCCCTCCATGGTCCCCACCACGAGGGGCAGGACGGAGGGTGAGGCTGGGACAGACACCCACATCCCCAGCAACGAGTCCTTCAGGATGTCATTTCTATTGACCTCCACGCAGCTTCTGGCACGAGGCTGCTGGACTGTGGCTCCCAAGAGGAGGGAGTCGGAGCTCAGGGAGGAGAGGGCCCTGGACCATGCAGTCTCCCCATCCCCTTTGTCCTCGGGGTCTCCTGCATGAGGCCAGAGACACCCAGAAAACCCTGTCCCAGCAGAATGGGCTGCAGGGACTGCAGCGTAATGAGCCCAGGAGAGCATAAGCTGTAAGAAGGGGTCAAGTGAGGGGACATCTGCCTTGAATGAATCGAGTAGGTGACTGAATGTATCGGTCAGTGTTGCAACAATGCAGCGTAACAAACAGTCCCCAAGGAAAGCGGCTTTGAACAAGCACCATGCATTCTCCTATTCATGGGGCTCTGGGTCATCTGAACAGGGATGGGGGGTCTGTCTCAGGTCCTTCCCACAGCAGGGAGGCCGGGGAGGTGGGGGGCGCAGGGATCCACTTGCTTCCAGCTGGAAGCCAGTCAGGGTGGCAGACGGGAGGGCCATTCTGGAGGTAAGTGAGCTACTTTGCTTCAGAGACGTCAATTGCTCCCTCTGCAGCCCCAGCACAAGGTGGGCTGATGCTCCTGCCCCCTGGTTGCTGAGTTCCAGGTCTCTCCCAGCAGCCCAGACCTCCGCTCCCCACCCTGGGCACCCCCATCGTCCTGGGCAGTGCGTGAGACCCCAGAATGTGACGTTTCTGGAATGCCCATGTGGACGCAGGACCCGCAGGCGTGAGCAGACAGAGAGCAAGACACACCCGGCCAGACAGAGATGGAGAGAGTTAATTTCTGGTCCAACTGAGGAATCCCAAAGGAAAAAAGAAATCTGTAGGCAATACTGTATTTTTAGTGCTAAATGGTGCTAAAAGCATTTTCTGGCACTCTTGGGCGCTAAGTTTGAGAGCAGAGAGCTTAACTGTGCTGTGTCACCTAGCTCCATCCGTGTGCCTGGTCTGGAAAGATCTGGCTTCTTCCAGCTGGGCTCATCCCCCCAAATGCTCTTTAAGAGGATGCCCCTCTCCTGGACACTGCCATCCCTGGTCGTGATGTGATGTCTGGATCCTGGCAGCCACCTTGGTACTTATTTATTTTGGTACTGGGAATGGAACCCCAGGGTGCTTTACCCCCAAAAGCCACATCCCCAGCTCTTTTTATTTTTAGACAGGGTAAGTAAGATGTTGAGGCCGGCTGGGACTTGGAGTCCTCCTGCCTCAGCCTCCCAAGTGACTGGGATCACAGGCCCGGGCCACCACGCCTGGTTCCGTCTTGATTCAGAGTTCTCTCTTCCTGTCTCTGGGGCGAGGCCAGTCACTTTCCCCAGCAGGGGACTTGCCGCCCATCCAGCCACCGCCCAGGTTAAAGGCTCTCAGCTGATGGTACCTTTCCAAGCAGGGCAGAGGAGAAAACTGAAGGTCAGAGTAGGGAAGAGCCCAGGCCAAAGCACCCGGGCAGGAGGTGGAGGCCAGAGACGGACCGGCCCTGCCTCCTCTCTGCTCTCGAGTCAGGGTGCAGAGCCTGCTGGGGACTCGGGCTCTCCAGAGGGAGGGAGCGGTGGGGCGGCACCCAGCCCGAGGACAGACCGAGCCCAGGCCTGGGAGGACGGGAGGGCTGAGGGGGTCGCTGTTCTGGAAGGAGGCCACCGGGGGCAGGAGGGGGCCCCAGGGCGGGGCACCGTGTCGAGGCCTCATGGAGGCCGGTGAGCAGGAAGCCTAGGAGCTGCGGAGGGTGGGGAGGCCAGGAGGCCAGCGTGGCCAGGGACATCAGGCTGCAGGTCAGTGAGTGGCCAAGCAGGCGGGCGGGCCGGGCGTGGTGGGGGTCTGGGCAGGGAGGCTTCCCTCTGGACGTGTTGGGGTGACAGAGGGCAGGACTCGCCCCCCATAGGGCCCGCTGGCTCCTGCCTGGGGTTGGGCGAGGCCAGAGGGATGCGCTGGTGGTCAGGGGCCCGGCAGGCAGGACGCGGGCCACCCTGCAATGACCACAGGGCTCTTGAGAAAGAACACAGAGCTTTATTAAATCCATCGAGGAGAAAGGCTCCCGACATCCAGGTCGTCAGTGTGAGGTCACTATCAGGCAAGGCACGGATGGCCCTTCCCCAGCTTCGCCACGTTGGTCCTGTGTCCAGCCCCCACGGCCAGGCTCGGCTGGACGCTCTGCAGACACGGCGTGCAGGCGCGGCTGGCTCCAGGGCACAAGGGTGCACCAAGCTCCAGCCCGGTTCCTAGGGCTGCCTTCCTGGCCCTGGGCGCTGGGCAGAGCGGGCCTTCTGGGCTCTTCCTGTGGAGTCCTGTCCTGGGGGACAGGCCCTGGGCAGCCTGGAGGGCCCACAGGATGCTGCTGGGCAGAGCGGGGTCGGGAGGACAGGCCTGCCTGGCTGGCGCTGGCTCAGATCTGCGAGGTATTACAGGGGGACCAGAGGAGGGGCCAGGTCACAGTCACGCCGCAGGCTCCAGAACGTCGGCAGAGCAGCTGGGGTCATAGGACGCCCCGGCAGGGCAGAAACCAAGAAGGAACCAGAAGTTTCTAGAGCTTGTGAGACAAGGAGGGCTGATTCTGTCACAGTGGCCCAGAGAGGGCGGGAAGTGGCTCCACGCAGCTCAGTGCTCAGTTCTCCCAGCATCTCGCTCACTCGGGGCTCAGCGGTCGCGGGGCTCTGGGTGCAGTTCCTGAGGCTTCTGGAGCGGTGGCCGGGGACACACACGTCCCTCTGTCCACCCCCACCTTCCCTAGCAGCAGCCAGACGAGAAAAGTTTTCCCAGGGGAAAAAACTACCCAAAGTGCCTTGGCCGTAGCTGCGGGCGGAGCCAGGGTCGCCCGCCCCCCGACGACGCCCCAGAGCAACTAGAAGACCGTTTCCCTGAGACCGCGACGGTGATGTCGCGCAGGACCTTCCAGCTGCTGGGAGGCGGAGCACTTGTCAGCGGCGCCAGGAGCAGAGGACGCGAGGCACACGGTCCAGGAATCCCCGGCGGCCGTGCGCAAAGGGCCAGCGGACCAGCGACCCGGGACCCCTGCACGCGAGGAGGGCGGCCCGGGCCAGGGGTCGGCTCTGCTGAAGCAGGAGGGGCGCGAGGGAGGCCGGGCTGCGGGGACGGCGGAAACGGCGGCCTGGGCGCACCGGCTAGTGGGAGGCGTAGGCTGGGCTCCAGAGTCCCGAGGGAGGGCTGGCCTTGCGACCAGGAGGCAGTGCGTTGGAAGAGGCCGGCGTGGAGGCGCCTAAGTCTAGGGAGGGGAGAGAGAGTGAGCAAGGGACCTCGGGGGACGTGGACATTCCTCCAAAACACTGCAGTGGAGACAAGCATTTATGAAGAGCCTGCTGCCCGCCTGGGCTGCTTTCCTGATGATGCCCGAGGCCTTCCTGGGGCAGCCCAGGGGAACCCACAGGACCAGGTTGAGCGCACATGGGCAGGGTGGATGCTGAGATTGCTCAGTGCCCAACCTGTGCAGCTGCATGGGACACCCCTTGTCTCCTGATCCCTACTCGAGGGTTCTCTTCTCTATAAAAGGTTGGGCACTGCATTTCCTGAGAGGCTGCTCTGGGAGAAATGCCTCTGGAGGTATGTGGGGTCACCAGGGCCTCGGGTCCATCAGAGACCATTGCCATTTTTCTCCATCTGGGAAATCCCTCTGCCCAGAATCCCCATCTGATTTAGTTCTTCAGCTCCAGAGGCTGCAAATCTATGCGGGCAAGGTCAGGACACCCTGTGACCTGTACAGCTGCACAGGTTGGGCACTGAACAATCTCACAGCTCCGTCAGGGAAACGTCTTGGATGGCCCAGATTGGCCTCTGAGCCCCTCTGCTCCCACCGGCCACCACCCGGACCTGCCCTGGGGTCCAGCCAGAGGCTGCTGAGACGGGGGTCCAGGGACCCCCTCAGTTCTGCAGGTGGGGCTACTCACAGTGGGGGCTGTGCCTGGGGCTGGCTCGGGGTGTGAGGACGGAGGGTGTGGCGAGCTCTCGGGGCGCGCAGACCGTGTGGTAGGCTGCAAGGGCAGGGCTGGTCAGGGCGGCGGGGCGGGCAAACCCCAGCCCGACCCGCCCGGCGGCGCCTCACCTATGATCATGACGGCCGTCCCGGCCAGCAGGGTGAAGAGCGTGAAGAACATGACCTGGTAGGAGTCCAGGAAGTGCTGGAAGAGGCTCGCACCATCTGCGGCAGCAGGAGGACATCAACAGAGCCGCCCCGGGGACAGGGCCAGCCCGAGGTCCCGCCCAACCCTGAGCCCATTCTGCGGGCCCGCGGGGCTGCCCGGGCTGGGCTCCGCCCCGTACCGGCTCCGCCCCGCCCGGGCCCCGCCCCATTCCGGGCTCCGCCCAGTCTCGGCTCCGCCCTGCCCGGGCCCCGCCCCATTCCAGGCTCCGCCCAGTCTCGGCTCCGCCCTGCCCCAGCCCCGCCCCATTCTGGGCTCCGCCCTGCCCTGGCTCCGCCCCGCCCCACCCTGGGCCACGTTCCCTCCAGGAAAGGCTCTGCCGCAGCTCGGGGGCGGGTAGGGCAGGAGTCCGTGCCCGCTGCCCAGGGAGGCACCAGGAGGCACCAGGAGGCCCGGTCACCAGAGCGAGGGCCTCGCAAGGCCCCCGCGGCAGGGGTCCCAGTTCTCGGACCCCGGGCCACGCCGCCCTGGATGGCAGCCGCCCCCAGCTCTGCAGAACCACCGTCCTGTCTGCTGACCCGCGACCCCTCCAGGTGAGGGGGTTTCCGCAGTGACCCGGCCACGGGCGCTCGTGGTGACCGCGGCGCGAGGGAGTGAGGCCTCCGCCAGCAGCGCACGCTCCCCAGCAGCCGCCCTGCCCCACGAGGCCCTGTCCAGGTGCCGTCCTCGCTGCTGCCTTCCAGCGGGGGCCGCCCCGTGGGAACCCTAACAGTCCACCCGGCTACCCGCGCCCGCTGGAGCTGCGCCGGGGAGCAAGCGGAGGGCGCAGGGGTGCGGGAGCGAGTCTGCCTGTCACTATGAACCGAGAAGCGGCACAGGAGGGCGGCCCGGGGCCACCCGGGGGACCCGTGTCCCAGGCAGAGGGAACAGCGGATGCGGGTCCGCAGCTCGGGACACAGAAAGGAGCCAGCGTGGCCCTGGCAGGGAGCGGAGCGGGGAGGGGAGTCACGCGTGGACGAGAAGGCAGACCTGGGGGCCCCATGGCCACTGCGGAACCGGGCTTCACCCTGGAGGGCGGGGCAGCCTTGGCGAGATGCCAAGCGGAGGGGCGGGGTTCAGAGTGGGCGGGGCAGCAGGGGACGTGGGCCGCCCACCAAAAGCAACGGTTGGCAGGGCTCAATGGCGCACGCCTGTCATCCCAGTGGCTCGGGAGGCTGAGGCAGGAGGATGGCAAGTTGGAGGCCAGCCTCAGCACCTCAGTGAGGCCCTAAGCAACTCAGTGAGACCCTGTCTCTAAATAAAATCTAAAAAGGGCTGGGGGTGTGGCTCAGTGGTTAAGCACCCCTGGGTTCAATCCCTGGGACCAAAAAGAAAAAAGAGGTGGTGACTGTAACCTTGAGGGAGGGACACGCTGCCGTTGGGAACCTCCGCATCTGCCTCTGACCACAGGTGTTCACCAACACCCAGGACCATGCCAGCCTGCTCCTGCCCTTCCCACCCAGGTCTGTCCCCACCCATGTCCCATCCTGAGACTCACGAGGACCAGGCCCACGGCGGTCCGTCACGAAGGCCACGGTGACTGGGACGGTTATGGCTTGTTGAGAGGCAGGGCTGGAGAAGGTCAGCGCAGTGGACAGAGGCCCCTGGCTGCCGGCCATGGGGTCTGAGACGCCCACCGTGTACGTGACGAAGCTGGGCAGCCCGAGGGACTTCTCCTTCACGAAGGCCAGCACCGCTGGGGACCCAGATTTCACCTGGAGGGACGGGGGGGCTGGAGGGAGCGGGCTCTGCAGGGTGGACAGGCCACCGGGTGGGGCGCGGGGCTCCCAGCCTCTCCAAAGAAGCCTTTTCTGCTCAACCTGCTGGACGGTCCTCTTGGGGCCTCAACTCTGGGGGGACCCCAGCCCCCAGGGCCACACGTCCTGGGCAGGGGATGGCGCCCAGGCACCTGTCACGGCCAGCAAGCAGCCAACAACCTCGGCCAGAACTGTCCACCTGCAAGGTGTGTGTTAAGGACCGGACAAGTCGGTGTCACTGGATCCTAATGCTGTGCTGTCGCTAAAACCAGGAACCCGACGCAGGTCCCGCCAGACGTCAGGTCTCCAGGAAGCAGCCCCGAGCTGCAGGCACGGCTTGTTCCAGCCCTTGCCTCCGCTTCACCCAGGCCCGGCAAGGCCCCCAGCAGCCACCACCAGGCCCCACTCCAGGGAACCAGGTGGCCCCAGCACTGCAGAGAGCAGCCGGCAGGAGGCCAGCCCACGCCCTGGGCCCCTCACACCAGGGTCTGCAGACTCTAGAGCCAGAGATCACTCAGCCACCACTTAGCAGACGGGGCTGAGGCTGGAGGCTGAGGCTGGAGGCTGAGGCTAGAGGCCTGTCCCCAGCAGGGAGGGGGCTTTTCCTCCTGCTGCTTGCTGGGGACCTCCTCTGAGCCGACCCTGTGTGTCCTGGGACTAGGGGGGACACAGGTCTCATGTCCAGCATGGGAAGATCTGCTTTCGGTTTTACAGAGGGGTGGCCGGGCTCCTGCCCGAGAGGGAGCCCGGGGTGCCCTCACCTCCAGGCTGTCCAGGATCTCCGTGGCCCCGAAGACCTTGACCTCGGAGCTGGTGAAGTGGTTGCTCAGGAGGATCTCGGCCTGGTCGGCGTACAGCCCGGGGCTGAGGGCCACCTCGGCCCCCACCTGCTCCACAGAGAGCCGGCCGCCGGGCAGCGAGGCCGTGACCACCAGGGGTGTCTTCCTGGCGTTCAAGTGCTGCAGCTGCTTGTCCGTCAGCTGGCGCATGGTGACTGAGCAGAGGTACTGGCCTGCGGAGACCAGGGCGTCCTGCCTTGTCCCCTGGCCCTCTGCTGTGCAGATGCTCCTCCCTCCCCGCCTTCCCTAACTGGCAAACTCCTACACATCCTCCAGAACCCAGGAAAGGGACACCTCCTCCAGGGAGGCTTCCTGTCCAGCCCCTGGTCCAGCCTGGACATCCTCTCGGTGACCAGCAGTTCCCCTCGCCATCCCAGAATCCTGTTCGCCAGACGCTTGTGCGATGGTGCTCCTGGGGCGGGAAGCAGCTCAGAACCCGGACGGCCTGGCCCGTGTGAGGGTGAATGATGGCAGATAAGGTGACCGGCAGGTGGATGCAGGGTGGACCCCAAGGCAGCCTATGGCCCCGCTGCAGCTGGAGGCTCTGCGAACTGGGGTCCCCGGGGTCCCCTCCGGGCCTGACCCGGAGGGAGCGAGGCCTGGGGAAGCTCTGTGGCCTGGGGCTGGGTGCCTGGTCAGACCCCGTCTGTGGCCACGCTAGCTCGGTGGCCTGCAGCCGGCCTCTTTGCTGGCTCAGCCAGGACCTGCTCCCACTGAGGGCCGAGCGGAGCAGGCCCTCGCGAACTCACCCAGCGTGGCGTCGAAGCCGGGCTCCGCTGTGAACGCGTCCCGGGCTGGGAAGTCGAAGGCCTCCTGCTTGAAGGCCTCCTGCTTGAAGTGCAGATGGCAGCCGATGAGGGACTCGGGGCGCAGCGTCCGGATGGCCTCCCTCTGGGCCGCAGAGCACTCGCCTGAAGAGGCACGGGTGCGAGGGGCTGGGGTCAGGCCAGGCCACCCAGAGCCAGGGGACGAGGAACGGCCCGGGCGGGCTGGGTGGACGGGACGGCGACGGGCCCCATCCCGCAGCGTGGCGAAGGCGCCTGGCTTCCCGTAAGGGCTAAGGATGAATTCTGCAGAGCGCGGGATGGTTCTGAGCCAGCGTCCGGGGCGCGGCAGGCGGGCTGAGCCCTCTCACGCCCATCCTGGGCTCCCGTCTGCCGGGGAAGAACGGGCGGCTGATTCCCAGACACGAGGAGAGCCGCAGGCCCTCGTGGACACACCGAGGCCCATTCTGGCAAGAGCAGAGTGTCCCCCGCCTGCGCTGAGTGGGAAGGGACGTTACTCTGATGTCATTCACAAGCCTGATCATCTGTCATCCTGAGAACGGTGGCATGTGATTCTTCCAGTTAAGCCGTTAAAAAAATACCCCCCAAAACCCCACGACACACCACGGCCCAGCCGCGGGCCCAGTGTGCGCCAACATGTGTTCCTGGCACTGTGGTCTGGGACCGTCCTGGGCAGGGGACCAGGCAGCACGTTCTACCTGTGACTCAGGAGCGGTCATTGTAAAAATCAAAACCAGCCACCAGTCCGGCTGCCGCAGTGCTGCCTGGCGCTCGTGGTGCCAAATCGCGGCTCTCCGTGCTCCGGGGCCCTGCCCTGGGCTGAGCTCCAGCTCAGGCAGGCAAAGCGTCCCCCTCGGGTTTGGGCTGGTGGAGAATCCCCCACGCCCAGAGGCCCACGGGTGGGACACAGCGACTCTCTGCAGTGGGGCTGAGAGTTTTGAGTAGGAAAATTGGGGCTGGGGATGCAGCCGGGGGGCAGAGCACCCGCCTAGCGCGCGTGGGGACCGGGCTCCAGCCCCGGAGCGCACACAGAGGGACGCTAGGAGCCACCTCCCCACTGCCTAGCGCCTGAGGTGCCCCTCGTGACGGACCTCTTAGGTTGGAGCTTCCGTCTCCCACAGTGACGGCCACATTGGAGGCTGTGGCCTCCTGGAAGCTGGTCTGGACCGGCTGGACACGGCGGGCCACGATCCTCTGTGGGGCGCTGACCACCATCTGCAGAGAAGCGAGGTAGCTGGTTAAGGACCGTCCGCCATGCCGGCCAGGCTGGGCACCTCCCCGCCTCCCCGCCAGCCTGCGGCGTGAGGATCGCCAGGGCCCACAGCCGACTTGGGGCTAGGCCCCAGGCCTGAACTCACGCCCTGACCCAGGCCGGGGTGCAGACTCCAGGCTCCTGGGAGCCTGATCACCTGAGCCGACCTGGCTGCAGAGCACCCACTTTAGCTTCCTGCCCTTTGTCCAGAATGGATGGATCCGACCCAGACGCAAACTCGCACAGCCCCCAGGGGAGGCCCCAGGGTCCGAGGTCGCCCCTTTGGTCCTCCTGGGCCGTCCTGGGACTGGCCACGCGCCCGAGCCCCCAGCTGTGCCTCCGTCTGCCGGTTGCCCCTCCACCCTCCTTGGCAGGCCCTGCAGGTCCCCCAGTACCTGCGTCTGCCTCTGTGCGGGGTCTGCCCACCCCTCTGGACAGGCACCCGCGGGTCCCACGGCCCTTGACAGCAGGACGGGTCTCGCTCCTCTCAGGGGCCACCCAGGCCCCGGCTATGGTGGGCCTTGTCAGCCTCGGGACCCAAAGGGGGCGCCTGCTGCCAAAGCGCTGCCTCCCTCAGGTGCCTGCATCCCGAGGGGCTGGCTGGGCGGGACTGGCCTCCAGTGCCCTGCCTGGCACCTGCCGCCCTGGCTCCGCTCCCCATCTCCCCAGCTCTGCAGGGGCCCCACCTGTTCCCGCCCACCCTGGGCCGCACGGGAGACTCCAGGATGACCTGCAGCCTTCCAGACACGCCCGCCGTGCCTGCCAGTCACCTGGAGGGGCGGAACCCACCTCAGGTCCACTGTGGCCCCGGCTCACTGTCCACCCCCGGCCCTTGCCCGGTGCTCCCTTCTCAGAGCTGAGAACCGTCTCCTCCTCCAGCTCAGCCACGCCGGACCCTGGGGGGTGGGGTCAGCGCCGGCCCTGCGCCCCTGCAGACGCGCCTGCCCTGGACCGCTGCGCCCACTGCCTGGAACCCGACGCCCTGGCGATCCGACCGCAGAGACGGCCAGGCCCGGGGGTCTCCACAGCCCACGCCCTGGGCACCTGCCTGTCCAGCCCTGCCCACTCCTGCCTCGTCCAGGAAAGCACAGCCGCAGCAAGGACTGAACACCTCCACCCGCAGCGGCCTGGCGCCCAAACCCCACGGACATGGCGCCAAACACGCCAATGATCAGGCTGAACTGCTGGACTCGCCCTGGCCCCCCCGCCCTGGAAACCAGGCAGATCTGGTCCAGGGCCGGGCTCATCGATCGGCCTCCGCTGGAGAGAAACACTAGAGGGAAGGGCTTTCGTCCGCCTCCAGAAAGGCTCCAAAGGTGACTTGCCGGGTGGCCAGATGGCTGGGCTGCCCGCCCACCGCCTACCAGGCTCCCTGGGGAAACGCCCACCCCGGGGCTGGGCGGCCAGGAATCAACCCCGCAGGGTCGCCTCCCGCCAGCCTTCACGCAGGGAGAGGGCCGGGGAACAGGGGGAAGCTGTCCCCGCAGTCCAGGGCGGCTGGCCCCAGGCCCAGGGGCAGGGAAATCCCGGCTTCGACCCACGGGGATCACAGGTCACAGGAAACGCTGCGCCGCCGCACCTCGGGGACCCGCCTCGGGGACCCACCTCGGGGACTCGCCTCGGGGACCCGCCTCGGCCCTGCGGGGTTTGGGTTTGGGAGGCGTCCCTGGTCCCCCACGGAGGGTGTCGCCACCCGCGAGAGGGGTGGCCAGGTCTGGGGGGCACGTGCCGCCCCCCCGCCCCGAGCCCTACCTCCTTGAAGGTCCTCAGGTGCCCAGGGACCTCGTAGTAAACTGTCACGGGCCCCGCGTCCCGGGCCACGGCCACCCCGGTCTTGGGGTCGACGTGGAGGATGCTGCTGGCTGAGGAGCTCCAGGTTCCGGAGGCGCCTGGGGGAAGAGGCCCCGACGTCACCCAGCTGCCCACGCTCGAAGGCTCTGGTCACCCCCGCGCCCCGCAGCACCACCCGCAGCCCCTGCTGCACCTGTTGGGAGCGGTGGCCCCCGGGGTCCCCTGGGGCCCCTCCCTCGGCAGCCCCCCCCATCTTAGCAGAGCTCGGCCGTCCCAGGACAGCCCTGGGTTCAAAGTCGATCACGTCGTGTGACAAAGGCCACAGAGGCCTCGACCAGCACGTTCTGTGTCGGGCAGATGGTGTTTGGTCTTCCTTCCGAGCCAGGGTCCCGCTGCCTTTTAAAACTAGTTAATGAGGTTTGATAACAAAAAAACCAGCCAACCAACTGGGTGAAAAACGAAGCCCCTCGCGCGTCTGAGTGAAGACAGGAGTCGGGGAGGCCGGGGGCGGCGGGGTTTGGAGACCCCGGCCAGGCCCAGCATCCCTTCTCTGCCCAGTGTCCTCGGGCCATGGGTTCAACACAGTGGCCGCCGGCCACAAGCTCCTCGGGCTGGCACGTCGGTTCCCCAGCGGCAGAAACCAAAGGCCCAGCTGGCAGGGGACGGAGGTGGCGATCCGGCGGCACGGACACAGGACACGGGACGTCGAACAAGGCGGTGCTGCGCGGGCTCTGTGGCCAGTTCGAGCCCCACAGCCGGCACCCGAGCTGCCCACCAGGGAGGGGGCAGCTGCGTCCACAATGGCCACCCGATGGGGTCACCCGTCTGACGGCCACTTTCTGACCCCTGGCAAGTGCGGGTGACTCCCCAGGGATCCCTGGTCAGGACCTCTCACCTTCGAGGCCGGTGAGGACGGTGGCCAGGCAGAGGACGTCCCCCACCACCGCCGCCCCGGGCAGCTCTGGAGAGATGGCCTGCAGCACGGGCAGCGGCACGTAGTCGGAGAGGCCCAGGTGCCCGGCGTCCCGCACGCTGAGCAGCGTCAGGCCCGCGCTGGCCGTGCGGACCACGCAGGTGTGGTTGGTGGCGCCCTTGGCGATCTGCAGGAGGTCATCTCTAGGCAGAGCGGGGAGGTGGCCTCAGGCTGGGAGGGGAGCCCCAACTCGGCGGGTGCTGCGGACGCCGCCTCCCTCCCATCAGCCCCAGGACGGGACCAGGGCCCATGGCCGGCCAGGGCAGCATCGCTGCCCAGTATTCAGAAGGAAAACCAGGCCAGGGAGGACGCCGGCCCAGAGAAACCACCTGGGGGCCAGGCTGCCCTCTACCGGTGACCGCCTCTGCCCACTTCCGCCTCCGGGAATGGGGCGCGAGCCTGTGGCCTGGGTGCAACACACATATTCATTCAAAGGCCGGCGTTTGGAAGGCGCCCGCCACGCAGCACCTGCGCCCACCGGAGGCTGGACTGGGAGGCGAGGGCCTCCGCTGCACCCTGGGCTGCTCCTGGGCCTCCGCCCTGGCCTGGCCTCTGGGAACAGAGCCAGAGTGACTTCTGAGGTTGGTGAGGGTGGGACAGCCGGGATGAGAACCAGGCTTCACTGGTTCCGTCCGCCTTGCTACGCCCACAGCCCGTCCTCAGCAGGGCCCGGGGGAAGCCCAGGTGGAACGGTCACCCACGGGAGGCCACAATCTCCACCCCCAGCCGTCCTCCTTCCCCCGGGCAGAGGCTGATCTGCCTCCCCTGAGCTGGTCCTGCAGCTCCCCGGGGCGGTGCCCCCTGACTGGGCAGCCCCGGCGGTCCCCAGGGGTGGCCGAGAGGACTGCTCCAGCAGACCCCGGCGTCCGGCAGGCCGGGACGGGGCCCCAGCCCGCCTCCCCTCTCCCACGTCAGGCTGCTGGCGGGGCAGATCTCACGCGGGGCCGCAGGACCCTGGGAGGCAAACCCACTCCCGGCCGCGTGGGGCACCACCCAGACGGGCTTCGTGAGGACAGCAGGCGACCCCCACGCCTACCTGTTAGTGGCGAAGTTGAGGACCAAACTGTGGGCGTGGAAGACGTCCCCGGAGCTGTCGTGGAAGTGGACGGTGAAGGTCGCGGTCATCCCCAAAGGCAGGGCCGCCAGGGCCTCCTGGTTCTGGGTGTGCAGGGCGGGGCTCATGGAAATCCTCAGGTAAGCGATGGGAGCCACCTGGAGGGCCAGGCGCCACGTGGTGAGCCCCGCTGGCCTCCCTCGACCCGCCTCCGGGGGGACACGCCTGCCCCTGGAGGGTCGCCCTCTCAGGAGCGGCTGGGAGCCGGACTGACCGCGGGGTGAGGAGAGAGCGTGGCAGCCTGCGGCCCGGTTCCCACCTCCCAACCTCGTTCACCAGAAGAGCGCGCGGCCCAGGAGGCGCCAGGTCCACCACGCGGGACAATCAGACCGTCACCCTCCCTGCAGAAGCGTCACCTGGGCTGTGACCGTTTGGTCTCTCCTGAGGACGTGGCTTTGGGGCACGCGAGGTGGAGACGCTGCCCCTTGGGTCGGGGCGGGGCTGTCCCGGCCTGCGGGGCTCCGGGGCTTTTGCAGCCAAGTCCCATACACAGCAGCTAGAACAACCTCTCCGAGTCCCAAATAGCCAGCCGCGTCCCCAGAGCCACTGACACCGCTCAGGCGCGGGGTCTGGTATACAGTGAGAGCTCAACACATGCTCGCTGGAACAGGAGGAGCACTTGGCCACTTTCATGCACTTAACCCTGGGGTGGGGGCTCCCCGCTGGACGATGAGGAAAATGAGCCTGGGAGCCGGGAGCCTAGGAGTCCAAGTGACCTCCAGGTCAGACGCGGGGCTGCGGGGACCAGAGGGAGGTTCTGCTCAGGACTCCCCGGGGGCCTGGCCCAGGGGCACCTGGGAGCCACCCCTTGGGGACGGGCCCTTGGTCTCAAGTCGTTAGGGATGTGACGATTCGCGGGTCGGTTTGTTTAGGGATTGGCCATGTTCCCGTCTTGGCCCTTGCGGGGGCTTGGCTCCCGGAGGTGACAACCTCAGGGATCAGGCACAGCCGGGTGCCAGGTGGGTGGGGCTCAGGCTGCTCACTCAGGCCCTCGCCGGACCTCAGTTTCCCCAGCTATGAAACGGGGTAGGCGGATGATCTGGGGGCTCCTCGGCTCCGACAGCCCAGGGTCCACCTAGGATTTTGTCCCCGAGTGATTCCCACACAGATCCCCACCCGTGACTCGCAGCCGGAGGGGGACCCACTTTTACATCGCGGGAGGACATGTCCCCTCTGGGCCTCCTGCTGTTGCTCTGATCCGAAATGGGCCCGAGCAACCCACCTTCACAGCAAGGACGACGGTCTGGTTGGCCCCAAAAGGCTCCTGGGCGGTCACTTCGACGGTCGAGGTCCCGATCGCGGAGCCGGACACCAGGAAGCCCTTCTCGTCAGCGTGCACGACGGGAACCTTCTCGGGCCCCTCCAGGACGCGGTAGCAAAGCGCGGCGGCACCGTCCCTGTGGGAAGGAGACACGTGTTTCTGCAGCTGGCTGCAGTGGAGGGGGACAGGTCACGGCGGGGGACCCCAGGGGTTCCTGGAGACCCGCCTCTGTGCCGTCACCACCTGCAGCCTCGTCAGTCCCCCACGGGTTCCGGGGACACCATGGCTGTGGGAGACGTGGGGCCCGAGTCTGGGCACTGGCCACACAGGGCAGCTGTTGATGAAGGTCGCTTCTGCAGCAGGCGATCTTCCACTGTCCAAGGCCGGGTCGCCTGGCCAGGTGGACAGCGCACCGGGCTGGGACAGGACGGGCGGGCCTCACGCCTCCTGGCAACGCCCCCGAGTACCAGGCCTCGGTTTCCTCAGCTTTGACAGGGGCGTCCCGTGCCCGGCTGCTTCCTTAGGGCCGTGAATAGGACGAGGAGGCTGAAGAAAGCGGCCTGCAGCCTGCACGGCGCCCGGGTGCCTGCTGCAGTGCTTGCCGCTCTTTTACGTAGCAAATACAGACACCCCGGGAAGGACCGGCTTCTGGGTCTCAAGCCACTGCCTCCCTCCCCTCCCCTCTCCTCTCCGGCCTGTCCTGCGGACCCCTCCAGATGGTGTGCGCCCATGTCCCCATCGTTCCCGTCTCCAGCTCCCTCCTCAGAACCCGAGGGGCTCCTGGGTCCTTCGAGATCCCCGGGGGGTCAAGCATCTGCCTCTGCAGCGCCGCCCCCCCTCCCTGCCAAGGGCTCTTCTTGGGTCCTGGCTGGACGGGCATCCTCTTTCCTACAGCCCCTTTCCCTTATGTCACCTCAGGTCACTCCCCTCTGAGTTCCTGGGGCCGTGCAGAGTGCCTGGCACTTAGTTACTTCCGGCTGAACGCAGGTGGGGCGGACGCTCATAAAATGTGGAACCTCTGGCCCGAGTCCCCCTTAAGGGAACGGCCTTTCAAGGCACAAGCGTCCCTGTTGTCGCAGGCTGGGACCGCGCTGGCTCAGGACCTTTTGAGCAGCCCTTCTCCAACCTTAACGGGCATCCCCCTCACCCGGGGACCTCGTGAGGGGCATTTTTGGCTTCTGCGGGTCTGGGTGGGGCCGGGGTGCGCGCTGAACCGGGCCCAGGCGAGGCTGCCCGTGTCCCTCCACAGGCTCTGCTTTTGAGTGGCAGGTCTTGGAGACACAGGGGCATTTGAAAAATTCAACACTTCCAGCTCGGTAGTTCCCCCTTTGAAAGGGCGGATTTTGTCAGTGAGCAGGAAGATGTTCCTAGGCTGCCGGGAGGAGGACAGGGACCCCCGGGAGGGGGGTGGAGAGGAGCGGAGGAAGCCACAGAGAAAGGGACACACGGAGGCTCTGCCGGAATCTGTTCCTGTCCCCAGAAAGGCTCCCCGCGAGCGCCATCACCCCTGATGACTGACAAATGAGCCCCGGGGTGCGCGCGGCTCCTCAGCCCGGCCGCCAACGAGAGCTGAGTCACGTACCTGTTTGTCTGCAGCTTTATAAACGAGTTGGGTGACATTAGTATTTGTTCTGCTTCTATTTCGGGGCTCAGCAGCCGCAACTTCTCGAAGACCTGAAAGGGAGGGGTGAGCTGGACTTCCCGAGGGGCCAGAGTCGCGGCGGTCCAGGTCTCAGAGGGGACGGGACAAACCGCAGACCACCTGCCCCGTCGCTGAGGACGGGGCTGGACTTGGACAGGATGCACTCGCTGCCTGGGCCCCGCCTGGCCCCTCTGGAGCAGAGGCTGTCAATCAATTCAGACTGCAAAGCCGAGGGTGCAGGATCAGACCTGATCCTGCCTGTCACTCCCGGGGCCTCCGAAGCCCATGGTGGCTCCTGAAGGCTGCGGGCTCCCCGCTGTCCAGCCTGCTCAGGGGCCCAGGTGTCCCAGCAGCTGACCCTGCGTCATGAGGTCCCCACTCAGGGCTGCGCACCTGAGCAGGCTGCCCTGTCACCTGAGCTACTGGAGGGACGCTGGCCGCCTCCTTGATTCCAGCACCTCTGGCTTCTCCCTACACACGGAGGCCCGGATCACCTCCGCTGTGGGGTGGGTCTGAAATGAGGCCCGGCTCCAGGAACCGTGGGGTCCTGTGATAGGAGGCAGCCGGCAGGGGAAGGACAGCGCCCCCAGGAGCAGGGCCCAGGATGCACGTAACCACCCCTGCTGGCCAGGCAGGGGGCCCTGAGGAGGAAGCAGGCTGGCCAACTCGGGCTCAGCAAACACGTTCACAGACAGGCTTCCTCCTCCATTTCTTAAGACCTGCCTTCTCAACGGAGGCAAACATGCAGGAGAGGCTCACTTTGATGTCAATCATAAGAAAATCAGCCACGCCAGAACCGTACGAAATGAACGCTGGCGCTCCACCTCACGGTCTGGCAGACAGCAGGGAGCGGTGGGGCCTGCGGCAAACTGCACAGCAGGGCTGGACCAAGGGAAGCCTGCAGCTCAGCGCCTGCTGGCCCTGCCACGTGGCAGCATGGCTTGGGACAAGCTGCCTGCTGGGTCTTTGTACAATAGACTCTTCTGAGTTTTAAATATTGGCATCCAATAAAAATGGTCCCAAAGGCTTGAGTGAGCCCTACGGACGTGTCTGCGGCTGGATCCAGCTGCCCCGACTCCATCCGCTATCAGGAAGGGAAACGGAGGCACGGGACTCCCCAGGGGCCCCGTGAGGTGGCCGAAGGTGGAAGCTGGAAAGCCTGTCTCCTTCAGAATGGGTGCCAGAGCTTATTTTGCTTTATTCTGAAGCAAGAATAACGTGATTCTCTTCACGTGCTTGTGTCTGCGTGTCTGTCTGTCTAGGTGCCTGTGCGCACCGGTCACACGGGCACAGCCGGCAAGGGTGTCGGCAAACGCTTTTCTTTCGAGAATCTACTTCTTTGTCCCTGAGTGGCAATTACTTAGGTTAAGAATTGTTTTATTCCCAGCTGGTTACGGGGTTCAGTGACAGGGAGCCTGCCTAGCATGCGTGAAGCCCTGGGATCTGTCCCCAGTGTTGCCCAAAGGAGGAGAGAGGGAGGGAGGGAGGGGAGAAAGAAGGGAGGGAGGGGGAAGGGAGGAGGGAGGGGGAAGGGAGAAGGGAGGGAGGAGGGAGGGCAGGAAGGGAGGGAGGGGGAAGGGAGGAGGGAGGAAAGGAGGGAGGAAAGAAGGGAGGAGGAAGGGAGGAAGGGGGAGGGAGGGGGAGGGGAGAAAGAAGGGAGGGAGGGGCAAGGGAGGAGGGAGGGCGGGAGGAGGGAGGGGGAAGGGAGGAGGGGGAAGGGAGGAGGGAGGAAGGTCAGGAGGAGGGAGGGGGAAGGGAGGAGGGAGGGCAGGAGGAGGGAGGGCAGGAAGGGAAGGAGGAGGGAGGGCAGGAGGAGGGAAGGGGAGGGAGGAGGGAGGGAGGAAAGAAGGGAGGGAGGAGGGAGGGCAGGAGGAGGGAGGGGAAAGGGGGGAGGGAGGGAGGGAGGAGGAGGGAGAAGCCCCTCGACCCAGGAAACGCTCTGCAGGTGCCTGAAGGAGCCCGCCATCACCCAGGTGCGCCCAGGCCCAGGCCCAGGCCTGCTGCTTCTGGAACTCACCAGGTTGCTCCCAACTGCCAGGCTCGGCTGTTCTATCTGCCGGCCAACGCCTGCCACCTGCGGGGGTCTGGTGACGCCGCCTCTGGGCTCCCCGCAGCCCCACACGCACACTCCGACCCTCTCTGCCTCCCACGCTCAGCCGGCTGGGATGAGCTCCTCCTCCTTCTGGGCCCGGGGAGGGGACAGTGCAGGGAGGGTCCCCGCACACCAGCAGCCCCACCTGGAGCCCTGAAGCCGGGCAGGAGAGGGGCCGCTGGGGCCGCTGCCGTCCGTACCTGGATCTGGATCTCGTCGGAGAGCTCCCTGCCGTGGCCATACAGCTGCCCCGCTGCGGGGTCCAGGGCCTTGACCACCACCCTCAGCCCGGTGCGGCCCCTGGCCCGGCCGTGCACGCTCATGGCGAAGCTGTACTGCGCGGGGAGGCGGATGGACGCCTGCAGACGGAAAGCAGGCTTGGGGGTGGCCCGGGCCCCAGCGCCCCAGCCTCCCCGGCCCGTGCCTGGGGGCTCCTGCCTTTTCTGCAAGGCCACTGCCCTCTGGCCGGGCTCAGGGATACGAACCCAGGGCCGTGCAGACGGCAGGCACCCCAGCGGGGCGGGAGCCTCAAGTGGGCGCGGACGTGCTAGCAGCCCCTGCGGGTTTTGCGGGCTCCCCCACAGAGCCCCCTGCTGCTGCGGAACACCTGTCGGGAAGTCACAGGGCCCTGTCCCGTCCTGGGGAAGGCCTGCCCCACCCTGCGCCCAGCCCTCTCCTCGGGCTCCAGCCCCTCTGTCCACAGAGAGGGCAGGAAGGGACCTCTCCGCCCAAACAGTTTCTGGAGCTCTGTGCCCAGACCTGCTGGGCGCTGGAGCCCGGGGCCCTGGGCGGTGCCCAGTGCTGTTCCCTGGCTAGCGGAGCCAGGCTGGGGCCCAGGAGGGTCAAAGACGCTGTGCAGGGCCAGGTGCAGCGAGGCCTGGTCCCTGCGGCCACACAGGGGGCGCCTGAGCTGCCCATCACCACCCCGGTGGGTGGGGCAGAAGCCAGACGTCAAGCCCGGGACTTCCTGGAATCCCGGTGACTTCCCCGCGGGGCTGTCTGTTAGTGGAGTCGCCTATGCGAGGTCCCAGGGCACAGCTGGTTCCCAGGGTCCCTGTGTCGGGAACCTGGTCCCCGTGGGGGCTGAGGTGGGGGACCTGTGGGTGGGCCTGGTGCAAGGTCACTAGGGCACTGGGTGGCTGCTCTTGGAGGGACCCTCCCTGGGGCCTGCGGAGAGGGCCACTCAGAGCAGGGCGTCCCCTCCCGCTCCGGCTTCCTGTCTCTCCTGGAACCTTCCCTGCGCTTGTTCCCACCCTGATCCCCACCACCACGGGGTGATGCAGCCAGAAGCCCCGCCCAGAGCCCAGCTCAGGAGCCCTGAACTGTGGCTGAATAACCTCTCGTCTTCCTAAGACACCCAGCCTCGGGCATCTGTCACAGAGACGGAAAACGGACGGACCGTCCTGCTAAGCCTGCCTGTGGGGGTCAGCGTGGGGCAGGAGGGAGTCCCGATGAGCCCGGGGACAGGGCAGAAAGGGGCAAGGGCCACTCTGGCAGGAGGCAGCGGACCCCTGTGAGGTGAGGAGGGGGCGCTCCCCGCCCTCCGGGACGCTGGCCTGGGGCAGCGGGTGAGGGCGGTTACCTCGTGGTGCCGTCCCCGGAGATCCAGGATGTCCCTCTTGGTGACAGACCAGTGGAAGCTCAGGCCCGGCACGGCATTTGCAAAGGAGAACGGGCTCTGGCTGTTGGTGATCCCGGTGACGTAGACAGGCATCTGCGGACGGGGAGAAGCCAGGCCTGGGACCTCCAGGGACCTCCTCCGGAAGTTTTCCGGCCACTTTCCTGCAGCGAGGACTGTGTCCACGTGTCCCCAGTGCAGACTCGGGCTGGACGCAGGTTCAGGGAGCTTTGACTGAACACGACCACGGGTGGACCAGCCCTGCCCCTCCCTGCTGTGGGCAGTGCACGGCGGAGGCCCGTTCCTGCAGCGGTGCCTGGGCTGCAGGAGCCCCCGGCCGCTCAGCTCACGGGCCCCGCAGTCCTCGGGTGTCTGTGCCACGCCCTCCCAAGCCAGCAAGGGGACTCTGCGGGTGGGGCGTGGGGGCATCCACGGCTTCTTCAGTCTGAGCTTCCCGAGTGCCTGCCAGGGCGCGTGGGTGGCAAAAGGCAAGAGGGACCCCAAGCCAGGCTGCCCAGTCGAGTCCCAGGGGTCCTGCCCCTAAGAGTCAGCCCTCTCCAGCCTCAGACTCCACGCGGCAGGTTGGAAACATGGGGGCGGGAAAAACTGCACCGTAACGAACACGGACAGACCTTTTCCTTTTCCTTGTCTCATTCCCAGGGCAACAGCCTAACGACTAATTACACAGCACCGACCACGCTAGGGGACCTGGGCAGGATGCAAAGCCTACGGGAGGATCTGCAGACCCCGGGCAGACGCGACGCCACTCCACGGGCAACGTGAGTGTTCTGAGCTTTTGATAGCTGCTGGGGCTCCGGGAACCAGGCCCTTGCAGCTGCCAAGGGACAGCACAAAAACCCTGGGCTCTCTGCATCCGTCTGCTCCTCTGTCAACCTCGCAGGTGCACATGGAAGAGGAAGTGCTGCGGACACCTGAGCTCCTGTATGCCGGGTGCCACTCAAGGTGTGGGGTGGGGCAGCCTCACCACCAGGAAGCATGTTAAGGGTGGAACCCCAGGGGTGAACTCCATGCATGACTGTCAGGAAGGATATGAGTGTGGAACCCCAGAGGAACTCCAGGGGTGAACTCCAGGCATGACCGTCAGGAAGGATATGAGTGTGGAACCCCAGAGGAACTCCAGGGGTGAACTCCAGGCATGACCGTCAGGAAGGATATGAGTGTGGAACCCCAGAGGAACTCCAGGGGTAAACTCCAGGCACGACCATCAGGAAGGATATGAGTGTGGAACCCCAGAGGAGCCCCAGGGGTGAACTCCATGCATGACCGTCAGGAAGGATATGAGTGTGGAACCCCAGACGAACCCAGGGGTGAACTCCATGCATGACCATCAGGAAGGATATGAGTGTGGAACCCCAGAGGAACCCCAGGGGTGAACTCCAGGCACGACCATCAGGAAGGATATGAGTGTGGAACCCCAGAGGAACTCCAGGGGTAAACTCCAGGCACGACCGTCAGGAAGGATATGAGTGTGGAACCCCAGAGGAGCCCCAGGGGTGAACTCCAGGCATGACCGTCAGGAAGGATATGAGTGTGGAACCCCAGACGAACCCAGGGGTGAACTCCATGCATGACCATCAGGAAGGATATGAGTGTGGAACCCCAGAGGAACTCCAGGGGTAAACTCCAGGCACGACCGTCAGGAAGGATATGAGTGTGGAACCCCAGAGGAGCCCCAGGGGTGAACTCCAGGCATGACCGTCAGGAAGGATATGAGTGTGGAACCCCAGAGGAACTCCAGGGGTGAACTCCATGCATGACCATCAGGAAGGATATGAGTGTGGAACCCCAGAGGAACCCCAGGGGTGAACTCCAGGCATGACCGTCAGGAAGGATATGAGTGTGGAACCCCAGGGGAACCCAGGGGTGAACTCCATGCATGACCGTCAGGAAGGATATGAGTGTGAAACCCCAGAGGAGCCCCAGGGGTGAACTCCATGCATGACCATCAGGAAGGATATGAGTGTGGAACCCCAGAGGAGCCCCAGGGGTGAACTCCATGCATGACCATCAGGAAGGATATGAGTGTGGAACCCCAGGGGAACCCCAGGGTGAACTCATCCCACGGTTCCCGTCTCACCTGGGTGCCCGTCCTCATCCGTGTGATGGGCGCGCGGATCCTCACTGCCCGGAGCTGCAGCACCTCCACCTCCACGAGATCCTAGGCAGAGGGACCTGGGACTCAGCCTGGCTGGGGTGTTGCAGGAAGGACCCCTCCAAGGGAAGGGGGCTTCCGCTCCAGCTGAACGGCCACCAGGCACCCAAAGGACTCCCAACACTGCACCCAACAGCCCGAAGAGGCTGGCAGTGTGGGCGGCTCATCCCATGTGAACCAGTCACTGTACCCCAGAGTCCTAGCCGTGTCCTCTGAGCTTCAAGGCCTGACTGACCCAGCTGCTCCAGGTCAGCACTGCAGACGTGCTGGGGTTTGCCCTCCTCTAGTCTGGGTAGGTCCAGTTTCCAGATCCTCCCAACCCCAAATCCAGCTTATCTTCTTCCCTGATTCAGGAGTTAGGGATGCAGATAGGAGCTGCGTAGGATGTGATGAGAACAGACCTGGTATCCTCCTACATCCTGAAATCTATATTACTATTAATCTGACCAAATACCCATTTCAGTGGTTTCTTCATACCTGTTGACTTGTGCTGAACTCAGGCTACTAAAACCCTTTGGCCCTGCTGACATATGTTCATGGGGAGCCCATCATCTCCACCTTGTGATCTGTGTGAATGCCTGACACATAGCTGGTTCTCAATGGGCGTGTATTATCTTCCTATCTGTCCTCCCTCTCGCTGTGCAGTCTCCTAATAGTCCTCTGCCACCCATCAGGTTGGGGTGCTGATTCTGCCACCCAGACTGGATGGCTAGACCTGGAACCATTTGGCCAGAATCACAGGCTCATGGATGTGGGCCCAGGGAGCGAGGGGCTCCGGCAAGCCCACACCACAGAAAGGAAGGTGGGCAGGGAGGGAAGGCAGGGCTGTGCGCCCCCTGCCTGGGCCCTGGAGGGGAGGAGGGGCCGGTCCCTGGGTCCCTGAGGCCTCAGTCCTTCCTCCTGGGGCCCTGCAGCCTGTCCTCGGGGCGCCTCCGAGAACCACCAGGGCACGTTTTCCTGTGCTCAAGGCTGCCCGGCCCTCACATGGGAGAGACTGATGCACAGAACCGGGGCTTGCACCCCTGCTGCTCAGCAGGACCCTGCGGCTGAACCACGATGCTCAGGAGCACAGGCTGCCCAGGCCAGGGAGAGCAGCCGATCAGTGAGCAGCCTTGGATCAAAGTCCCCGCCTCGGGGAGCGAGGGCACCTTGCTGCAAGGCTGTGAGCTCACAGGAGCTGGCGAGGGACAGGTAGCTGAGATCTGGGAAGGTCCCTGTCCTCGGGGGCACTGCCCAGCCACAGGGCTGACCTCAGTGAGCCAATGTGTGGTGGGCCAGCTGCCAGACCCGGACCAGCTCCCCTCCGGGTCTCGGTCACCAGGCGGAAGACGTGATCGGAAGACATGATGGAGAACCCCAGGCATCTGGGATTTTAATCCCCGCCTGCTTGGCAGGGGGTCCCTTGCCCTGGGAAAGAAGGGGCTCCAGCAGACCAGGCCTGCAGCCCAGCCCACAGGGCGGCACCGCTCGCCGGGGCTTCTCGGGTGACCCAGAAAAGCACCAAGGCCTGGGAGGCAGCCTCACCGAGGCCTGGGAGGCAGCCTCACCGCCTCCGAGTAAGCGCGTGGGAACGGCCCGAGCCGGAGCAGGGCGGCCCCCAGGCGCCTGAGCCCCAGCCCCGCTTGGCCGGCGCCCCCAGGCTCGGCTGGCCGCTGGGGCACAGCTGCTCTGGCTCCCCAGAGTGTCCCCTGGCCGGGGCTCGCCCACACCTGGGAGACCACGACGACCTTGCCGGTCTCCGCGTCCGCCGCCTGCACCACGCCGGACACGGTGCCGTTGCCCACGGCCAGGCCGCGCACCAGCCCGGCGCTGCTCACAGCCGCCACGCTCTCGTTGCTGATGGAGAAGAGGATGTGGGACTGCGGCTGGGGGCCGCCCTCGGAGGTGACCTGGGGGGCGAGGAAGAGCACCGGTCAGCGGCCGCCCAGGGGCCAGCGAGCTGGAGGGGGCGTGGCCGGGGCCAGCGGACTGGAGGGGCGTGGCCAGCGGGCTGAAGGGGGCGTGGTCAGTGTTGGAAGGGGCGTGACCAGTGGCTGGAGGGGGTGTGGCCGGGCGCCCGGTGGGAGGGACAGGCCCGGCTCCTACCTGCATCACCGCCCCAATGATGAGCGTCACCTTCCTGGGTATCAACCGGAACGGAGGGAAGACCTGGGGGTGGGGACACGAGAGAGGAAGGGCTGAGGCTGAGCATCGCGACGTGGGGCCCGGCCACCCGCCATGTCCCCCCGCTGGTCGAGGCTCTGCAGCTCTCTGGGGGCGGTCCTGCTTTTTGCGACGGAGCTTTATGTCACTGGACACCAGGGACCTCTGAGTCATCTGAGATGTCCCCCCAAAGCAGTAGCTTGCCATGTGTGGCCAGCGGCCAGCGGCAGCCATGGGGAGCCTCGTAGGAAGCGTGCCTTCTCTGGCCCCGGACAGACCCACGGACCTTGGGCGGATTCCTGTGATCTGGGTCCCGCCAGGTCCCTGGGGCGCCTGCGCCCTCGATCTCTCGCTTGGGAGGCCCCCCTCAGGGCCACACAGACCCCCCATGTCACAGAGGGAAATTAAAAGCACTTGGCCGCCTCCCTCCCGTTCTGCCAATCAAACCGTGCCGCCTCCCTATCCCCTGGGCCAGGGCCGGAGGCCTTCTTGTCAGAAGACGCGACAGGGTGCATTTTGATAGTCTTTCCATGGTGACCTCCTGGATAGTCACTAAAACGTCCAGCCAGTCACCATGAAGATGTCCCTCCTCCCAGCCGGGGGCAGACCCCACGAGTCATGAGAAGGGCTGGTTCTACCTCAATCTGCTGCGGGGCCGAGCTGATCCTCTGTCCGGCGTGAGCCGTCACACTGGCGGTCAGGCTGGTCTGGCCAATGGCCACGCCGTGCACGAGGAACGCAGCGGTGTAGCCGTCCAGGGCTTCATCCAGGGCCCTGAAACAAAGGAGAGTGTGCTGGGTTCCTCCTCCAGCTCGGAACGGCTAGAGAGGGCACTGTAGGGCCAGCACTGTCCCCTGGGGGGACTCACACCAACGTGATGATCTGGGAGGCTGCCCGGAGCTGGAGGTCCATGAAGGCGAAGTACTTGGCCAGGAAAGGCTTCTTGTAAAAGTCCAGCACCCGGACGTAGGCCTTGACCGTCTTCCCGATCTCCACCTACATCGGGGGCATCGACAGGACAATTCCCTCAGGTGGGGGACACTCACCTCTAAACCAAAGCTCTGGAAGCTGGGGATGAGCTACCCAGGACGACCTCTCTGGACTGGGTCAATCAACAAATGAACATCCATTAAGTACTTACTGTATACAACGGGGCTTGGGGATACTAAGAGGCATAAATTGCACTCCCTACTCTTAATGGACAACCAACCAACCACGGAAAAAAGATAAAGCTTAGAATGGGCGTGGTGGTGCATACTTGTAAATCCCAGCAGCTCAGGAGGCTAAGGCAAGAGGATTGTGAGTTCGAGGCCAGCCTCAGCATCTTGGCAGAGTACTAAGCAATTCAGTGAGACCCTGTCTCTAAATAAAATATAAAATAGGGCTGGGGATGGGATGTGGCTCAGTGGTCAAGTGCCCTGAGTTCAATCCCTGGTATCAAAAAAGAAAAAAAAAAAAAAATATATATATATATATAGCTTAGAATAGCACCAGGCATACAACAGGAGCTCAATAGGTGCTCATTGAGTGAATGGCTCACACCTGGCAGGGCTTGATACAGGAAGAACGTTAGCAAGTGGCGGCTGGAAACTCTTAGCTAAGAAAGAGAATCTAGTAAATCAAATCAGCAGCAGAAATCAAACAACGGGTGGAACCTTCCAGATTGGGTCAGAGCGTATCAGCTCTCTGGCTAATTAACACTATAAAGTGAAGTAGCCTAAGCTGCTTGAACCTCTGCCTTTTCATTACCAACCATCACGTCTACCGGGTAGAACCAAACCTGAGGGCAACCAGCCGGAAGCCTGGCTTCGGTCCCCTGGGATATTTGGAGTCAGAAAGAGAAATCTCCCTGAAGAAGTTGAAGGAAAACCTAGATCTACGATGCACCCTTCTGCAAGAGCATCCGGCACCCCTGAGTCTCCCTCACTGAAACTCCAGAGGAGCAAAATCCCGAGGCCGGCAGCAGGTGCCTTTGCTAGAGGACGCGGGTTCCCAGGGCAAGGCTGGTTTAGAGTTGACCTGGCCAGGATTCACAGCTAAGCTTTGCGGATGTCAGTGGGAAGGGAGACGCAGCAGATCAGAGGCGACACGGCGTCATCCGCAGGCAGCCAGGGAGCTCAGAGCGTCCCAGGAGGAGGAGGAGGGATGCAGAGAGCAGAGGAAAGCCAGCTTCCGGCCATGGGACGCTTCCACTGACCTTGTCCACCACGCGGACGTAGACCTCGTGGACGTCCGAGACGTGAACGACAGCCTTCGCGGGGGCCAGGAAGGCCAGGCACAGGTCGTGGATCATGACGGTGGCCGAGCCCGGGAACAAAGGGTGCACCTGGGAGACAGGAGGAGGGCCGGGTCAGGCGCCCGCGACGCCTTACAGAGTATCTCATCTCGGGGACACCACTACCTGGCACCAGTGTTCACAAGTAGCAGACGAGGACACTCACGAGTCAAAGGGGCATGAGCTGGGATGTAAAACGTTAGCGCCGGGAGGGATCTCAGAGAGAACGTTTATCTCAACTCTGTACATTTTACAAAGAGAGGAAAACGGCACTGGCTCAGAGAGGGCCAGCTGGCAGCCTTGGGACACACAGCGATCTGGAGGCAGAGAGAGAATTTCAACCCGGGCTGCCATGTCCTGTTCTGTTTCTGCGATGCCACGGGGTGAAATCACAAGTCAGGAGCTGGCAGAATGGGAGACAGTTGCTTTCAAAAGCTATGAAGTCCCTGTCTGAGCTCACAGCATCACAGAACCTGGGAACGGACCCTAATGGTCACTCAGGCATATCAGACTCATCCATCTCTACGGCCCCCACTTTGCTTGAAGGGGTGATGGCACAAGAGGCTCTAAGTGAAGGAACAAATCTGAGCTGGTGTTTCTGAGTCTTTGAGCAGCCCGGGATCCCTGTTTTTACGTCTTCTTTTCTCTCTCCCCCATTTCCAGGGATCCCACTTGTTAAAGAATCTCCCCCCTAACAAACTGCATCCCAATTGCTCTCTCGTGCTGCCAGATGATGTGCATGCACACATTTGATATTTGCCAACTGAACGCGAACCAGGTGCAGCTTGTCATATTGCTTGGGCGTGTATTTCAACTGTGTCGTTTCTTAAATTTGTACCTGGGCAGGTAAGTACAAATGGAGATGCCTTGTGTCTCTAGCCGACTTGGCTATCTGCAGTGTGTGATCACGTACTCACGGGAAGGGGACGTGAACAGTAAGCAGCTCAGCGTTTGCTAAGATCGACTTGCTGGGGTTGTGACTCAGTGTCACAGCGCTTGCCTAGCACCTGTGAAGCCATGGGTTCCATCCTCAGCACTCCATAAAAATAAAATAAAAGGTATTGTGTCCACGTACAACTAAAAAAAATTTAAAAAAAGAATCCGTGGTGGGGGGGAGGTGAGAATTAGACTCTTGACTTGAAGGAGACCACCAACCATGGTTAAAATCCTTCAGTGGCTTTCCAGTGCTCTGAGATTGAGTCCCAATCCTTAACGTGTCCTTTGGAAGATGACCATGGACAAGGCCCAGCCGAGGTGCAGCTACGGTCTCACTGTGTGCCATGGTCCCTCACAGCCAGCCAGTTCCTGCCTGCCTACCTACCAAGTGACCTTACAGTCCACCTTAAGATCTGGGATGCAGCTGGGCACGGCGGTGCACCCCTGTAAATCCCAGAGACTCGGGAGGCTGAGGCAGGAGGATCTCAAGTTCAAAGCCAGCCTCAGCAATAGCAAGGCCCTGAGCCACTCAGTGAGACCCTGTCTCTAAATAAAATATAAACATGGCTGGCACAGCCTGGGCCCCGTGCACACGCCTTGATCAGATGAGGGGTCCCGCGTAATTCTCCTAAGGTGCACAACCTGGTCCACCGGGCGGCTTGGCTTCACAGACTAAAACCAGCTTGGTTCAGACTTGGACGTTCTGGGAAAAAACTCCCCGCACCCTCACTGATTCAGGACATGCTGAGTCCGGTATCACACTGCGACACGCGGTTGGGGCAACGGGCCCAGGTGACGGGGCGTGGGGACACAGCTTTGAAGGGCTAAGAGGTGGACCCCACCCAAGCGCCTAGCTCTGGATTTGGGGCTTCCTGTACCATCAGAGTAGGGGAAGGTGCCTCCGGCTGCCAGATTGGAGCTTCTGAGGGAGGGAGAAGGGGAGGGCGAGGGGAAAGGCCCAGGCGAGAAAGGGCAGAGCCGGCAGGTAGCGCAGGGCAGGCGGAATCAGCAAGCCGGGCGGGTGGCTGAGCTCAGGGGCACGTCCACGCGGACCAGGCGAGCCCGGATTATGACTTAAAGGAGCTTAATCAAGATCCGGGGTGGGGGTCATGCACGCTCCAAAATGATGGCTTTGGGACCTGAGCCATCGCGGTGCCCGCTAGCCTGGTATGAAACACGGGCAGAGAGGTGGGGTCTGGGGTCTGGTTTTGCTGAGGACGGTCACCGCCTCTCCCTGCAAAGAGAGCTCATCGCGAAGTCCCCGGGAAGACGGAGAGCTTTCTGATCTCACGCAGAAGTGGCTGCCGTCAGGAGCTGGCACGTCCCCGCCCCGGGAGGAAGCCACACGGGGTCCCCCACGGCCACCACCCGCGCAGGGGGGTGCAGGCCAAGCCTCTTTCCTTTGTTTCCCCCCATCCTCCAATTGTGCCCGTCTTACCCAGAGCCAGGATGGCAGGGGGCAGATCAACTGCTCCTCGGCTCAGCGGCCCCGAGGACGGACACCAGCCACCTTCTGACAGCATCGAGCTGCACCCCGGCCGGGCCCGCCCCGCTCGCGCCCTGGCACCCGCTGGCTCGCTGCGCCCCGGCCATGAGGCTTGGGGACAGGCGGTGGCTCACAAGCACCTTGGAGACAAACTGGGGCTGGGGCGGGAGAGACTCGGCTGCGGGCGGGTGGCAAGGGGGACCTGCGCCCGCCCCCCACCAGGCCTGTGCGCCTGGCTCACGCCACCCTGCTTCTCCACGCCTCAGGGACCCCCACGCTCCTCGACCAGGACGGGAAGGAACGCTGGAGCCGGGGCCGCCGCGCCTGGAGCGAGTTTGGGTTTCCAAGTGCCATGTCGGCACACGCGCGGCCCAGGGGTGTCGATGGTTCTGCGGCCAGGGGCTCGAGATGCCCCTGCCAGCTTGTCCACGCTGGGTGGTCAGCCAAGTCACACACGCAGGGGGGCCGGGGCCTGTGTCCCCTCCCTCTGTCCCCGGATGTCCTTGCAGCCCACAGGAAATCCTCAGCACGGGTGAGAGGCCAGGCGCCCCGGCTGGCCCTGAGCGTGGGGCTGGGGACACACCCTCTGTCCACGGACCAATCTCACAGGAAGAGCAGGGTCACCTGAGTCCCAGCCCAGCAGCCGCCTCCTCGGGTGGCAGGAACCACCACCAAAACGGGGCCCGTCCACGCGCTGCCCCACCCCCGCCACATCCCACGCCTGGCAGAGCCCTGGCACGGGACAGGCAGGCCAGTGCTGCAGAGGGACACAGGGATGGCGGCCACGAGTCTCAGGTCGCTGTGGGCTCGCTGCCCCGGGGCCTTTGACGCTGCGGCGTCCACTTGGAGGACTTGTGGGGGGAGAAGCCCTGAGTTCAAACCAGGGAAACGCCCCTCTCGCGGGCCAGCCCCGAAGGACCCGGGCCCTGCTGTGAGCGCACAGACCTGCACGAGGGCCCGTCCCCCGGGCCACCGTGTCCCTTCCAGAGACGCCGGGGAGCTGACGCTCGCCAGGAGCCGTCCCCGAATCCTACCGTGTATCTGGAGGGAGGAAGGGAGCTTCCTCCCAGAGCTGGGTGGAGAGTGGCCGTGGGCACCCGTGTCCCCGTGATGCAGGGAAACCAGGAAACTACTGATCCGCAGGCTGCTTCCGGAAGGCCAGGCTCACCCCGGGGTCAGGCCTGCCACGGGGAGCTCTGTCCCCCTCGAGAGCCCACGGAAGGGAGGGAACGCGGTGGGCGAGGGGCCAGTCGCGACCCAGGAGAGGATCAGGGTCGAAGGCAAGGCCTATGCGCCTGCTTCCTGTAGCTCAGGCCCCCTCTCCCGGGGAAGGTCCTTCACTCTCCGGAGGGACAGCAAGACGGAGCCCATCTCTAGCCAGCTGTTGGGTCTCAGGGTTCCACACACGCGCTCGCTGGCGCGGCAGGAGGACTGGCCGCGGGACCGTCGTTCTTCTATCAAGGGATTGGCGTGCTTGGGGCCTGGGTGGAGGCCCCCACCTGTGGGCCCAGCTCTGCGCCCAGGGATTCCAGACTGACCTGGGCAGCAGAGTGAGACCCACCCCCCACGCACACACACACACACACACACACACACACACACACACAAGTGTGGGGTGCATTTCCCACGACGGCAGCTCCTGGCTTCCTCAAGCTTGCTCCTGCGACACACCCTGGCTCCCAGGAGCTGAGGGAAGGTTCTCTCTTGCTCAGATGCACAGAGCCAAACCCAAGAGATCCTGCCTCTCGGACCAAGACCACCACAGCCTCTCTCCCTCCACCAAGGGGCTACACCAGGAGATGGCCAGAGAGCAAGGTTGCGCACTGCACAAGCTGAACAACGCACCCCTCTGGCTGACTACCTCAGCCAGAAGTTCAACTTCTTTTTTTTTTTTCTTTTTGAGACAGGAGTCTCACTATGTTGCTCAGACTGGCCTTGAGCTGCTGAGACGCATGGGTGACCTCTCCTGGCTAACCAGAAGCTTTTAGAAAGGGGAATGTTTCACAGGAAAAGAGAAAAAGAGAAATTTCTTTCTTTCTTTTTTTTTTTTAATATCAGAAACTCCTGCCTTCCACAGCCACATCCCTACACAGCAAGCCACCTGGAGGTTCTGGTTTGGGCAGGACAGCGTGAGGAGGTCTAGGGCCCAGCTCCTGGCAAAACTAGTGCAAAGCATAACATGTACACGCGCGCGCGCGCACACACACACACACACACACACACACACACGGCCATTTACAACACCGGAAGTGGTTCTGAATAAGCACGTGTAGTGAATACAGAAACGCTCGTTCAAGTAAACCGTAAAACGCAGGAAGGTCAAGAGTCTTGGTATGTGAAGTGGGACTGTGGCCCCGTCTCCTCCATCCAGCTCAGCAAAGTGGGGGCTCCATCTGAGCTGCTCCCTTTGAGGTCACGGGCTCCCTTGCTCCCCAGACCCAGCCTTGGGACTATCTCCCTGGGGGGACCCTTCTCACCCTGCCCCCAGCTACGTGCTGCTGAGCCTCAGCCGCAGCCAAGTCCAGCCCAGAGAGGGCGCCCTGCCTCGGCCACAGTGACCAGCACAACCCGGAGCCCAGCTGCCCTTTCCCTGGCTTGTGGGGTGGGGACCTGTGCGCAGGCAGGTCACCAAGGAGCGTGGAGGCTGCTGGCCCTACGTACCAAGAACTCCTAAAGTGCGCCCGTCACACAGGGAAAGGTGTCCACTCAGGCTCTGAGGTTGCGGTACCCTGCCACCCAAACCAGGCAGGGGTGCCACCCCAAAAGACCCGTGTCTTTTACAAATAGGTATGAAAAATTCTGAACAAGACACCCAACAACTGAATACAGCCATGCTTATATGTCAGCCAGCTGTTGTTGCTGTGACAAATCGCCTGAGGAAAAACAGCTTAGAGGAGGAAGGAATCACCGGGGCTCCTGGTTTCAGAGATTTCAGGGCTCTGCTGGCTGGCTCCACTGCTTCAGGCCTGAGCTGAGGCAGAGTATGGAGGCAGAGGAGAGCTGCTCAGCTCAAGGAAGCCGAGAGAGAGAGAGAGAGAGAGCGAGAGAGAAGAAGAAGGAGAAAAAGAAGAAGAAGAAGAAGAAGAAGGTAGAAGAGGAGGAGGAGGGGGGAGGGGGAGGGGGAGAGGGAGAGGAGGGAGGGGGAGGGAGTGGGTGAGGAGGGAGGGGGAGAGAGAGATGTAAATGGAGGGAGGGAGGGGGGAGAGAGGAAGAAGGGGGAGGGGGAGAGAAAGGGGGGAGAGAGATGGGGGAGGGGGAGGGGGGAGAGACAGGGAGAGATGGAGGGAGGGAGGGAGGGAGGGAGGGGGAGAGAGAGAGGGAGATGAGGGAGGGGGAAGGGAGAGGGAGGGAGGGGGAGAGGGAGAGGGAGATGGGGGAGGGGGAGACAGAGGGAGAGAAGGATGAAGGGAGGGAGGGAGGGAGGGGAGAGAGAGAGAGATGAGGGAGGGGGGAGGGGGAAGGGAGAGAGAGGGAGGGAGGGAGGGAGGGAGGGAGGGAGGGAGAGAGGGGTGGTGAGGACGGAGGCAGGACAGTCCCAAGGCCATGTCCCCAAGGACTCACTTCTTCAATCAGGTCCCGCCTCCCGCGGCTCCCATGAAGCCTTGCAATCACTAACCCACCCATGGGTGACCCATGATCCAATCTCTTCCTGGAAGCCCCGCCTCTAAACACGGTCATGCTAGGGACCACGCTGTCACCACGCGAGTCTCTGGGGGCCACTTTCCATCCAAACCGTAAGTCAGAACAGAACGTGTACGCGAAACGTAAGGCTGGTTTAGCGCCTGGACACCTATTTGCATACGGCCTATCAACGAAATGGAAAACGAGAGATGGTGTGATCATTTCAAGGGACACAGAAAATCCATTCAACAAAATCCAAGACCTTTCCACAGTGAAAACCGCCATGAAATAGGAAGGGGAGGTATTTCTTCAACGTGGAAGGGGCGTCTGTAAGACACCCTCGACCCGCCTGGAGGGAAAAGACAGTCGACTTTCTCCCCGACACGAGGAACATTTCCTTCTCAACACTGTGCTCGAGCTTCTACCCAGGGCCAAGCACACAAGGAAAAAAGGGAAAAAGCTTAGAAAGAAAAACAGACGTTTTCAAGACATCCCATTTTGAAGGAAGGAGTAGCACTGTCTTATAAAATAATAAGGAATCCTCTTAAAAAAAAAAAAAAACTAATGAGAGATGGGTGTGGTGCACACCTGTCATCCCAACAGCTTGGGAGGCCGAGACAGGAGGATCGCAAGTTGGAGGCCAGCCTCAGCAATTGAGCAAGGTTCTAAGCAACTCAGCGAGACCCTGTCTCTAAATAAAATATAAAAGGGCTGGGGATGTGGCTCAGGGGTTAAGTACCCCTGGGTTCAATCCCTCGGACCAAAAAAACCAAAAACCCACAAACTAACAAAAACCAAAATGAAAAACCATGAGCTTAAAAGGATGTCACCAAAAAGTCAAAAGACAACCTAAAGAATGGAAGAAGACATGTCCCATAGACGTCTGGCTGACATAGGATCTGCATCATGAACAAAGTTCATTTTATTAATAAAATGATAAAAAATGGGCAAAGGATCTGAACAGACATTAGTCTAAGGAAGACAGACATACAAACACACAGGCAAAATAAGCATGCAACAAGCTAAAACACCACTAGCCACCAGCGAGATGCAAATCGTGACCACGATGTGAAACCACTTTTCGAAGATGGCTAGAATCGAAGTCTGAGAATTATAAGTGTTGACACGATGTGAAATAACTTTTCGAAGATGGCTAGAATCAAAGTCTGAGAATTATAAGTGTTGACAAAGCTGGAGGGAAACGGGCACCCGCACGTTATGCACTATGGCTAGGAACAGGAAGCGGCGTAGCCACTTAGGAAAACAGTCCGCCACTCCTCGGAAAGTTGAACAGAGTTACACAGCAAGTGCCTTCCTGGGTACACACACAACAGAAATGAGAACAGGTGTCCACAGCAATGTCATTCCTATCAGTCAAAGGGCGGAACCACCCTAACGTCTGATTAGTGACTGAATGGATAAATGAAAGGTGGCATCTCCATACAGTGGCTGGTTCTTTGACCCCTAAGGAGGAAAGAACTTCCGGCATGGGCCAGGACACAGGGGGACCCTGATGGCACTATGGCAGTGGAAGAAGCCCTTCACGGAAGACCACACGTGCCAGGACCCCATTACTACGCAGTGTGAATCTAGAGCGGAAAGTGATCAGCCATCACTTAAAGCTGGGACAGCGTGAGTGTGGGGGTGTGTGTCAGAACAGGACGGTGACAGCCACAGGGTTGCTTTTGGACGTAAGGAAAACACTGTCAAAATGGTCCATAGCGATGGGCGTAGCTATGTGGACACTAACAACCGGCACTCTGGCTTGGAGGTGGAGTATACGGTTCGTGAGTCACACAGCAGGAAAGCCGTCATGAGGTCACAGAAATCAGCCAAGGGTCACGGCGGCTGCCCCTGGCCCACAGGTGCCATGTTCTCCAGCTCGCCGCCATCCCCGCCTGCTTGAACAGGGCAAGGTGGTCAGGAGGTGCCTGCTCCTGTGCCCGGGCACTGCGTGAGCTCGGCCACCAGCTCCCACCAAGCAACCCATGGACCACAGCCTCTTGGAGGTCTAGGGGTGGTGCTGGCAGCACGTAGCGCTCCTCCGACAGGCTGAGGTGCCCCTTGAAACAGCGGAAACAGGTCCTGGGCTCAGAGCAGCCCTGAGGCAACAGGCCAGCTGTGACTCAGGGACGCTGCTTGGGTGGGTGTCATTGTCCTATTTTTGTCTTAGACTGTCTTGTATTTTTGACTTACAGGATTTGTTTTATGATTCAGTAGGAAAGAGTATCCTTTCAAAGAAGGTTTGGGCCCGGTGCTGTGGCACACGCCTGGGGAGGCTGAGGCAGGAGGATCATCGCAAGGTGGAGGCCAGCCTCAGCAACTCAGCAAGGCCCTCAGCAACTCAGTGAGACCCTGTCTCTAAATCAAATACGAAACAGGGCTGGGGAGGTGGCTCAGGGGTCGAGCGCCCCTGGGTTCAATCCCTGGCACCAAAAAAAAAAGAGGTTTTGGTTTTCATGAGTATCTAATAACCATCACACAGATTAGCATTTATAACACTGTCTTTGGTTTGCTTTTTTACTCTTTTTAAATACCTGTGCTTTGATATACATTCATACATATATTTATACATTAAAAAATTTTTTTTCTGTAGTTTTAGATGGACAGCATGCCTTTATTTATTTCATTTTCTTGTGGTGCAAAGGCTTGAACCGAGGACCTCACACAAGCTAGGCGAGCGCTCTGCCTCTGAGCTACAGCCCCAGCCCCTAGAAATATTTTAAAAGCTTTAAACAACCTCCATGCTCTACAAGAAAAGCATGGGTAGGGCTGGGGTGCAGCTCAGTGGTGGAACGTGCGCCCGGCATGTGGAAGGAAGACCCAGTAACACACACACACACACACACACACACACACACACCCCACACACACGCAGCAGGAAGGCCATGGCTTATGCAGAAACAACTGGATGTAAATAATCCACAGCTAATGCAGGAACGTGAAACAGAACCAAACCTCTTGGCGACACGGTCCCCACACCCAAGACGCTACGCTGTTCTCGCGGCTGGGCCCAACGCCCAGGCCCACAATCCCAGCCATGGGGAAGGCTGAGGAAGGAGGATCCCAGGTTCAGGCCGGCCTGGGACACTTAGCGAGACCCCGTCTCAAAATAAAAAAAAGGGCTGGGGGTGTAACTCGGGGGTAGAGACCCTGAGCACCCACCCCCCCCCCCCCAAAAAAAAAGAGAAGGAAAGATGTGGCAAAATAGGAACAGCAAGGGCGGATGTGAGAGGGCTGTTTGTGTCAGGACGCGCTGCTCTTGATCAAAACGCAGATCGGAGGGACACCCCTGGGAACCGACAGGGCAGGGAACTGGGGATATGGACTGAGAGATCACTGGTGGCATGGGCGTGGGGAAGGTTCCAGAATGAGCCAGACAGAGACCCTGCTCACTGCGCCCTGAGGCTAATAAGCGCGGGCTTTCGGGACGACCCCTCTGTGAGCCACAGACGGAGCCCCGGCTCACCGTGGCGACGCCCCTGGCCTCCTGGTAGACCACCCGGGCCACGTCTGCGCTGCTCGTGTTGAGGAAGAAGTAGCCGGAGCCGTCCCTGACGTGGAGTTCCGCCTGGGGAGGGACGGGCCAGCGGGCGGTCAGGCCGGTGTCGGCGGGCGCGGGGTCCCCGGGGCCCCCCAGGCCGGGCTGGGGCAGGGCAGAGGGCCCACCTGGACGGCAGGGTGGTTGTAGATGGTCGCCACTTCTGGACTCACGCTCACGTCCTCCACCAGGATGAGCTCGATGGAGGCGGGACACTGGCACCGGGGGGCTGGGCTGAAGGGGCAAGGGGCACCGTCAGACCCAGGAGGCCGCGGCCCCCGCCAGGCCACCCCCCGGGGGAGAGCGGGAGGGCCGCCCCAGGTCCTGGCCTCGCCCCTGGACGCACATCATGTCCAGGACACGAAGCCCAGGACACCGTGGGGCTCCTGTGCCCGAAGCGGCCACGTTCCCGCGAGGCCTCCCGGGACCCCATGGAGGCGGAATGTCCTCCTGCTTCCCGCCCAGCAGAGGAGGGTCACCAACGACCTATGACCCCACTGACTCTCCCCGTGTCCCTAACCTGCAGGACCTCGCCACCAGCGGTCAGCTGTGGCGCCCCTGCAGACACCACCACGGGGGGACGGGGCCTGGGCGGAGGGGGA